>NW_028123553.1:0-457550 GCF_965194805.1 Balaenoptera borealis
AAAAACATGCATGAGAAACCCAGAAGATGGTACACCGTGTGATGGGGAAAGGTTTCTAAAACGCACCTCATTTCTCATCGCCTTGTGCCCGGGTTCGCCATTCCAGCCGCTTTACTAGCAAGCTCCCTACTTGGAGCATCAGCACCTTTTACCTCCTGTTCCGTACAGGTTGCAATTTGTCCTGAGGATAAACGGGAAGACGTGGAACCAACGAGAGACTAGCTCTTGGTGTTGGGACAGGCACAGGTCACTCTATTTTCCCATCAGAAAGAAGAATTAACCACAGGCTCAGCCTGCCCCCCGGAACCAGAACAGGGCCTGAAGCCATTCTGCGATTTTGCGGCCAGCTCCCATAAAAACGAGTTGTAAAATGGAGGTTCAGGGCACTGCAATTCACAAACCTGCAGAGTTATAAATGATAACTCTCGTCCACAAATATATTGAGGGAAGGCAAAGAAGAGGATTTGAAATCAAGGCAGAATTGCAGGAAAGAGATTTCAGGAGGTAGATTCGAATCGCCTTTAAAGCACATGAAAAGCGGCAAAACGTTGACAATGATGCCCTTGGCCAAAAAGGGCGTATGCGTTTTTTCCTGAATATATTCAGGAAAAAACGCATACGCCCTTTTTGGCCAACCAAGCAACCTGGAAAGGCAAATCAGCGCTACAAACAAGTCTTGCTTCCCATCGGTCAAAAGGGCCATGCTGAAAAAAGTCTCAAAACCAGAAATGCAGGACAGGCCATGGAGAAACGGGAGCCTTGCTACACTGATGGGCGGGATGTAAATTGCCAACAGCCACTCTGGAGAAGTGTACAGTGAGTCCTGAAACATCTGAAAAACACAGCTTAGAGAGCATAGGGCACTTCCACTCATGGGGGTATGAATTGGGAAAATGAAAAATCAGCAAGACACAAGCACCCCAAAGTTGAGGGCTGCTCTGTTGACAAGGACCTCCACTTCATTCCACCTTAAATATCCCAGGAAAGAGAAAAATGGGTAAAGAAGTTGTGGTCCTTATGTACAATGGAATATCACTCAGCCATGAAATCAATGTCATAAGGCTAGTAGCAGCATGATGAGTGGATTTAGGTACGACGATTCTAAGTGAAATAAGTCACACAGAAAAGGACACTTCTCATAAGGTATCACTGATAGAGGGAATGTAAAAACCGTTACACTTGAACTGAATTACAAAACAGAACAGAGTCACACATGCAGAAAACACACTATGGCTGCTTAACGGGAAAGGTGAGGTGGGGTGATACATAAAACAAGGGTATCAAATTAGCTCAGATACCGTTCCATAAACCCAATATGTAATAGACAAGACCTACTCCTTGCTCAGAGAACTGGACTCAACACGCCCTATTCACCGCACAAGATTATATCTGACTAGTAATAATCGTAAAGCCTATGTATTGATATCTCTCTGTTAGTGTGTCAAGTGGGTGTAAAGCGGCATAAACACAGCAGTGAAAAGCAGCTAAATCCCATTATGAAAATAAATTACTTTGAAAAACCCATGAAACAAAGACAGTGAACGAGAGAGGAATTCTTACACAATGCGTTCAGGGGCTGTGATGCAACCTGGATTGACCATATCTAGACTCACAGCTCGATGAGACATAAGGGTGGACACTCTTGGGGCTGAGAGGTTTGGTGAGGTTGGGTGAGCAAACGCAGACCCTTTAAAGTAATACTGCATGGTACCCATCGCATGGGTCCCAAATCTCCAGCTTCAAGGGCATCTTCCTACATCAAAAACATGCATGAGAAACCCAGAAGATGGTACACCGTGTGATGGGGAAAGGTTTCTAAAACGCACCTCATTTCTCATCTCCTTGTGCCCGGGTTCGCCATTCCAGCCGCTTTACTAGCAAGCTCCCTACTTGGAGCATCAGCACCTTTAACCTCCTGTTCCGTACAGGTTGCAATTTGTCCTGAGGATAAACGGGAAGACGTGGAACCAACGAGAGACTAGCTCTTGGTGTTGGGACAGGCACAGGTCACTCTATTTTCCCATCAGAAAGAAGAATTAACCACAGGCTCAGCCTGCCCCCCGGAACCAGAAGAGGGCCTGAATCCATTCTGTGATTTTGCGGCCAGCTCCCATAAAAACGAGTTGTAAAATGGAGGTTCAGGGCACTGCAATTCACAAACCTGCAGTTATAAATGATAACTCTCGTCCACAAATATATTGAGGGAAGGCAACGAAGAGGATTTGAAATCAAGGCAGAATTGCAGGAAACAGATTTCAGGAAGTAGATTCGAATCGCATTTAAAGCACATGAAAAGTGGTAAAACGTTGACAATGATGCCCTTGGCCAAAAAGGGCGTATGCGTTTTTTCCTGAATATATTCAGGAAAAAAAGCATACGCCCTTTTTGGCCAACCAAGCAACCTGGAAAGGCAAATCAGCGCTACAAACAAGTCTCGCTTCCCATCGGTCAAAAGGGCCATGCTGAAAAAAGTGTCAAAACCAGAAATGCAGGACAGGCCATGGAGAAATGGGAGCCTTGCTACACTGATGGGCAGGATGTAAATTGCCAAGAGCCACTCTGGAGAAGTGTCCGGTGAGTCCTGAAACATCTGAAAAACACAGCTTAGAGAGCATAGGGCACTTCCACTCATGGGGGTATAAATTGGGAAAATTAAAAATCAGCAAGACACAAGCACCCCAAAGTTTAGGGCTGCTCTGTTGACAAGGACCTCCACTTCATTCCACCTTCAATATCCCAGGAAAGAGAAAAATGGATAAAGAAGTTGTGATCCTTATGTACAATGGAATATCACTCAGCCATGAAATCAATGTCATAAGGCTAGTAGCAGCATGATGAGTGGATTAAGGTACGACGATTCTAAGTGAAATAAGTCACACAGAAAAGGACACTTCTCATAAGGTATCACTGATAGAGGGAATGTAAAAACCGTTACACTTGAACTGAATTACAAAACAGAACAGAGTCACACATGCAGAAAACACACTATGGCTGCTTAACGGGAAAGGTGAGGTGGGGTGATACATAAAACAAGGGTTTCAAATTAGCTCAGATACCGTTCCATAAACCCAATATGTAATAGACAAGACCTACTCCTTGCTCAGAGAACTGGACTCAACACGCCCTATTCACCGCACAAGAATATATCTGACTAGTAATAATCGTAAAGCCTATGTATTGATATCTCTCTGTTAGTGTGTCAAGTGGGTGTAAAGCGGCATAAACACAGCAGTGAAAATCAGCTAAACCCCATTATAAAAATAAATTACTTTGAAACACCCATGAAAAAAAGACAGTGAAAGAGAGAGAAATTCTTACACAATGCATTCAGGGGCTGTGATGCAACCTGGATTGACCATATCTAGACTCACAGCTGGATCAGACATAAGGGTGGACACTCTTGGGGCTGAGAGGTTTGGTGAGGTTGGGTGAGCAAACGCAGACCCTTTAAAGTAATACTGCATGATACCCATCGCATGGGTCCCAAATCTCCAGGTTCAAGGGCATCTTCCTACATCAAAAACATGCATGAGAAACCCAGAAGATGGTACACCGTGTGATGGCGAAAGGTTTCTAAAACGCACCTCATTTCTCATCGCCTTGTGCCCGGGTTCGCCATTCCAGCCGCTTTACTAGCAAGCTCCCTACTTGGAGCATCAGCACCTTTAACCTCCTGTTCCGTACAGGTTGCAATTTGTCCTGAGGATAAATGGGAAGACGTGGAACCAACGAGAGACTAGCTCTTGGTGTTGGGACAAGCACAGGTCACTCTATTTTCCCATCAGAAAGAAGAATTAACCACAGGCTCAGCCTGCCCCCCGGATCCAGAACAGGGCCTGAAGCCATTCTGCGATTTTGCCGCCAGCTCCCATAAAAACGAGTTGTAAAATGGAGGTTCAGGGCACTGCAATTCACAAACCTGCAGAGTTATAAATGATAACTCTCGTCCACAAATATATTGAGGGAAGGCAAAGAAGAGGATTTGAAATCAAGGCAGAATTGCAGGAAAGAGATTTCAGGAGGTAGATTCGAATCGCCTTTAAAGCACATGAAAAGCGGCAAAACGTTGACAATGATGCCCTTGGCCAAAAAGGGCGTATGCGTTTTTTCCTGAATATATTCAGGAAAAAACGCATACGCCCTTTTTGCCCAACCAAGCAACCTGGAAAGGCAAATCAGCGCTACAAACAAGTCTCGCTTCCCATCGGTCAAAAGGGCCATGCTGAAAAAAGTGTCAAAACCAGAAATGCAGGACAGGCCATGGAGAAATGGGAGCCTTGCTACACTGATGGGCGGGATGTAAATTGCCAACAGCCACTCTGGAGAAGTGTACGGTGAGTCCTGAAACATCTGAAAAACACAGCTTAGAGAGCATAGGGCACTTCCACTCATGGGGGTATGAATTGGGAAAATGAAAAATCAGCAAGACACAAGCACCCCAAAGTTGAGGGCTGCTCTGTTGACAAGGACCTCCACTTCATTCCACCTTAAATATCCCAGGAAAGAGAAAAATGGGTAAAGAAGTTGTGGTCCTTATGTACAATGGAATATCACTCAGCCATGAAATCAATGTCATAAGGCTAGTAGCAGCATGATGAGTGGATTTAGGTACGACGATTCTAAGTGAAATAAGTCACACAGAAAAGGACACTTCTCATAAGGTATCACTGATAGAGGGAATGTAAAAACCGTTACACTTGAACTGAATTACAAAACAGAACAGAGTCACACATGCAGAAAACACACTATGGCTGCTTAACGGGAAAGGTGAGGTGGGGTGATACATAAAACAAGGGTATCAAATTAGCTCAGATACCGTTCCATAAACCCAATATGTAATAGACAAGACCTACTCCTTGCTCAGAGAACTGGACTCAACACGCCCTATTCACCGCACAAGATTATATCTGACTAGTAATAATCGTAAAGCCTATGTATTGATATCTCTCTGTTAGTGTGTCAAGTGGGTGTAAAGTGGCATAAACACAGCAGTGAAAAGCAGCTAAATCCCATTATGAAAATAAATTACTTTGAAAAACCCATGAAACAAAGACAGTGAACGAGAGAGGAATTCTTACACAATGCGTTCAGGGGCTGTGATGCAACCTGGATTGACCATATCTAGACCCACAGCTGGATGAGACATAAGGGTGGACACTCTTGGGGCTGAGAGGTTTGGTGAGGTTGGGTGAGCAAACGCAGACCCTTTAAAGTAATACTGCATGGTACCCATCGCATGGGTCCCAAATCTCCAGGTTCAAGGGCATCTTCCTACATCAAAACATGCATGAGAAACCCAGAAGATGGTACACAGTGTGATGGGGAAAGGTTTCTAAAACGCACCTCATTTCTCATCGCCTTGTGCCCGGGTTCGCCATTCCAGCCGCTTTACTAGCAAGCTCCCTACTTGGAGCATCAGCACCTTTAACCTCCTGTTCCGTACAGGTTGCAATTTGTCCTGAGGATAAACGGGAAGACGTGGAACCAACGAGAGACTAGCTCTTGGTGTTGGGACAGGCACAGGTCACTCTATTTTCCCATCAGAAAGAAGAATTAACCACAGGCTCAGCCTGCCCCCCGGAACCAGAACAGGGCCTGAAGCCATTCTGCGATTTTGCGGCCAGCTCCCATAAAAACGAGTTGTAAAATGGAGGTTCAGGGCACTGCAATTCACAAACCTGCAGAGTTATAAATGATAACTCTCGTCCACAAATATATTGAGGGAAGGCAAAGAAGAGGATTTGAAATCAAGGCAGAATTGCAGGAAAGAGATTTCAGGAGGTAGATTCGAATCGCATTTAAAGCACATGAAAAGCGGCAAAACGTTGACAATGATGCCCTTGGCCAAAAAGGGCGTATGCGTTTTTTCCTGAATATATTCAGGAAAAAACGCATACGCCCTTTTTGGCCAACCAAGCAACCTGGAAAGGCAAATGAGCGCTACAAACAAGTCTCGCTTCCCATCGGTCAAAAGGGCCATGCTGAAAAAAGTGTCAAAACCAGAAATGCAGGACAGGCCATGGAGAAATGGGAGCCTTGCTACACTGATGGGCGGGATGTAAATTGCCAACAGCCACTCTGGAGAAGTGTACGGTGAGTCCTGAAACATCTGAAAAACACAGCTTAGAGAGCATAGGGCACTTCCACTCATGGGGGTATGAATTGGGAAAATGAAAAATCAGCAAGACACAAGCACCCCAAAGTTTAGGGCTGCTCTGTTGACAAGGACCTCCACTTCATTCCACCTTAAATATCCCAGGAAAGAGAAAAATGGGTAAAGAAGTTGTGGTCCTTATGTACAATGGAATATCACTCAGCCATGAAATCAATGTCATAAGGCTAGTAGCAGCATGATGAGTGGATTAAGGTACGACGATTCTAAGTGAAATAAGTCACACAGAAAAGGACACTTCTCATAAGGTATCACTGATAGAGGGAATGTAAAAAGCGTTACACTTGAACTGAATTACAAAACAGAACAGAGTCACACATGCAGAAAACACACTATGGCTGCTTAACGGGAAAGGTGAGGTGGGGTGATACATAAAACAAGGGTTTCAAATTAGCTCAGATACCGTTCCATAAACCCAATATGTAATAGACAAGACCTACTCCTTGCTCAGAGAACTGGACTCAACACGCCCTATTCACCGCACAAGAATATATCTGACTAGTAATAATCGTAAAGCCTATGTATTGATATGTCTCTGTTAGTGTGTCAAGTGGGTGTAAAGCGGCATAAACACAGCAGTGAAAAGCAGCTAAATCCCATTATGAAAATAAATTACTTTGAAAAACCCATGAAACAAAGACAGTGAACGAGAGAGGAATTCTTACACAATGCGTTCAGGGGCTGTGATGCAACCTGGATTGACCATATCTAGACCCACAGCTGGATGAGACATAAGGGTGGACACTCTTGGGGCTGAGAGGTTTGGTGAGGTTGGGTGAGCAAACGCAGACCCCTTAAAGTAATACTGCATGATACCCATCGCATGGGTCCCAAATCTCCAGGTTCAAGGGCATCTTCCTACAACAAAAACATGCATGAGAAACCCAGAAGATGGTACACCGTGTGATGGGGAAAGGTTTCTAAAACGCACCTCATTTCTCATCGCCTTGTGCCCGGGTTCGCCATTCCAGCCGCTTTACAAGCAAGCTCCCTACTTGGAGCATCAGCACCTTTAACCTCCTGTTCCGTACAGGTTGCAATTTGTCCTGAGGATAAATGGGAAGACGTGGAACCAACGAGAGACTAGCTCTTGGTGTTGGGACAGGCACAGGTCACTCTATTTTCCCATCAGAAAGAAGAATTAACCACAGGCTCAGCCTACCCCCCGGAACCAGAACAGGGCCTGAAGCCATTCTGCGATTTTGCCGCCAGCTCCCATAAAAAAGAGTTGTAAAATGGAGGTTCAGGTCACTGCAATTCACAGACCTGCAGAGTTATAAATGATAACTCTCGTCCACAAATATATTGAGGGAAGGCAAAGAAGAGGATTTGAAATCAAGGCAGAATTGCAGGAAAGAGATTTCAGGAGGTAGATTCGAATCGCCTTTAAAGCACATGAAAAGAAGCAAAACGTTGACAATGATGCCCTTGGCCAAAAAGGGCGTATGCGTTTTTTCCTGAATATATTCAGGAAAAAACGCATACGCACTTTTTGGCCAACCAAGCAACCTGGAAAGGCAAATCAGCGCTACAAAGAAGACTCGCTACCCATCGGTCAAAAGGGCCATGCTGAAAAAAGTCTCAAAACCAGAAATGCAGGACAGGCCATGGAGAAATGGGAGCCTTGCTACACTGATGGGCGGGATGTAAATTGCCAACAGCCACCATGGAGAAGTGTACGGTGTGTCTTGAAACATCTAAAAAACACAGCTTAGAGAGCATAGGGCACTTCCACTCATGGGGGTATAAATTGGGAAAATGAAAAATCAGCAAGACACAAGCACCCCAAAGTTTAGGGCTGCTCTGTTGACAAGGACCTCCACTTCATTCCACCTTCAATATCCCAGGAAAGAGAAAAATGGATAAAGAAGTTGTGGTCCTTATGTACAATGGAATATCACTCAGCCATGAAATCAATGTCATAAGGCTAGTAGCAGCATGATGAGTGGATTTAGGTACAACGATTCTAAGTGAAATAAGTCACACAGAAAAGGACACTTCTCATAAGGTATCACTGATAGAGGGAATGTAAAACCGTTACACTTGAACTGAATTACAAAACAGAACAGAGTCACACATGCAGAAAACACACTATGGCTGCTTAACGGGAAAGGTGAGGTGGGGTGATACATAAAACAAGGGTATCAAATTAGCTCAGATACCGTTCCATAAACCCAATATGTAATAGACAAGACCTACTCCTTGCTCAGAGAACTGGACTCAACACGCCCTATTCACCGCACAAGATTATATCTGACTAGTAATAATCGTAAAGCCTATGTATTGATATCTCTCTGTTAGTGTGTCAAGTGGGTGTAAAGCGGCATAAACACAGCAGTGAAAAGCAGCTAAATCCCATTATGAAAATAAATTACTTTGAAAAACCCATGAAACAAAGACAGTGAACGAGAGAGGAATTCTTACACAATGCGTTCAGGGGCTGTGATGCAACCTGGATTGACCATATCTAGACTCACAGCTCGATGAGACATAAGGGTGGACACTCTTGGGGCTGAGAGGTTTGGTGAGGTTGGGTGAGCAAACGCAGACCCTTTAAAGTAATACTGCATGGTACCCATCGCATGGGTCCCAAATCTCCAGCTTCAAGGGCATCTTCCTACATCAAAAACATGCATGAGAAACCCAGAAGATGGTACACCGTGTGATGGGGAAAGGTTTCTAAAACGCACCTCATTTCTCATCTCCTTGTGCCCGGGTTCGCCATTCCAGCCGCTTTACTAGCAAGCTCCCTACTTGGAGCATCAGCACCTTTAACCTCCTGTTCCGTACAGGTTGCAATTTGTCCTGAGGATAAACGGGAAGACGTGGAACCAACGAGAGACTAGCTCTTGGTGTTGGGACAGGCACAGGTCACTCTATTTTCCCATCAGAAAGAAGAATTAACCACAGGCTCAGCCTGCCCCCCGGAACCAGAAGAGGGCCTGAATCCATTCTGTGATTTTGCGGCCAGCTCCCATAAAAACGAGTTGTAAAATGGAGGTTCAGGGCACTGCAATTCACAAACCTGCAGTTATAAATGATAACTCTCGTCCACAAATATATTGAGGGAAGGCAACGAAGAGGATTTGAAATCAAGGCAGAATTGCAGGAAACAGATTTCAGGAAGTAGATTCGAATCGCATTTAAAGCACATGAAAAGTGGTAAAACGTTGACAATGATGCCCTTGGCCAAAAAGGGCGTATGCGTTTTTTCCTGAATATATTCAGGAAAAAAAGCATACGCCCTTTTTGGCCAACCAAGCAACCTGGAAAGGCAAATCAGCGCTACAAACAAGTCTCGCTTCCCATCGGTCAAAAGGGCCATGCTGAAAAAAGTGTCAAAACCAGAAATGCAGGACAGGCCATGGAGAAATGGGAGCCTTGCTACACTGATGGGCAGGATGTAAATTGCCAAGAGCCACTCTGGAGAAGTGTCCGGTGAGTCCTGAAACATCTGAAAAACACAGCTTAGAGAGCATAGGGCACTTCCACTCATGGGGGTATAAATTGGGAAAATTAAAAATCAGCAAGACACAAGCACCCCAAAGTTTAGGGCTGCTCTGTTGACAAGGACCTCCACTTCATTCCACCTTCAATATCCCAGGAAAGAGAAAAATGGATAAAGAAGTTGTGATCCTTATGTACAATGGAATATCACTCAGCCATGAAATCAATGTCATAAGGCTAGTAGCAGCATGATGAGTGGATTAAGGTACGACGATTCTAAGTGAAATAAGTCACACAGAAAAGGACACTTCTCATAAGGTATCACTGATAGAGGGAATGTAAAAACCGTTACACTTGAACTGAATTACAAAACAGAACAGAGTCACACATGCAGAAAACACACTATGGCTGCTTAACGGGAAAGGTGAGGTGGGGTGATACATAAAACAAGGGTTTCAAATTAGCTCAGATACCGTTCCATAAACCCAATATGTAATAGACAAGACCTACTCCTTGCTCAGAGAACTGGACTCAACACGCCCTATTCACCGCACAAGAATATATCTGACTAGTAATAATCGTAAAGCCTATGTATTGATATCTCTCTGTTAGTGTGTCAAGTGGGTGTAAAGCGGCATAAACACAGCAGTGAAAATCAGCTAAACCCCATTATAAAAATAAATTACTTTGAAACACCCATGAAAAAAAGACAGTGAAAGAGAGAGAAATTCTTACACAATGCATTCAGGGGCTGTGATGCAACCTGGATTGACCATATCTAGACTCACAGCTGGATCAGACATAAGGGTGGACACTCTTGGGGCTGAGAGGTTTGGTGAGGTTGGGTGAGCAAACGCAGACCCTTTAAAGTAATACTGCATGATACCCATCGCATGGGTCCCAAATCTCCAGGTTCAAGGGCATCTTCCTACATCAAAAACATGCATGAGAAACCCAGAAGATGGTACACCGTGTGATGGCGAAAGGTTTCTAAAACGCACCTCATTTCTCATCGCCTTGTGCCCGGGTTCGCCATTCCAGCCGCTTTACTAGCAAGCTCCCTACTTGGAGCATCAGCACCTTTAACCTCCTGTTCCGTACAGGTTGCAATTTGTCCTGAGGATAAATGGGAAGACGTGGAACCAACGAGAGACTAGCTCTTGGTGTTGGGACAAGCACAGGTCACTCTATTTTCCCATCAGAAAGAAGAATTAACCACAGGCTCAGCCTGCCCCCCGGATCCAGAACAGGGCCTGAAGCCATTCTGCGATTTTGCCGCCAGCTCCCATAAAAACGAGTTGTAAAATGGAGGTTCAGGGCACTGCAATTCACAAACCTGCAGAGTTATAAATGATAACTCTCGTCCACAAATATATTGAGGGAAGGCAAAGAAGAGGATTTGAAATCAAGGCAGAATTGCAGGAAAGAGATTTCAGGAGGTAGATTCGAATCGCCTTTAAAGCACATGAAAAGCGGCAAAACGTTGACAATGATGCCCTTGGCCAAAAAGGGCGTATGCGTTTTTTCCTGAATATATTCAGGAAAAAACGCATACGCCCTTTTTGCCCAACCAAGCAACCTGGAAAGGCAAATCAGCGCTACAAACAAGTCTCGCTTCCCATCGGTCAAAAGGGCCATGCTGAAAAAAGTGTCAAAACCAGAAATGCAGGACAGGCCATGGAGAAATGGGAGCCTTGCTACACTGATGGGCGGGATGTAAATTGCCAACAGCCACTCTGGAGAAGTGTACGGTGAGTCCTGAAACATCTGAAAAACACAGCTTAGAGAGCATAGGGCACTTCCACTCATGGGGGTATGAATTGGGAAAATGAAAAATCAGCAAGACACAAGCACCCCAAAGTTGAGGGCTGCTCTGTTGACAAGGACCTCCACTTCATTCCACCTTAAATATCCCAGGAAAGAGAAAAATGGGTAAAGAAGTTGTGGTCCTTATGTACAATGGAATATCACTCAGCCATGAAATCAATGTCATAAGGCTAGTAGCAGCATGATGAGTGGATTTAGGTACGACGATTCTAAGTGAAATAAGTCACACAGAAAAGGACACTTCTCATAAGGTATCACTGATAGAGGGAATGTAAAAACCGTTACACTTGAACTGAATTACAAAACAGAACAGAGTCACACATGCAGAAAACACACTATGGCTGCTTAACGGGAAAGGTGAGGTGGGGTGATACATAAAACAAGGGTATCAAATTAGCTCAGATACCGTTCCATAAACCCAATATGTAATAGACAAGACCTACTCCTTGCTCAGAGAACTGGACTCAACACGCCCTATTCACCGCACAAGATTATATCTGACTAGTAATAATCGTAAAGCCTATGTATTGATATCTCTCTGTTAGTGTGTCAAGTGGGTGTAAAGTGGCATAAACACAGCAGTGAAAAGCAGCTAAATCCCATTATGAAAATAAATTACTTTGAAAAACCCATGAAACAAAGACAGTGAACGAGAGAGGAATTCTTACACAATGCGTTCAGGGGCTGTGATGCAACCTGGATTGACCATATCTAGACCCACAGCTGGATGAGACATAAGGGTGGACACTCTTGGGGCTGAGAGGTTTGGTGAGGTTGGGTGAGCAAACGCAGACCCTTTAAAGTAATACTGCATGGTACCCATCGCATGGGTCCCAAATCTCCAGGTTCAAGGGCATCTTCCTACATCAAAACATGCATGAGAAACCCAGAAGATGGTACACAGTGTGATGGGGAAAGGTTTCTAAAACGCACCTCATTTCTCATCGCCTTGTGCCCGGGTTCGCCATTCCAGCCGCTTTACTAGCAAGCTCCCTACTTGGAGCATCAGCACCTTTAACCTCCTGTTCCGTACAGGTTGCAATTTGTCCTGAGGATAAACGGGAAGACGTGGAACCAACGAGAGACTAGCTCTTGGTGTTGGGACAGGCACAGGTCACTCTATTTTCCCATCAGAAAGAAGAATTAACCACAGGCTCAGCCTGCCCCCCGGAACCAGAACAGGGCCTGAAGCCATTCTGCGATTTTGCGGCCAGCTCCCATAAAAACGAGTTGTAAAATGGAGGTTCAGGGCACTGCAATTCACAAACCTGCAGAGTTATAAATGATAACTCTCGTCCACAAATATATTGAGGGAAGGCAAAGAAGAGGATTTGAAATCAAGGCAGAATTGCAGGAAAGAGATTTCAGGAGGTAGATTCGAATCGCATTTAAAGCACATGAAAAGCGGCAAAACGTTGACAATGATGCCCTTGGCCAAAAAGGGCGTATGCGTTTTTTCCTGAATATATTCAGGAAAAAACGCATACGCCCTTTTTGGCCAACCAAGCAACCTGGAAAGGCAAATGAGCGCTACAAACAAGTCTCGCTTCCCATCGGTCAAAAGGGCCATGCTGAAAAAAGTGTCAAAACCAGAAATGCAGGACAGGCCATGGAGAAATGGGAGCCTTGCTACACTGATGGGCGGGATGTAAATTGCCAACAGCCACTCTGGAGAAGTGTACGGTGAGTCCTGAAACATCTGAAAAACACAGCTTAGAGAGCATAGGGCACTTCCACTCATGGGGGTATGAATTGGGAAAATGAAAAATCAGCAAGACACAAGCACCCCAAAGTTTAGGGCTGCTCTGTTGACAAGGACCTCCACTTCATTCCACCTTAAATATCCCAGGAAAGAGAAAAATGGGTAAAGAAGTTGTGGTCCTTATGTACAATGGAATATCACTCAGCCATGAAATCAATGTCATAAGGCTAGTAGCAGCATGATGAGTGGATTAAGGTACGACGATTCTAAGTGAAATAAGTCACACAGAAAAGGACACTTCTCATAAGGTATCACTGATAGAGGGAATGTAAAAAGCGTTACACTTGAACTGAATTACAAAACAGAACAGAGTCACACATGCAGAAAACACACTATGGCTGCTTAACGGGAAAGGTGAGGTGGGGTGATACATAAAACAAGGGTTTCAAATTAGCTCAGATACCGTTCCATAAACCCAATATGTAATAGACAAGACCTACTCCTTGCTCAGAGAACTGGACTCAACACGCCCTATTCACCGCACAAGAATATATCTGACTAGTAATAATCGTAAAGCCTATGTATTGATATGTCTCTGTTAGTGTGTCAAGTGGGTGTAAAGCGGCATAAACACAGCAGTGAAAAGCAGCTAAATCCCATTATGAAAATAAATTACTTTGAAAAACCCATGAAACAAAGACAGTGAACGAGAGAGGAATTCTTACACAATGCGTTCAGGGGCTGTGATGCAACCTGGATTGACCATATCTAGACCCACAGCTGGATGAGACATAAGGGTGGACACTCTTGGGGCTGAGAGGTTTGGTGAGGTTGGGTGAGCAAACGCAGACCCCTTAAAGTAATACTGCATGATACCCATCGCATGGGTCCCAAATCTCCAGGTTCAAGGGCATCTTCCTACAACAAAAACATGCATGAGAAACCCAGAAGATGGTACACCGTGTGATGGGGAAAGGTTTCTAAAACGCACCTCATTTCTCATCGCCTTGTGCCCGGGTTCGCCATTCCAGCCGCTTTACAAGCAAGCTCCCTACTTGGAGCATCAGCACCTTTAACCTCCTGTTCCGTACAGGTTGCAATTTGTCCTGAGGATAAATGGGAAGACGTGGAACCAACGAGAGACTAGCTCTTGGTGTTGGGACAGGCACAGGTCACTCTATTTTCCCATCAGAAAGAAGAATTAACCACAGGCTCAGCCTACCCCCCGGAACCAGAACAGGGCCTGAAGCCATTCTGCGATTTTGCCGCCAGCTCCCATAAAAAAGAGTTGTAAAATGGAGGTTCAGGTCACTGCAATTCACAGACCTGCAGAGTTATAAATGATAACTCTCGTCCACAAATATATTGAGGGAAGGCAAAGAAGAGGATTTGAAATCAAGGCAGAATTGCAGGAAAGAGATTTCAGGAGGTAGATTCGAATCGCCTTTAAAGCACATGAAAAGAAGCAAAACGTTGACAATGATGCCCTTGGCCAAAAAGGGCGTATGCGTTTTTTCCTGAATATATTCAGGAAAAAACGCATACGCACTTTTTGGCCAACCAAGCAACCTGGAAAGGCAAATCAGCGCTACAAAGAAGACTCGCTACCCATCGGTCAAAAGGGCCATGCTGAAAAAAGTCTCAAAACCAGAAATGCAGGACAGGCCATGGAGAAATGGGAGCCTTGCTACACTGATGGGCGGGATGTAAATTGCCAACAGCCACCATGGAGAAGTGTACGGTGTGTCTTGAAACATCTAAAAAACACAGCTTAGAGAGCATAGGGCACTTCCACTCATGGGGGTATAAATTGGGAAAATGAAAAATCAGCAAGACACAAGCACCCCAAAGTTTAGGGCTGCTCTGTTGACAAGGACCTCCACTTCATTCCACCTTCAATATCCCAGGAAAGAGAAAAATGGATAAAGAAGTTGTGGTCCTTATGTACAATGGAATATCACTCAGCCATGAAATCAATGTCATAAGGCTAGTAGCAGCATGATGAGTGGATTTAGGTACAACGATTCTAAGTGAAATAAGTCACACAGAAAAGGACACTTCTCATAAGGTATCACTGATAGAGGGAATGTAAAACCGTTACACTTGAACTGAATTACAAAACAGAACAGAGTCACACATGCAGAAAACACACTATGGCTGCTTAAAGGGAAAGGTGAGGTGGGGTGATACATAAAACAAGGGTTTCAAATTAGCTCAGATACCGTTCCATAAACCCAATATGTAATAGACAAGACCTACTCCTTGCTCAGAGAACTGGACTCAACACGCCCTATTCACCACACAAGAATATATCTGACTAGTAATAATCTTAAAACCTATGTATTGATATCTCTCTGTTAGTGTGTCAAGTGGGTGTAAAGCGGCATAAACACAGCAGTGAAAAGCAGCTAAACCCCATTATAAAAATAAATTACTTCGAAAAACCCATGAAACAAAGACAGTGAAAGAGAGAGAAATTCTTACACAATGCGTTCAGGGGCTGTGATGCAACCTGGATTGACCATATCTAGACCCACAGCTGGATGAGACATAAGGGTGGACACTCTTGGGGCTGAGAGGTTTGGTGAGGTTGGGTGAGCAAACGCAGACCCTTTAAAGTAATACTGCGTGGTACCCATCCCATGGGTCCCAAATCTCCAGGTTCAAGGGCATCTTCCTACATCGAAAACATGCACGAGAAACCCAGAAGATGGTACACCGTGTGATGGGGAAAAATATCTAAAACGCACCTCATTTCTCATCTCCTTGTGCCCGGGTTCGCCATTCCAGCCGCTTTACTAGCAATCTCCTTATTTGGAGCATCAGCACCTTTAACCTCCTGTTCCGTGCAGGTTGCAATTTGTCCTGAGGATGAACGGGAAGACGGGGAACCAGTGAGAGACTAGCTCTTGGTGTTGGGACAGGCACAGGTCACTCTATTTTCCCATCAGGAAGAAGAATTAACCACAGGCTCATCATAGCCCCCGGAACCAGAACAGGGCCTGAAGCCATCCAGCGCTTTTGCGGCCAGCTCCCAAAAAAGCGAGTTGTAAAATGGAGCTTCAGGGCACTGCAATTCACAAACCTGCAGAGTTATAAATGATAACTCTCGTCCACAAATATATTGAGGGAAGGCAAAGAAGAGGATTTGAAATCAAGGCAGAATTGCAGGAAACAGATTTCAGGAGGTAGATTCGAATCGCCTTTAAAGCACATGAAAAGCGGCAAAACGTTGACAATGATGCCCTTGGCTAAAAATGGCGTATGCGTTTTTTCCTGAATATATTCAGGAAAAAACGCATACGCCCTTTTTGGCCAACCAAGCAACCTGGAAAGGCAAATCAGCGCTACAAAGAAGACTCGCTACCCATCGGTCAAAAGGGCCATGCTGAAAAAAGTCTCAAAACCAGAAATGCGGGACAGGCCATGGAGAAATGGGAGCCTTGCTACACTGATGGGCGGGATGTAAATTGCCAACAGCCACTCTGGAGAAGTGTACGGTGTGTCTTGAAACATCTAAAAAACACAGCTTAGAGAGCATAGGGCACTTCCACTCATGGGGGTATGAATTGGGAAAATGAAAAATCAGCAAGACACAAGCACCCCAAAGTTGAGGGCTGCTCTGTTGACAAGGACCTCCACTTCATTCCACCTTAAATATCCCAGGAAAGAGAAAAATGGGTAAAGAAGTTGTGGTCCTTATGTACAATGGAATATCACTCAGCCATGAAATCAATGTCATAAGGCTAGTAGCAGCATGATGAGTGGATTTAGGTACGACGATTCTAAGTGAAATAAGTCACACAGAAAAGGACACTTCTCATAAGGTATCACTGATAGAGGGAATGTAAAAACCGTTACACTTGAACTGAATTACAAAACAGAACAGAGTCACACATGCAGAAAACACACTATGGCTGCTTAACGGGAAAGGTGAGGTGGGGTGATACATAAAACAAGGGTATCAAATTAGCTCAGATACCGTTCCATAAACCCAATATGTAATAGACAAGACCTACTCCTTGCTCAGAGAACTGGACTCAACACGCCCTATTCACCGCACAAGATTATATCTGACTAGTAATAATCGTAAAGCCTATGTATTGATATCTCTCTGTTAGTGTGTCAAGTGGGTGTAAAGCGGCATAAACACAGCAGTGAAAAGCAGCTAAATCCCATTATGAAAATAAATTACTTTGAAAAACCCATGAAACAAAGACAGTGAACGAGAGAGGAATTCTTACACAATGCGTTCAGGGGCTGTGATGCAACCTGGATTGACCATATCTAGACTCACAGCTCGATGAGACATAAGGGTGGACACTCTTGGGGCTGAGAGGTTTGGTGAGGTTGGGTGAGCAAACGCAGACCCTTTAAAGTAATACTGCATGGTACCCATCGCATGGGTCCCAAATCTCCAGCTTCAAGGGCATCTTCCTACATCAAAAACATGCATGAGAAACCCAGAAGATGGTACACCGTGTGATGGGGAAAGGTTTCTAAAACGCACCTCATTTCTCATCTCCTTGTGCCCGGGTTCGCCATTCCAGACGCTTTACTAGCAAGCTCCCTACTTGGAGCATCAGCACCTTTAACCTCCTGTTCCGTACAGGTTGCAATTTGTCCTGAGGATAAACGGGAAGACGTGGAACCAACGAGAGACTAGCTCTTGGTGTTGGGACAGGCACAGGTCACTCTATTTTCCCATCAGAAAGAAGAATTAACCACAGGCTCAGCCTGCCCCCCGGAACCAGAAGAGGGCCTGAATCCATTCTGTGATTTTGCGGCCAGCTCCCATAAAAACGAGTTGTAAAATGGAGGTTCAGGGCACTGCAATTCACAAACCTGCAGTTATAAATGATAACTCTCGTCCACAAATATATTGAGGGAAGGCAACGAAGAGGATTTGAAATCAAGGCAGAATTGCAGGAAACAGATTTCAGGAAGTAGATTCGAATCGCATTTAAAGCACATGAAAAGTGGTAAAACGTTGACAATGATGCCCTTGGCCAAAAAGGGCGTATGCGTTTTTTCCTGAATATATTCAGGAAAAAAAGCATACGCCCTTTTTGGCCAACCAAGCAACCTGGAAAGGCAAATCAGCGCTACAAACAAGTCTCGCTTCCCATCGGTCAAAAGGGCCATGCTGAAAAAAGTGTCAAAACCAGAAATGCAGGACAGGCCATGGAGAAATGGGAGCCTTGCTACACTGATGGGCGGGATGTAAATTGCCAAGAGCCACTCTGGAGAAGTGTCCGGTGAGTCCTGAAACATCTGAAAAACACAGCTTAGAGAGCATAGGGCACTTCCACTCATGGGGGTATAAATTGGGAAAATTAAAAATCAGCAAGACACAAGCACCCCAAAGTTTAGGGCTGCTCTGTTGACAAGGACCTCCACTTCATTCCACCTTCAATATCCCAGGAAAGAGAAAAATGGATAAAGAAGTTGTGATCCTTATGTACAATGGAATATCACTCAGCCATGAAATCAATGTCATAAGGCTAGTAGCAGCATGATGAGTGGATTAAGGTACGACGATTCTAAGTGAAATAAGTCACACAGAAAAGGACACTTCTCATAAGGTATCACTGATAGAGGGAATGTAAAAACCGTTACACTTGAACTGAATTACAAAACAGAACAGAGTCACACATGCAGAAAACACACTATGGCTGCTTAACGGGAAAGGTGAGGTGGGGTGATACATAAAACAAGGGTTTCAAATTAGCTCAGATACCGTTCCATAAACCCAATATGTAATAGACAAGACCTACTCCTTGCTCAGAGAACTGGACTCAACACGCCCTATTCACCGCACAAGAATATATCTGACTAGTAATAATCGTAAAGCCTATGTATTGATATCTCTCTGTTAGTGTGTCAAGTGGGTGTAAAGCGGCATAAACACAGCAGTGAAAATCAGCTAAACCCCATTATAAAAATAAATTACTTTGAAACACCCATGAAAAAAAGACAGTGAAAGAGAGAGAAATTCTTACACAATGCATTCAGGGGCTGTGATGCAACCTGGATTGACCATATCTAGACTCACAGCTGGATCAGACATAAGGGTGGACACTCTTGGGGCTGAGAGGTTTGGTGAGGTTGGGTGAGCAAACGCAGACCCTTTAAAGTAATACTGCATGATACCCATCGCATGGGTCCCAAATCTCCAGGTTCAAGGGCATCTTCCTACATCAAAAACATGCGTGAGAAACCCAGAAGATGGTACACCGTGTGATGGCGAAAGGTTTCTAAAACGCACCTCATTTCTCATCGCCTTGTGCCCGGGTTCGCCATTCCAGCCGCTTTACTAGCAAGCTCCCTACTTGGAGCATCAGCACCTTTAACCTCCTGTTCCGTACAGGTTGCAATTTGTCCTGAGGATAAATGGGAAGACGTGGAACCAACGAGAGACTAGCTCTTGGTGTTGGGACAGGCACAGGTCACTCTATTTTCCCATCAGAAAGAAGAATTAACCACAGGCTCAGCCTGCCCCCCGGAACCAGAACAGGGCCTGAAGCCATTCTGCGATTTTGCGGCCAGCTCCCATAAAAACGAGTTGTAAAATGGAGGTTCAGGGCACTGCAATTCACAAACCTGCAGAGTTATAAATGATAACTCTCGTCCACAAATATATTGAGGGAAGGCAAAGAAGAGGATTTGAAATCAAGGCAGAATTGCAGGAAAGAGATTTCAGGAGGTAGATTCGAATCGCATTTAAAGCACATGAAAAGCGGCAAAACGTTGACAATGATGCCCTTGGCCAAAAAGGGCGTATGCGTTTTTTCCTGAATATATTCAGGAAAAAACGCATACGCCCTTTTTGGCCAACCAAGCAACCTGGAAAGGCAAATGAGCGCTACAAACAAGTCTCGCTTCCCATCGGTCAAAAGGGCCATGCTGAAAAAAGTGTCAAAACCAGAAATGCAGGACAGGCCATGGAGAAATGGGAGCCTTGCTACACTGATGGGCGGGATGTAAATTGCCAACAGCCACTCTGGAGAAGTGTACGGTGAGTCCTGAAACATCTGAAAAACACAGCTTAGAGAGCATAGGGCACTTCCACTCATGGGGGTATGAATTGGGAAAATGAAAAATCAGCAAGACACAAGCACCCCAAAGTTTAGGGCTGCTCTGTTGACAAGGACCTCCACTTCATTCCACCTTAAATATCCCAGGAAAGAGAAAAATGGGTAAAGAAGTTGTGGTCCTTATGTACAATGGAATATCACTCAGCCATGAAATCAATGTCATAAGGCTAGTAGCAGCATGATGAGTGGATTAAGGTACGACGATTCTAAGTGAAATAAGTCACACAGAAAAGGACACTTCTCATAAGGTATCACTGATAGAGGGAATGTAAAAAGCGTTACACTTGAACTGAATTACAAAACAGAACAGAGTCACACATGCAGAAAACACACTATGGCTGCTTAACGGGAAAGGTGAGGTGGGGTGATACATAAAACAAGGGTTTCAAATTAGCTCAGATACCGTTCCATAAACCCAATATGTAATAGACAAGACCTACTCCTTGCTCAGAGAACTGGACTCAACACGCCCTATTCACCGCACAAGAATATATCTGACTAGTAATAATCGTAAAGCCTATGTATTGATATGTCTCTGTTAGTGTGTCAAGTGGGTGTAAAGCGGCATAAACACAGCAGTGAAAAGCAGCTAAATCCCATTATGAAAATAAATTACTTTGAAAAACCCATGAAACAAAGACAGTGAACGAGAGAGGAATTCTTACACAATGCGTTCAGGGGCTGTGATGCAACCTGGATTGACCATATCTAGACCCACAGCTGGATGAGACATAAGGGTGGACACTCTTGGGGCTGAGAGGTTTGGTGAGGTTGGGTGAGCAAACGCAGACCCCTTAAAGTAATACTGCATGATACCCATCGCATGGGTCCCAAATCTCCAGGTTCAAGGGCATCTTCCTACAACAAAAACATGCATGAGAAACCCAGAAGATGGTACACCGTGTGATGGGGAAAGGTTTCTAAAACGCACCTCATTTCTCATCGCCTTGTGCCCGGGTTCGCCATTCCAGCCGCTTTACAAGCAAGCTCCCTACTTGGAGCATCAGCACCTTTAACCTCCTGTTCCGTACAGGTTGCAATTTGTCCTGAGGATAAATGGGAAGACGTGGAACCAACGAGAGACTAGCTCTTGGTGTTGGGACAGGCACAGGTCACTCTATTTTCCCATCAGAAAGAAGAATTAACCACAGGCTCAGCCTACCCCCCGGAACCAGAACAGGGCCTGAAGCCATTCTGCGATTTTGCCGCCAGCTCCCATAAAAAAGAGTTGTAAAATGGAGGTTCAGGTCACTGCAATTCACAGACCTGCAGAGTTATAAATGATAACTCTCGTCCACAAATATATTGAGGGAAGGCAAAGAAGAGGATTTGAAATCAAGGCAGAATTGCAGGAAAGAGATTTCAGGAGGTAGATTCGAATCGCCTTTAAAGCACATGAAAAGCAGCAAAACGTTGACAATGATGCCCTTGGCCAAAAAGGGCGTATGCGTTTTTTCCTGAATATATTCAGGAAAAAACGCATACGCACTTTTTGGCCAACCAAGCAACCTGGAAAGGCAAATCAGCGCTACAAAGAAGACTCGCTACCCATCGGTCAAAAGGGCCATGCTGAAAAAAGTCTCAAAACCAGAAATGCAGGACAGGCCATGGAGAAATGGGAGCCTTGCTACACTGATGGGCGGGATGTAAATTGCCAACAGCCACCATGGAGAAGTGTACGGTGTGTCTTGAAACATCTAAAAAACACAGCTTAGAGAGCATAGGGCACTTCCACTCATGGGGGTATAAATTGGGAAAATGAAAAATCAGCAAGACACAAGCACCCCAAAGTTTAGGGCTGCTCTGTTGACAAGGACCTCCACTTCATTCCACCTTAAATATCCCAGGAAAGAGAAAAATGGATAAAGAAGTTGTGGTCCTTATGTACAATGGAATATCACTCAGCCATGAAATCAATGTCATAAGGCTAGTAGCAGCATGATGAGTGGATTTAGGTACGACGATTCTAAGTGAAATAAGTCACACAGAAAAGGACACTTCTCATAAGGTATCACTGATAGAGGGAATGTAAAACCGTTACACTTGAACTGAATTACAAAACAGAACAGAGTCACACATGCAGAAAACACACTATGGCTGCTTAAAGGGAAAGGTGAGGTGGGGTGATACATAAAACAAGGGTATCAAATTAGCTCAGATACCGTTCCATAAACCCAATATGTAATAGACAAGACCTACTCCTTGCTCAGAGAACTGGACTCAACACGCCCTATTCACCACACAAGAATATATCTGACTAGTAATAATCTTAAAACCTATGTATTGATATCTCTCTGTTAGTGTGTCAAGTGGGTGTAAAGCGGCATAAACACAGCAGTGAAAAGCAGCTAAACCCCATTATAAAAATAAATTACTTCGAAAAACCCATGAAACAAAGACAGTGAAAGAGAGAGAAATTCTTACACAATGCGTTCAGGGGCTGTGATGCAACCTGGATTGACCATATCTAGACCCACAGCTGGATGAGACATAAGGGTGGACACTCTTGGGGCTGAGAGGTTTGGTGAGGTTGGGTGAGCAAACGCAGACCCTTTAAAGTAATACTGCGTGGTACCCATCCCATGGGTCCCAAATCTCCAGGTTCAAGGGAATCTTCCTACATCGAAAACATGCACGAGAAACCCAGAAGATGGTACACCGTGTGATGGGGAAAAATATCTAAAACGCACCTCATTTCTCATCTCCTTGTGCCCGGGTTCGCCATTCCAGCCGCTTTACTAGCAATCTCCTTATTTGGAGCATCAGCACCTTTAACCTCCTGTTCCGTGCAGGTTGCAATTTGTCCTGAGGATGAACGGGAAGACGGGGAACCAGTGAGAGACTAGCTCTTGGTGTTGGGACAGGCACAGGTCACTCTATTTTCCCATCAGGAAGAAGAATTAACCACAGGCTCATCATAGCCCCCGGAACCAGAACAGGGCCTGAAGCCATCCAGCGCTTTTGCGGCCAGCTCCCAAAAAAGCGAGTTGTAAAATGGAGCTTCAGGGCACTGCAATTCACAAACCTGCAGAGTTATAAATGACAACTCTCGTCCACAAATATATTGAGGGAAGGCAACGAAGAGGATTTGAAATCAAGGCAGAATTGCAGGAAACAGATTTCAGGAAGTAGATTCGAATCGCATTTAAAGCACATGAAAAGTGGTAAAACGTTGACAATGATGCCCTTGGCCAAAAAGGGCGTATGCGTTTTTTCCTGAATATATTCAGGAAAAAAAGCATACGCCCTTTTTGGCCAACCAAGCAACCTGGAAAGGCAAATCAGCGCTACAAACAAGTCTCGCTTCCCATCGGTCAAAAGGGCCATGCTGAAAAAAGTGTCAAAACCAGAAATGCAGGACAGGCCATGGAGAAATGGGAGCCTTGCTACACTGATGGGCGGGATGTAAATTGCCAAGAGCCACTCTGGAGAAGTGTCCGGTGAGTCCTGAAACATCTGAAAAACACAGCTTAGAGAGCATAGGGCACTTCCACTCATGGGGGTATAAATTGGGAAAATTAAAAATCAGCAAGACACAAGCACCCCAAAGTTTAGGGCTGCTCTGTTGACAAGGACCTCCACTTCATTCCACCTTCAATATCCCAGGAAAGAGAAAAATGGATAAAGAAGTTGTGATCCTTATGTACAATGGAATATCACTCAGCCATGAAATCAATGTCATAAGGCTAGTAGCAGCATGATGAGTGGATTAAGGTACGACGATTCTAAGTGAAATAAGTCACACAGAAAAGGACACTTCTCATAAGGTATCACTGATAGAGGGAATGTAAAAACCGTTACACTTGAACTGAATTACAAAACAGAACAGAGTCACACATGCAGAAAACACACTATGGCTGCTTAACGGGAAAGGTGAGGTGGGGTGATACATAAAACAAGGGTTTCAAATTAGCTCAGATACCGTTCCATAAACCCAATATGTAATAGACAAGACCTACTCCTTGCTCAGAGAACTGGACTCAACACGCCCTATTCACCGCACAAGAATATATCTGACTAGTAATAATCGTAAAGCCTATGTATTGATATCTCTCTGTTAGTGTGTCAAGTGGGTGTAAAGCGGCATAAACACAGCAGTGAAAATCAGCTAAACCCCATTATAAAAATAAATTACTTTGAAACACCCATGAAAAAAAGACAGTGAAAGAGAGAGAAATTCTTACACAATGCATTCAGGGGCTGTGATGCAACCTGGATTGACCATATCTAGACTCACAGCTGGATCAGACATAAGGGTGGACACTCTTGGGGCTGAGAGGTTTGGTGAGGTTGGGTGAGCAAACGCAGACCCTTTAAAGTAATACTGCATGATACCCATCGCATGGGTCCCAAATCTCCAGGTTCAAGGGCATCTTCCTACATCAAAAACATGCATGAGAAACCCAGAAGATGGTACACCGTGTGATGGCGAAAGGTTTCTAAAACGCACCTCATTTCTCATCGCCTTGTGCCCGGGTTCGCCATTCCAGCCGCTTTACTAGCAAGCTCCCTACTTGGAGCATCAGCACCTTTAACCTCCTGTTCCGTACAGGTTGCAATTTGTCCTGAGGATAAATGGGAAGACGTGGAACCAACGAGAGACTAGCTCTTGGTGTTGGGACAGGCACAGGTCACTCTATTTTCCCATCAGAAAGAAGAATTAACCACAGGCTCAGCCTGCCCCCCGGATCCAGAACAGGGCCTGAAGCCATTCTGCGATTTTGCCGCCAGCTCCCATAAAAACGAGTTGTAAAATGGAGGTTCAGGGCACTGCAATTCACAAACCTGCAGAGTTATAAATGATAACTCTCGTCCACAAATATATTGAGGGAAGGCAAAGAAGAGGATTTGAAATCAAGGCAGAATTGCAGGAAAGAGATTTCAGGAGGTAGATTCGAATCGCCTTTAAAGCACATGAAAAGCGGCAAAACGTTGACAATGATGCCCTTGGCCAAAAAGGGCGTATGCGTTTTTTCCTGAATATATTCAGGAAAAAACGCATACGCCCTTTTTGCCCAACCAAGCAACCTGGAAAGGCAAATCAGCGCTACAAACAAGTCTCGCTTCCCATCGGTCAAAAGGGCCATGCTGAAAAAAGTGTCAAAACCAGAAATGCAGGACAGGCCATGGAGAAATGGGAGCCTTGCTACACTGATGGGCGGGATGTAAATTGCCAACAGCCACTCTGGAGAAGTGTACGGTGAGTCCTGAAACATCTGAAAAACACAGCTTAGAGAGCATAGGGCACTTCCACTCATGGGGGTATGAATTGGGAAAATGAAAAATCAGCAAGACACAAGCACCCCAAAGTTGAGGGCTGCTCTGTTGACAAGGACCTCCACTTCATTCCACCTTAAATATCCCAGGAAAGAGAAAAATGGGTAAAGAAGTTGTGGTCCTTATGTACAATGGAATATCACTCAGCCATGAAATCAATGTCATAAGGCTAGTAGCAGCATGATGAGTGGATTTAGGTACGACGATTCTAAGTGAAATAAGTCACACAGAAAAGGACACTTCTCATAAGGTATCACTGATAGAGGGAATGTAAAAACCGTTACACTTGAACTGAATTACAAAACAGAACAGAGTCACACATGCAGAAAACACACTATGGCTGCTTAACGGGAAAGGTGAGGTGGGGTGATACATAAAACAAGGGTATCAAATTAGCTCAGATACCGTTCCATAAACCCAATATGTAATAGACAAGACCTACTCCTTGCTCAGAGAACTGGACTCAACACGCCCTATTCACCGCACAAGATTATATCTGACTAGTAATAATCGTAAAGCCTATGTATTTATATCTCTCTGTTAGTGTGTCAAGTGGGTGTAAAGTGGCATAAACACAGCAGTGAAAAGCAGCTAAATCCCATTATGAAAATAAATTACTTTGAAAAACCCATGAAACAAAGACAGTGAACGAGAGAGGAATTCTTACACAATGCGTTCAGGGGCTGTGATGCAACCTGGATTGACCATATCTAGACCCACAGCTGGATGAGACATAAGGGTGGACACTCTTGGGGCTGAGAGGTTTGGTGAGGTTGGGTGAGCAAACGCAGACCCTTTAAAGTAATACTGCATGGTACCCATCGCATGGGTCCCAAATCTCCAGGTTCAAGGGCATCTTCCTACATCAAAACATGCATGAGAAACCCAGAAGATGGTACACAGTGTGATGGGGAAAGGTTTCTAAAACGCACCTCATTTCTCATCGCCTTGTGCCCGGGTTCGCCATTCCAGCCGCTTTACTAGCAAGCTCCCTACTTGGAGCATCAGCACCTTTAACCTCCTGTTCCGTACAGGTTGCAATTTGTCCTGAGGATAAACGGGAAGACGTGGAACCAACGAGAGACTAGCTCTTGGTGTTGGGACAGGCACAGGTCACTCTATTTTCCCATCAGAAAGAAGAATTAACCACAGGCTCAGCCTGCCCCCCGGAACCAGAACAGGGCCTGAAGCCATTCTGCGATTTTGCGGCCAGCTCCCATAAAAACGAGTTGTAAAATGGAGGTTCAGGGCACTGCAATTCACAAACCTGCAGAGTTATAAATGATAACTCTCGTCCACAAATATATTGAGGGAAGGCAAAGAAGAGGATTTGAAATCAAGGCAGAATTGCAGGAAAGAGATTTCAGGAGGTAGATTCGAATCGCATTTAAAGCACATGAAAAGCGGCAAAACGTTGACAATGATGCCCTTGGCCAAAAAGGGCGTATGCGTTTTTTCCTGAATATATTCAGGAAAAAACGCATACGCCCTTTTTGGCCAACCAAGCAACCTGGAAAGGCAAATGAGCGCTACAAACAAGTCTCGCTTCCCATCGGTCAAAAGGGCCATGCTGAAAAAAGTGTCAAAACCAGAAATGCAGGACAGGCCATGGAGAAATGGGAGCCTTGCTACACTGATGGGCGGGATGTAAATTGCCAACAGCCACTCTGGAGAAGTGTACGGTGAGTCCTGAAACATCTGAAAAACACAGCTTAGAGAGCATAGGGCACTTCCACTCATGGGGGTATGAATTGGGAAAATGAAAAATCAGCAAGACACAAGCACCCCAAAGTTTAGGGCTGCTCTGTTGACAAGGACCTCCACTTCATTCCACCTTAAATATCCCAGGAAAGAGAAAAATGGGTAAAGAAGTTGTGGTCCTTATGTACAATGGAATATCACTCAGCCATGAAATCAATGTCATAAGGCTAGTAGCAGCATGATGAGTGGATTAAGGTACGACGATTCTAAGTGAAATAAGTCACACAGAAAAGGACACTTCTCATAAGGTATCACTGATAGAGGGAATGTAAAAAGCGTTACACTTGAACTGAATTACAAAACAGAACAGAGTCACACATGCAGAAAACACACTATGGCTGCTTAACGGGAAAGGTGAGGTGGGGTGATACATAAAACAAGGGTTTCAAATTAGCTCAGATACCGTTCCATAAACCCAATATGTAATAGACAAGACCTACTCCTTGCTCAGAGAACTGGACTCAACACGCCCTATTCACCGCACAAGAATATATCTGACTAGTAATAATCTTAAAACCTATGTATTGATATCTCTCTGTTAGTGTGTCAAGTGGGTGTAAAGCGGCATAAACACAGCAGTGAAAAGCAGCTAAATCCCATTATGAAAATAAATTACTTTGAAAAACCCATGAAACAAAGACAGTGAACGAGAGAGGAATTCTTACACAATGCGTTCAGGGGCTGTGATGCAACCTGGATTGACCATATCTAGACCCACAGCTGGATGAGACATAAGGGTGGACACTCTTGGGGCTGAGAGGTTTGGTGAGGTTGGGTGAGCAAACGCAGACCCCTTAAAGTAATACTGCATGATACCCATCGCATGGGTCCCAAATCTCCAGGTTCAAGGGCATCTTCCTACAACAAAAACATGCATGAGAAACCCAGAAGATGGTACACCGTGTGATGGGGAAAGGTTTCTAAAACGCACCTCATTTCTCATCGCCTTGTGCCCGGGTTCGCCATTCCAGCCGCTTTACAAGCAAGCTCCCTACTTGGAGCATCAGCACCTTTAACCTCCTGTTCCGTACAGGTTGCAATTTGTCCTGAGGATAAATGGGAAGACGTGGAACCAACGAGAGACTAGCTCTTGGTGTTGGGACAGGCACAGGTCACTCTATTTTCCCATCAGAAAGAAGAATTAACCACAGGCTCAGCCTACCCCCCGGAACCAGAACAGGGCCTGAAGCCATTCTGCGATTTTGCCGCCAGCTCCCATAAAAACGAGTTGTAAAATGGAGGTTCAGGTCACTGCAATTCACAGACCTGCAGAGTTATAAATGATAACTCTCGTCCACAAATATATTGAGGGAAGGCAAAGAAGAGGATTTGAAATCAAGGCAGAATTGCAGGAAAGAGATTTCAGGAGGTAGATTCGAATCGCCTTTAAAGCACATGAAAAGCAGCAAAACGTTGACAATGATGCCCTTGGCCAAAAAGGGCGTATGCGTTTTTTCCTGAATATATTCAGGAAAAAACGCATACGCACTTTTTGGCCAACCAAGCAACCTGGAAAGGCAAATCAGCGCTACAAAGAAGACTCGCTACCCATCGGTCAAAAGGGCCATGCTGAAAAAAGTCTCAAAACCAGAAATGCAGGACAGGCCATGGAGAAATGGGAGCCTTGCTACACTGATGGGCGGGATGTAAATTGCCAACAGCCACCATGGAGAAGTGTACGGTGTGTCTTGAAACATCTAAAAAACACAGCTTAGAGAGCATAGGGCACTTCCACTCATGGGGGTATAAATTGGGAAAATGAAAAATCAGCAAGACACAAGCACCCCAAAGTTTAGGGCTGCTCTGTTGACAAGGACCTCCACTTCATTCCACCTTCAATATCCCAGGAAAGAGAAAAATGGATAAAGAAGTTGTGGTCCTTATGTACAATGGAATATCACTCAGCCATGAAATCAATGTCATAAGGCTAGTAGCAGCATGATGAGTGGATTTAGGTACGACGATTCTAAGTGAAATAAGTCACACAGAAAAGGACACTTCTCATAAGGTATCACTGATAGAGGGAATGTAAAACCGTTACACTTGAACTGAATTACAAAACAGAACAGAGTCACACATGCAGAAAACACACTATGGCTGCTTAAAGGGAAAGGTGAGGTGGGGTGATACATAAAACAAGGGTTTCAAATTAGCTCAGATACCGTTCCATAAACCCAATATGTAATAGACAAGACCTACTCCTTGCTCAGAGAACTGGACTCAACACGCCCTATTCACCACACAAGAATATATCTGACTAGTAATAATCTTAAAACCTATGTATTGATATCTCTCTGTTAGTGTGTCAAGTGGGTGTAAAGCGGCATAAACACAGCAGTGAAAAGCAGCTAAACCCCATTATAAAAATAAATTACTTCGAAAAACCCATGAAACAAAGACAGTGAAAGAGAGAGAAATTCTTACACAATGCGTTCAGGGGCTGTGATGCAACCTGGATTGACCATATCTAGACCCACAGCTGGATGAGACATAAGGGTGGACACTCTTGGGGCTGAGAGGTTTGGTGAGGTTGGGTGAGCAAACGCAGACCCTTTAAAGTAATACTGCGTGGTACCCATCCCATGGGTCCCAAATCTCCAGGTTCAAGGGCATCTTCCTACATCGAAAACATGCACGAGAAACCCAGAAGATGGTACACCGTGTGATGGGGAAAAATATCTAAAACGCACCTCATTTCTCATCTCCTTGTGCCCGGGTTCGCCATTCCAGCCGCTTTACTAGCAATCTCCTTATTTGGAGCATCAGCACCTTTAACCTCCTGTTCCGTGCAGGTTGCAATTTGTCCTGAGGATGAACGGGAAGACGGGGAACCAGTGAGAGACTAGCTCTTGGTGTTGGGACAGGCACAGGTCACTCTATTTTCCCATCAGGAAGAAGAATTAACCACAGGCTCATCATAGCCCCCGGAACCAGAACAGGGCCTGAAGCCATCCAGCGCTTTTGCGGCCAGCTCCCAAAAAAGCGAGTTGTAAAATGGAGCTTCAGGGCACTGCAATTCACAAACCTGCAGAGTTATAAATGATAACTCTCGTCCACAAATATATTGAGGGAAGGCAAAGAAGAGGATTTGAAATCAAGGCAGAATTGCAGGAAACAGATTTCAGGAGGTAGATTCGAATCGCCTTTAAAGCACATGAAAAGCGGCAAAACGTTGACAATGATGCCCTTGGCTAAAAATGGCGTATGCGTTTTTTCCTGAATATATTCAGGAAAAAACGCATACGCCCTTTTTGGCCAACCAAGCAACCTGGAAAGGCAAATCAGCGCTACAAAGAAGACTCGCTACCCATCGGTCAAAAGGGCCATGCTGAAAAAAGTCTCAAAACCAGAAATGCGGGACAGGCCATGGAGAAATGGGAGCCTTGCTACACTGATGGGCGGGATGTAAATTGCCAACAGCCACTCTGGAGAAGTGTACGGTGTGTCTTGAAACATCTAAAAAACACAGCTTAGAGAGCATAGGGCACTTCCACTCATGGGGGTATGAATTGGGAAAATGAAAAATCAGCAAGACACAAGCACCCCAAAGTTGAGGGCTGCTCTGTTGACAAGGACCTCCACTTCATTCCACCTTAAATATCCCAGGAAAGAGAAAAATGGGTAAAGAAGTTGTGGTCCTTATGTACAATGGAATATCACTCAGCCATGAAATCAATGTCATAAGGCTAGTAGCAGCATGATGAGTGGATTTAGGTACGACGATTCTAAGTGAAATAAGTCACACAGAAAAGGACACTTCTCATAAGGTATCACTGATAGAGGGAATGTAAAAACCGTTACACTTGAACTGAATTACAAAACAGAACAGAGTCACACATGCAGAAAACACACTATGGCTGCTTAACGGGAAAGGTGAGGTGGGGTGATACATAAAACAAGGGTATCAAATTAGCTCAGATACCGTTCCATAAACCCAATATGTAATAGACAAGACCTACTCCTTGCTCAGAGAACTGGACTCAACACGCCCTATTCACCGCACAAGATTATATCTGACTAGTAATAATCGTAAAGCCTATGTATTGATATCTCTCTGTTAGTGTGTCAAGTGGGTGTAAAGCGGCATAAACACAGCAGTGAAAAGCAGCTAAATCCCATTATGAAAATAAATTACTTTGAAAAACCCATGAAACAAAGACAGTGAACGAGAGAGGAATTCTTACACAATGCGTTCAGGGGCTGTGATGCAACCTGGATTGACCATATCTAGACTCACAGCTCGATGAGACATAAGGGTGGACACTCTTGGGGCTGAGAGGTTTGGTGAGGTTGGGTGAGCAAACGCAGACCCTTTAAAGTAATACTGCATGGTACCCATCGCATGGGTCCCAAATCTCCAGCTTCAAGGGCATCTTCCTACATCAAAAACATGCATGAGAAACCCAGAAGATGGTACACCGTGTGATGGGGAAAGGTTTCTAAAACGCACCTCATTTCTCATCTCCTTGTGCCCGGGTTCGCCATTCCAGCCGCTTTACTAGCAAGCTCCCTACTTGGAGCATCAGCACCTTTAACCTCCTGTTCCGTACAGGTTGCAATTTGTCCTGAGGATAAACGGGAAGACGTGGAACCAACGAGAGACTAGCTCTTGGTGTTGGGACAGGCACAGGTCACTCTATTTTCCCATCAGAAAGAAGAATTAACCACAGGCTCAGCCTGCCCCCCGGAACCAGAAGAGGGCCTGAATCCATTCTGTGATTTTGCGGCCAGCTCCCATAAAAACGAGTTGTAAAATGGAGGTTCAGGGCACTGCAATTCACAAACCTGCAGTTATAAATGATAACTCTCGTCCACAAATATATTGAGGGAAGGCAACGAAGAGGATTTGAAATCAAGGCAGAATTGCAGGAAACAGATTTCAGGAAGTAGATTCGAATCGCATTTAAAACACATGAAAAGTGGTAAAACGTTGACAATGATGCCCTTGGCCAAAAAGGGCGTATGCGTTTTTTCCTGAATATATTCAGGAAAAAAAGCATACGCCCTTTTTGGCCAACCAAGCAACCTGGAAAGGCAAATCAGCGCTACAAACAAGTCTCGCTTCCCATCGGTCAAAAGGGCCATGCTGAAAAAAGTGTCAAAACCAGAAATGCAGGACAGGCCATGGAGAAATGGGAGCCTTGCTACACTGATGGGCGGGATGTAAATTGCCAAGAGCCACTCTGGAGAAGTGTCCGGTGAGTCCTGAAACATCTGAAAAACACAGCTTAGAGAGCATAGGGCACTTCCACTCATGGGGGTATAAATTGGGAAAATTAAAAATCAGCAAGACACAAGCACCCCAAAGTTTAGGGCTGCTCTGTTGACAAGGACCTCCACTTCATTCCACCTTCAATATCCCAGGAAAGAGAAAAATGGATAAAGAAGTTGTGATCCTTATGTACAATGGAATATCACTCAGCCATGAAATCAATGTCATAAGGCTAGTAGCAGCATGATGAGTGGATTAAGGTACGACGATTCTAAGTGAAATAAGTCACACAGAAAAGGACACTTCTCATAAGGTATCACTGATAGAGGGAATGTAAAAACCGTTACACTTGAACTGAATTACAAAACAGAACAGAGTCACACATGCAGAAAACACACTATGGCTGCTTAACGGGAAAGGTGAGGTGGGGTGATACATAAAACAAGGGTTTCAAATTAGCTCAGATACCGTTCCATAAACCCAATATGTAATAGACAAGACCTACTCCTTGCTCAGAGAACTGGACTCAACACGCCCTATTCACCGCACAAGAATATATCTGACTAGTAATAATCGTAAAGCCTATGTATTGATATCTCTCTGTTAGTGTGTCAAGTGGGTGTAAAGCGGCATAAACACAGCAGTGAAAATCAGCTAAACCCCATTATAAAAATAAATTACTTTGAAACACCCATGAAAAAAAGACAGTGAAAGAGAGAGAAATTCTTACACAATGCATTCAGGGGCTGTGATGCAACCTGGATTGACCATATCTAGACTCACAGCTGGATCAGACATAAGGGTGGACACTCTTGGGGCTGAGAGGTTTGGTGAGGTTGGGTGAGCAAACGCAGACCCTTTAAAGTAATACTGCATGATACCCATCGCATGGGTCCCAAATCTCCAGGTTCAAGGGCATCTTCCTACATCAAAAACATGCATGAGAAACCCAGAAGATGGTACACCGTGTGATGGCGAAAGGTTTCTAAAACGCACCTCATTTCTCATCGCCTTGTGCCCGGGTTCGCCATTCCAGCCGCTTTACTAGCAAGCTCCCTACTTGGAGCATCAGCACCTTTAACCTCCTGTTCCGTACAGGTTGCAATTTGTCCTGAGGATAAATGGGAAGACGTGGAACCAACGAGAGACTAGCTCTTGGTGTTGGGACAGGCACAGGTCACTCTATTTTCCCATCAGAAAGAAGAATTAACCACAGGCTCAGCCTGCCCCCCGGATCCAGAACAGGGCCTGAAGCCATTCTGCGATTTTGCCGCCAGCTCCCATAAAAACGAGTTGTAAAATGGAGGTTCAGGGCACTGCAATTCACAAACCTGCAGAGTTATAAATGATAACTCTCGTCCACAAATATATTGAGGGAAGGCAAAGAAGAGGATTTGAAATCAAGGCAGAATTGCAGGAAAGAGATTTCAGGAGGTAGATTCGAATCGCCTTTAAAGCACATGAAAAGCGGCAAAACGTTGACAATGATGCCCTTGGCCAAAAAGGGCGTATGCGTTTTTTCCTGAATATATTCAGGAAAAAACGCATACGCCCTTTTTGGCCAACCAAGCAACCTGGAAAGGCAAATCAGCGCTACAAACAAGTCTCGCTTCCCATCGGTCAAAAGGGCCATGCTGAAAAAAGTGTCAAAACCAGAAATGCAGGACAGGCCATGGAGAAATGGGAGCCTTGCTACACTGATGGGCGGGATGTAAATTGCCAACAGCCACTCTGGAGAAGTGTACGGTGAGTCCTGAAATATCTGAAAAACACAGCTTAGAGAGCATAGGGCACTTCCACTCATGGGGGTATGAATTGGGAAAATGAAAAATCAGCAAGACACAAGCACCCCAAAGTTGAGGGCTGCTCTGTTGACAAGGACCTCCACTTCATTCCACCTTAAATATCCCAGGAAAGAGAAAAATGGGTAAAGAAGTTGTGGTCCTTATGTACAATGGAATATCACTCAGCCATGAAATCAATGTCATAAGGCTAGTAGCAGCATGATGAGTGGATTTAGGTACGACGATTCTAAGTGAAATAAGTCACACAGAAAAGGACACTTCTCATAAGGTATCACTGATAGAGGGAATGTAAAAACCGTTACACTTGAACTGAATTACAAAACAGAACAGAGTCACACATGCAGAAAACACACTATGGCTGCTTAACGGGAAAGGTGAGGTGGGGTGATACATAAAACAAGGGTATCAAATTAGCTCAGATACCGTTCCATAAACCCAATATGTAATAGACAAGACCTACTCCTTGCTCAGAGAACTGGACTCAACACGCCCTATTCACCGCACAAGATTATATCTGACTAGTAATAATCGTAAAGCCTATGTATTTATATCTCTCTGTTAGTGTGTCAAGTGGGTGTAAAGTGGCATAAACACAGCAGTGAAAAGCAGCTAAATCCCATTATGAAAATAAATTACTTTGAAAAACCCATGAAACAAAGACAGTGAACGAGAGAGGAATTCTTACACAATGCGTTCAGGGGCTGTGATGCAACCTGGATTGACCATATCTAGACCCACAGCTGGATGAGACATAAGGGTGGACACTCTTGGGGCTGAGAGGTTTGGTGAGGTTGGGTGAGCAAACGCAGACCCTTTAAAGTAATACTGCATGGTACCCATCGCATGGGTCCCAAATCTCCAGGTTCAAGGGCATCTTCCTACATCAAAACATGCATGAGAAACCCAGAAGATGGTACACAGTGTGATGGGGAAAGGTTTCTAAAACGCACCTCATTTCTCATCGCCTTGTGCCCGGGTTCGCCATTCCAGCCGCTTTACTAGCAAGCTCCCTACTTGGAGCATCAGCACCTTTAACCTCCTGTTCCGTACAGGTTGCAATTTGTCCTGAGGATAAACGGGAAGACGTGGAACCAACGAGAGACTAGCTCTTGGTGTTGGGACAGGCACAGGTCACTCTATTTTCCCATCAGAAAGAAGAATTAACCACAGGCTCAGCCTGCCCCCCGGAACCAGAACAGGGCCTGAAGCCATTCTGCGATTTTGCGGCCAGCTCCCATAAAAACGAGTTGTAAAATGGAGGTTCAGGGCACTGCAATTCACAAACCTGCAGAGTTATAAATGATAACTCTCGTCCACAAATATATTGAGGGAAGGCAAAGAAGAGGATTTGAAATCAAGGCAGAATTGCAGGAAAGAGATTTCAGGAGGTAGATTCGAATCGCATTTAAAGCACATGAAAAGCGGCAAAACGTTGACAATGATGCCCTTGGCCAAAAAGGGCGTATGCGTTTTTTCCTGAATATATTCAGGAAAAAACGCATACGCCCTTTTTGGCCAACCAAGCAACCTGGAAAGGCAAATGAGCGCTACAAACAAGTCTCGCTTCCCATCGGTCAAAAGGGCCATGCTGAAAAAAGTGTCAAAACCAGAAATGCAGGACAGGCCATGGAGAAATGGGAGCCTTGCTACACTGATGGGCGGGATGTAAATTGCCAACAGCCACTCTGGAGAAGTGTACGGTGAGTCCTGAAACATCTGAAAAACACAGCTTAGAGAGCATAGGGCACTTCCACTCATGGGGGTATGAATTGGGAAAATGAAAAATCAGCAAGACACAAGCACCCCAAAGTTTAGGGCTGCTCTGTTGACAAGGACCTCCACTTCATTCCACCTTAAATATCCCAGGAAAGAGAAAAATGGGTAAAGAAGTTGTGGTCCTTATGTACAATGGAATATCACTCAGCCATGAAATCAATGTCATAAGGCTAGTAGCAGCATGATGAGTGGATTTAGGTACGACGATTCTAAGTGAAATAAGTCACACAGAAAAGGACACTTTTCATAAGGTATCACTGATAGAGGGAATGTAAAAACCGTTACACTTGAACTGAATTACAAAACAGAACAGAGTCACACATGCAGAAAACACACTATGGCTGCTTAACGGGAAAGGTGAGGTGGGGTGATACATAAAACAAGGGTATCAAATTAGCTCAGATACCGTTCCATAAACCCAATATGTAATAGACAAGACCTACTCCTTGCTCAGAGAACTGGACTCAACACGCCCTATTCACCGCACAAGATTATATCTGACTAGTAATAATCGTAAAGCCTATGTATTTATATCTCTCTGTTAGTGTGTCAAGTGGGTGTAAAGTGGCATAAACACAGCAGTGAAAAGCAGCTAAATCCCATTATGAAAATAAATTACTTTGAAAAACCCATGAAACAAAGACAGTGAACGAGAGAGGAATTCTTACACAATGCGTTCAGGGGCTGTGATGCAACCTGGATTGACCATATCTAGACCCACAGCTGGATGAGACATAAGGGTGGACACTCTTGGGGCTGAGAGGTTTGGTGAGGTTGGGTGAGCAAACGCAGACCCCTTAAAGTAATACTGCATGATACCCATCGCATGGGTCCCAAATCTCCAGGTTCAAGGGCATCTTCCTACAACAAAAACATGCATGAGAAACCCAGAAGATGGTACACCGTGTGATGGGGAAAGGTTTCTAAAACGCACCTCATTTCTCATCGCCTTGTGCCCGGGTTCGCCATTCCAGCCGCTTTACAAGCAAGCTCCCTACTTGGAGCATCAGCACCTTTAACCTCCTGTTCCGTACAGGTTGCAATTTGTCCTGAGGATAAATGGGAAGACGTGGAACCAACGAGAGACTAGCTCTTGGTGTTGGGACAGGCACAGGTCACTCTATTTTCCCATCAGAAAGAAGAATTAACCACAGGCTCAGCCTACCCCCCGGAACCAGAACAGGGCCTGAAGCCATTCTGCGATTTTGCCGCCAGCTCCCATAAAAACGAGTTGTAAAATGGAGGTTCAGGTCACTGCAATTCACAGACCTGCAGAGTTATAAATGATAACTCTCGTCCACAAATATATTGAGGGAAGGCAAAGAAGAGGATTTGAAATCAAGGCAGAATTGCAGGAAAGAGATTTCAGGAGGTAGATTCGAATCGCCTTTAAAGCACATGAAAAGCAGCAAAACGTTGACAATGATGCCCTTGGCCAAAAAGGGCGTATGCGTTTTTTCCTGAATATATTCAGGAAAAAACGCATACGCACTTTTTGGCCAACCAAGCAACCTGGAAAGGCAAATCAGCGCTACAAAGAAGACTCGCTACCCATCGGTCAAAAGGGCCATGCTGAAAAAAGTCTCAAAACCAGAAATGCAGGACAGGCCATGGAGAAATGGGAGCCTTGCTACACTGATGGGCGGGATGTAAATTGCCAACAGCCACCATGGAGAAGTGTACGGTGTGTCTTGAAACATCTAAAAAACACAGCTTAGAGAGCATAGGGCACTTCCACTCATGGGGGTATAAATTGGGAAAATGAAAAATCAGCAAGACACAAGCACCCCAAAGTTGAGGGCTGCTCTGTTGACAAGGACCTCCACTTCATTCCACCTTCAATATCCCAGGAAAGAGAAAAATGGATAAAGAAGTTGTGGTCCTTATGTACAATGGAATATCACTCAGCCATGAAATCAATGTCATAAGGCTAGTAGCAGCATGATGAGTGGATTTAGGTACGACGATTCTAAGTGAAATAAGTCACACAGAAAAGGACACTTCTCATAAGGTATCACTGATAGAGGGAATGTAAAACCGTTACACTTGAACTGAATTACAAAACAGAACAGAGTCACACATGCAGAAAACACACTATGGCTGCTTAAAGGGAAAGGTGAGGTGGGGTGATACATAAAACAAGGGTTTCAAATTAGCTCAGATACCGTTCCATAAACCCAATATGTAATAGACAAGACCTACTCCTTGCTCAGAGAACTGGACTCAACACGCCCTATTCACCACACAAGAATATATCTGACTAGTAATAATCTTAAAACCTATGTATTGATATCTCTCTGTTAGTGTGTCAAGTGGGTGTAAAGCGGCATAAACACAGCAGTGAAAAGCAGCTAAACCCCATTATAAAAATAAATTACTTCGAAAAACCCATGAAACAAAGACAGTGAAAGAGAGAGAAATTCTTACACAATGCGTTCAGGGGCTGTGATGCAACCTGGATTGACCATATCTAGACCCACAGCTGGATGAGACATAAGGGTGGACACTCTTGGGGCTGAGAGGTTTGGTGAGGTTGGGTGAGCAAACGCAGACCCTTTAAAGTAATACTGCGTGGTACCCATCCCATGGGTCCCAAATCTCCAGGTTCAAGGGCATCTTCCTACATCGAAAACATGCACGAGAAACCCAGAAGATGGTACACCGTGTGATGGGGAAAAATATCTAAAACGCACCTCATTTCTCATCTCCTTGTGCCCGGGTTCGCCATTCCAGCCGCTTTACTAGCAATCTCCTTATTTGGAGCATCAGCACCTTTAACCTCCTGTTCCGTGCAGGTTGCAATTTGTCCTGAGGATGAACGGGAAGACGGGGAACCAGTGAGAGACTAGCTCTTGGTGTTGGGACAGGCACAGGTCACTCTATTTTCCCATCAGGAAGAAGAATTAACCACAGGCTCATCATAGCCCCCGGAACCAGAACAGGGCCTGAAGCCATCCAGCGCTTTTGCGGCCAGCTCCCAAAAAAGCGAGTTGTAAAATGGAGCTTCAGGGCACTGCAATTCACAAACCTGCAGAGTTATAAATGATAACTCTCGTCCACAAATATATTGAGGGAAGGCAAAGAAGAGGATTTGAAATCAAGGCAGAATTGCAGGAAACAGATTTCAGGAGGTAGATTCGAATCGCCTTTAAAGCACATGAAAAGCGGCAAAACGTTGACAATGATGCCCTTGGCTAAAAATGGCGTATGCGTTTTTTCCTGAATATATTCAGGAAAAAACGCATACGCCCTTTTTGGCCAACCAAGCAACCTGGAAAGGCAAATCAGCGCTACAAAGAAGACTCGCTACCCATCGGTCAAAAGGGCCATGCTGAAAAAAGTCTCAAAACCAGAAATGCGGGACAGGCCATGGAGAAATGGGAGCCTTGCTACACTGATGGGCGGGATGTAAATTGCCAACAGCCACTCTGGAGAAGTGTACGGTGTGTCTTGAAACATCTAAAAAACACAGCTTAGAGAGCATAGGGCACTTCCACTCATGGGGGTATGAATTGGGAAAATGAAAAATCAGCAAGACACAAGCACCCCAAAGTTGAGGGCTGCTCTGTTGACAAGGACCTCCACTTCATTCCACCTTAAATATCCCAGGAAAGAGAAAAATGGGTAAAGAAGTTGTGGTCCTTATGTACAATGGAATATCACTCAGCCATGAAATCAATGTCATAAGGCTAGTAGCAGCATGATGAGTGGATTTAGGTACGACGATTCTAAGTGAAATAAGTCACACAGAAAAGGACACTTCTCATAAGGTATCACTGATAGAGGGAATGTAAAAACCGTTACACTTGAACTGAATTACAAAACAGAACAGAGTCACACATGCAGAAAACACACTATGGCTGCTTAACGGGAAAGGTGAGGTGGGGTGATACATAAAACAAGGGTATCAAATTAGCTCAGATACCGTTCCATAAACCCAATATGTAATAGACAAGACCTACTCCTTGCTCAGAGAACTGGACTCAACACGCCCTATTCACCGCACAAGATTATATCTGACTAGTAATAATCGTAAAGCCTATGTATTGATATCTCTCTGTTAGTGTGTCAAGTGGGTGTAAAGCGGCATAAACACAGCAGTGAAAAGCAGCTAAATCCCATTATGAAAATAAATTACTTTGAAAAACCCATGAAACAAAGACAGTGAACGAGAGAGGAATTCTTACACAATGCGTTCAGGGGCTGTGATGCAACCTGGATTGACCATATCTAGACTCACAGCTCGATGAGACATAAGGGTGGACACTCTTGGGGCTGAGAGGTTTGGTGAGGTTGGGTGAGCAAACGCAGACCCTTTAAAGTAATACTGCATGGTACCCATCGCATGGGTCCCAAATCTCCAGCTTCAAGGGCATCTTCCTACATCAAAAACATGCATGAGAAACCCAGAAGATGGTACACCGTGTGATGGGGAAAGGTTTCTAAAACGCACCTCATTTCTCATCTCCTTGTGCCCGGGTTCGCCATTCCAGCCGCTTTACTAGCAAGCTCCCTACTTGGAGCATCAGCACCTTTAACCTCCTGTTCCGTACAGGTTGCAATTTGTCCTGAGGATAAACGGGAAGACGTGGAACCAACGAGAGACTAGCTCTTGGTGTTGGGACAGGCACAGGTCACTCTATTTTCCCATCAGAAAGAAGAATTAACCACAGGCTCAGCCTGCCCCCCGGAACCAGAAGAGGGCCTGAATCCATTCTGTGATTTTGCGGCCAGCTCCCATAAAAACGAGTTGTAAAATGGAGGTTCAGGGCACTGCAATTCACAAACCTGCAGTTATAAATGATAACTCTCGTCCACAAATATATTGAGGGAAGGCAACGAAGAGGATTTGAAATCAAGGCAGAATTGCAGGAAACAGATTTCAGGAAGTAGATTCGAATCGCATTTAAAGCACATGAAAAGTGGTAAAACGTTGACAATGATGCCCTTGGCCAAAAAGGGCGTATGCGTTTTTTCCTGAATATATTCAGGAAAAAAAGCATACGCCCTTTTTGGCCAACCAAGCAACCTGGAAAGGCAAATCAGCGCTACAAACAAGTCTCGCTTCCCATCGGTCAAAAGGGCCATGCTGAAAAAAGTGTCAAAACCAGAAATGCAGGACAGGCCATGGAGAAATGGGAGCCTTGCTACACTGATGGGCGGGATGTAAATTGCCAAGAGCCACTCTGGAGAAGTGTCCGGTGAGTCCTGAAACATCTGAAAAACACAGCTTAGAGAGCATAGGGCACTTCCACTCATGGGGGTATAAATTGGGAAAATTAAAAATCAGCAAGACACAAGCACCCCAAAGTTTAGGGCTGCTCTGTTGACAAGGACCTCCACTTCATTCCACCTTCAATATCCCAGGAAAGAGAAAAATGGATAAAGAAGTTGTGATCCTTATGTACAATGGAATATCACTCAGCCATGAAATCAATGTCATAAGGCTAGTAGCAGCATGATGAGTGGATTAAGGTACGACGATTCTAAGTGAAATAAGTCACACAGAAAAGGACACTTCTCATAAGGTATCACTGATAGAGGGAATGTAAAAACCGTTACACTTGAACTGAATTACAAAACAGAACAGAGTCACACATGCAGAAAACACACTATGGCTGCTTAACGGGAAAGGTGAGGTGGGGTGATACATAAAACAAGGGTTTCAAATTAGCTCAGATACCGTTCCATAAACCCAATATGTAATAGACAAGACCTACTCCTTGCTCAGAGAACTGGACTCAACACGCCCTATTCACCGCACAAGAATATATCTGACTAGTAATAATCGTAAAGCCTATGTATTGATATCTCTCTGTTAGTGTGTCAAGTGGGTGTAAAGCGGCATAAACACAGCAGTGAAAATCAGCTAAACCCCATTATAAAAATAAATTACTTTGAAACACCCATGAAAAAAAGACAGTGAAAGAGAGAGAAATTCTTACACAATGCATTCAGGGGCTGTGATGCAACCTGGATTGACCATATCTAGACTCACAGCTGGATCAGACATAAGGGTGGACACTCTTGGGGCTGAGAGGTTTGGTGAGGTTGGGTGAGCAAACGCAGACCCTTTAAAGTAATACTGCATGATACCCATCGCATGGGTCCCAAATCTCCAGGTTCAAGGGCATCTTCCTACATCAAAAACATGCATGAGAAACCCAGAAGATGGTACACCGTGTGATGGCGAAAGGTTTCTAAAACGCACCTCATTTCTCATCGCCTTGTGCCCGGGTTCGCCATTCCAGCCGCTTTACTAGCAAGCTCCCTACTTGGAGCATCAGCACCTTTAACCTCCTGTTCCGTACAGGTTGCAATTTGTCCTGAGGATAAATGGGAAGACGTGGAACCAACGAGAGACTAGCTCTTGGTGTTGGGACAGGCACAGGTCACTCTATTTTCCCATCAGAAAGAAGAATTAACCACAGGCTCAGCCTGCCCCCCGGATCCAGAACAGGGCCTGAAGCCATTCTGCGATTTTGCCGCCAGCTCCCATAAAAACGAGTTGTAAAATGGAGGTTCAGGGCACTGCAATTCACAAACCTGCAGAGTTATAAATGATAACTCTCGTCCACAAATATATTGAGGGAAGGCAAAGAAGAGGATTTGAAATCAAGGCAGAATTGCAGGAAAGAGATTTCAGGAGGTAGATTCGAATCGCCTTTAAAGCACATGAAAAGCGGCAAAACGTTGACAATGATGCCCTTGGCCAAAAAGGGCGTATGCGTTTTTTCCTGAATATATTCAGGAAAAAACGCATACGCCCTTTTTGCCCAACCAAGCAACCTGGAAAGGCAAATCAGCGCTACAAACAAGTCTCGCTTCCCATCGGTCAAAAGGGCCATGCTGAAAAAAGTGTCAAAACCAGAAATGCAGGACAGGCCATGGAGAAATGGGAGCCTTGCTACACTGATGGGCGGGATGTAAATTGCCAACAGCCACTCTGGAGAAGTGTACGGTGAGTCCTGAAACATCTGAAAAACACAGCTTAGAGAGCATAGGGCACTTCCACTCATGGGGGTATGAATTGGGAAAATGAAAAATCAGCAAGACACAAGCACCCCAAAGTTGAGGGCTGCTCTGTTGACAAGGACCTCCACTTCATTCCACCTTAAATATCCCAGGAAAGAGAAAAATGGGTAAAGAAGTTGTGGTCCTTATGTACAATGGAATATCACTCAGCCATGAAATCAATGTCATAAGGCTAGTAGCAGCATGATGAGTGGATTTAGGTACGACGATTCTAAGTGAAATAAGTCACACAGAAAAGGACACTTCTCATAAGGTATCACTGATAGAGGGAATGTAAAAACCGTTACACTTGAACTGAATTACAAAACAGAACAGAGTCACACATGCAGAAAACACACTATGGCTGCTTAACGGGAAAGGTGAGGTGGGGTGATACATAAAACAAGGGTATCAAATTAGCTCAGATACCGTTCCATAAACCCAATATGTAATAGACAAGACCTACTCCTTGCTCAGAGAACTGGACTCAACACGCCCTATTCACCGCACAAGATTATATCTGACTAGTAATAATCGTAAAGCCTATGTATTGATATCTCTCTGTTAGTGTGTCAAGTGGGTGTAAAGTGGCATAAACACAGCAGTGAAAAGCAGCTAAATCCCATTATGAAAATAAATTACTTTGAAAAACCCATGAAACAAAGACAGTGAACGAGAGAGGAATTCTTACACAATGCGTTCAGGGGCTGTGATGCAACCTGGATTGACCATATCTAGACCCACAGCTGGATGAGACATAAGGGTGGACACTCTTGGGGCTGAGAGGTTTGGTGAGGTTGGGTGAGCAAACGCAGACCCTTTAAAGTAATACTGCATGGTACCCATCGCATGGGTCCCAAATCTCCAGGTTCAAGGGCATCTTCCTACATCAAAACATGCATGAGAAACCCAGAAGATGGTACACAGTGTGATGGGGAAAGGTTTCTAAAACGCACCTCATTTCTCATCGCCTTGTGCCCGGGTTCGCCATTCCAGCCGCTTTACTAGCAAGCTCCCTACTTGGAGCATCAGCACCTTTAACCTCCTGTTCCGTACAGGTTGCAATTTGTCCTGAGGATAAACGGGAAGACGTGGAACCAACGAGAGACTAGCTCTTGGTGTTGGGACAGGCACAGGTCACTCTATTTTCCCATCAGAAAGAAGAATTAACCACAGGCTCAGCCTGCCCCCCGGAACCAGAACAGGGCCTGAAGCCATTCTGCGATTTTGCGGCCAGCTCCCATAAAAACGAGTTGTAAAATGGAGGTTCAGGGCACTGCAATTCACAAACCTGCAGAGTTATAAATGATAACTCGCGTCCACAAATATATTGAGGGAAGGCAAAGAAGAGGATTTGAAATCAAGGCAGAATTGCAGGAAAGAGATTTCAGGAGGTAGATTCGAATCGCATTTAAAGCACATGAAAAGCGGCAAAACGTTGACAATGATGCCCTTGGCCAAAAAGGGCGTATGCGTTTTTTCCTGAATATATTCAGGAAAAAACGCATACGCCCTTTTTGGCCAACCAAGCAACCTGGAAAGGCAAATGAGCGCTACAAACAAGTCTCGCTTCCCATCGGTCAAAAGGGCCATGCTGAAAAAAGTGTCAAAACCAGAAATGCAGGACAGGCCATGGAGAAATGGGAGCCTTGCTACACTGATGGGCGGGATGTAAATTGCCAACAGCCACTCTGGAGAAGTGTACGGTGAGTCCTGAAACATCTGAAAAACACAGCTTAGAGAGCATAGGGCACTTCCACTCATGGGGGTATGAATTGGGAAAATGAAAAATCAGCAAGACACAAGCACCCCAAAGTTTAGGGCTGCTCTGTTGACAAGGACCTCCACTTCATTCCACCTTAAATATCCCAGGAAAGAGAAAAATGGGTAAAGAAGTTGTGGTCCTTATGTACAATGGAATATCACTCAGCCATGAAATCAATGTCATAAGGCTAGTAGCAGCATGATGAGTGGATTAAGGTACGACGATTCTAAGTGAAATAAGTCACACAGAAAAGGACACTTCTCATAAGGTATCACTGATAGAGGGAATGTAAAAAGCGTTACACTTGAACTGAATTACAAAACAGAACAGAGTCACACATGCAGAAAACACACTATGGCTGCTTAACGGGAAAGGTGAGGTGGGGTGATACATAAAACAAGGGTTTCAAATTAGCTCAGATACCGTTCCATAAACCCAATATGTAATAGACAAGACCTACTCCTTGCTCAGAGAACTGGACTCAACACGCCCTATTCACCGCACAAGAATATATCTGACTAGTAATAATCGTAAAGCCTATGTATTGATATGTCTCTGTTAGTGTGTCAAGTGGGTGTAAAGCGGCATAAACACAGCAGTGAAAAGCAGCTAAATCCCATTATGAAAATAAATTACTTTGAAAAACCCATGAAACAAAGACAGTGAACGAGAGAGGAATTCTTACACAATGCGTTCAGGGGCTGTGATGCAACCTGGATTGACCATATCTAGACCCACAGCTGGATGAGACATAAGGGTGGACACTCTTGGGGCTGAGAGGTTTGGTGAGGTTGGGTGAGCAAACGCAGACCCCTTAAAGTAATACTGCATGATACCCATCGCATGGGTCCCAAATCTCCAGGTTCAAGGGCATCTTCCTACAACAAAAACATGCATGAGAAACCCAGAAGATGGTACACCGTGTGATGGGGAAAGGTTTCTAAAACGCACCTCATTTCTCATCGCCTTGTGCCCGGGTTCGCCATTCCAGCCGCTTTACAAGCAAGCTCCCTACTTGGAGCATCAGCACCTTTAACCTCCTGTTCCGTACAGGTTGCAATTTGTCCTGAGGATAAATGGGAAGACGTGGAACCAACGAGAGACTAGCTCTTGGTGTTGGGACAGGCACAGGTCACTCTATTTTCCCATCAGAAAGAAGAATTAACCACAGGCTCAGCCTACCCCCCGGAACCAGAACAGGGCCTGAAGCCATTCTGCGATTTTGCCGCCAGCTCCCATAAAAACGAGTTGTAAAATGGAGGTTCAGGTCACTGCAATTCACAGACCTGCAGAGTTATAAATGATAACTCTCGTCCACAAATATATTGAGGGAAGGCAAAGAAGAGGATTTGAAATCAAGGCAGAATTGCAGGAAAGAGATTTCAGGAGGTAGATTCGAATCGCCTTTAAAGCACATGAAAAGCAGCAAAACGTTGACAATGATGCCCTTGGCCAAAAAGGGCGTATGCGTTTTTTCCTGAATATATTCAGGAAAAAACGCATACGCACTTTTTGGCCAACCAAGCAACCTGGAAAGGCAAATCAGCGCTACAAAGAAGACTCGCTACCCATCGGTCAAAAGGGCCATGCTGAAAAAAGTCTCAAAACCAGAAATGCAGGACAGGCCATGGAGAAATGGGAGCCTTGCTACACTGATGGGCGGGATGTAAATTGCCAACAGCCACCATGGAGAAGTGTACGGTGTGTCTTGAAACATCTAAAAAACACAGCTTAGAGAGCATAGGGCACTTCCACTCATGGGGGTATAAATTGGGAAAATGAAAAATCAGCAAGACACAAGCACCCCAAAGTTTAGGGCTGCTCTGTTGACAAGGACCTCCACTTCATTCCACCTTAAATATCCCAGGAAAGAGAAAAATGGATAAAGAAGTTGTGGTCCTTATGTACAATGGAATATCACTCAGCCATGAAATCAATGTCATAAGGCTAGTAGCAGCATGATGAGTGGATTTAGGTACGACGATTCTAAGTGAAATAAGTCACACAGAAAAGGACACTTCTCATAAGGTATCACTGATAGAGGGAATGTAAAACCGTTACACTTGAACTGAATTACAAAACAGAACAGAGTCACACATGCAGAAAACACACTATGGCTGCTTAAAGGGAAAGGTGAGGTGGGGTGATACATAAAACAAGGGTATCAAATTAGCTCAGATACCGTTCCATAAACCCAATATGTAATAGACAAGACCTACTCCTTGCTCAGAGAACTGGACTCAACACGCCCTATTCACCACACAAGAATATATCTGACTAGTAATAATCTTAAAACCTATGTATTGATATCTCTCTGTTAGTGTGTCAAGTGGGTGTAAAGCGGCATAAACACAGCAGTGAAAAGCAGCTAAACCCCATTATAAAAATAAATTACTTCGAAAAACCCATGAAACAAAGACAGTGAAAGAGAGAGAAATTCTTACACAATGCGTTCAGGGGCTGTGATGCAACCTGGATTGACCATATCTAGACCCACAGCTGGATGAGACATAAGGGTGGACACTCTTGGGGCTGAGAGGTTTGGTGAGGTTGGGTGAGCAAACGCAGACCCTTTAAAGTAATACTGCGTGGTACCCATCCCATGGGTCCCAAATCTCCAGGTTCAAGGGAATCTTCCTACATCGAAAACATGCACGAGAAACCCAGAAGATGGTACACCGTGTGATGGGGAAAAATATCTAAAACGCACCTCATTTCTCATCTCCTTGTGCCCCGGTTCGCCATTCCAGCCGCTTTACTAGCAATCTCCTTATTTGGAGCATCAGCACCTTTAACCTCCTGTTCCGTGCAGGTTGCAATTTGTCCTGAGGATGAACGGGAAGACGGGGAACCAGTGAGAGACTAGCTCTTGGTGTTGGGACAGGCACAGGTCACTCTATTTTCCCATCAGGAAGAAGAATTAACCACAGGCTCATCATAGCCCCCGGAACCAGAACAGGGCCTGAAGCCATCCAGCGCTTTTGCGGCCAGCTCCCAAAAAAGCGAGTTGTAAAATGGAGCTTCAGGGCACTGCAATTCACAAACCTGCAGAGTTATAAATGATAACTCTCGTCCACAAATATATTGAGGGAAGGCAACGAAGAGGATTTGAAATCAAGGCAGAATTGCAGGAAACAGATTTCAGGAAGTAGATTCGAATCGCATTTAAAGCACATGAAAAGTGGTAAAACGTTGACAATGATGCCCTTGGCCAAAAAGGGCGTATGCGTTTTTTCCTGAATATATTCAGGAAAAAAAGCATACGCCCTTTTTGGCCAACCAAGCAACCTGGAAAGGCAAATCAGCGCTACAAACAAGTCTCGCTTCCCATCGGTCAAAAGGGCCATGCTGAAAAAAGTGTCAAAACCAGAAATGCAGGACAGGCCATGGAGAAATGGGAGCCTTGCTACACTGATGGGCGGGATGTAAATTGCCAAGAGCCACTCTGGAGAAGTGTCCGGTGAGTCCTGAAACATCTGAAAAACACAGCTTAGAGAGCATAGGGCACTTCCACTCATGGGGGTATAAATTGGGAAAATTAAAAATCAGCAAGACACAAGCACCCCAAAGTTTAGGGCTGCTCTGTTGACAAGGACCTCCACTTCATTCCACCTTCAATATCCCAGGAAAGAGAAAAATGGATAAAGAAGTTGTGATCCTTATGTACAATGGAATATCACTCAGCCATGAAATCAATGTCATAAGGCTAGTAGCAGCATGATGAGTGGATTAAGGTACGACGATTCTAAGTGAAATAAGTCACACAGAAAAGGACACTTCTCATAAGGTATCACTGATAGAGGGAATGTAAAAACCGTTACACTTGAACTGAATTACAAAACAGAACAGAGTCACACATGCAGAAAACACACTATGGCTGCTTAACGGGAAAGGTGAGGTGGGGTGATACATAAAACAAGGGTTTCAAATTAGCTCAGATACCGTTCCATAAACCCAATATGTAATAGACAAGACCTACTCCTTGCTCAGAGAACTGGACTCAACACGCCCTATTCACCGCACAAGAATATATCTGACTAGTAATAATCGTAAAGCCTATGTATTGATATCTCTCTGTTAGTGTGTCAAGTGGGTGTAAAGCGGCATAAACACAGCAGTGAAAATCAGCTAAACCCCATTATAAAAATAAATTACTTTGAAACACCCATGAAAAAAAGACAGTGAAAGAGAGAGAAATTCTTACACAATGCATTCAGGGGCTGTGATGCAACCTGGATTGACCATATCTAGACTCACAGCTGGATCAGACATAAGGGTGGACACTCTTGGGGCTGAGAGGTTTGGTGAGGTTGGGTGAGCAAACGCAGACCCTTTAAAGTAATACTGCATGATACCCATCGCATGGGTCCCAAATCTCCAGGTTCAAGGGCATCTTCCTACATCAAAAACATGCATGAGAAACCCAGAAGATGGTACACCGTGTGATGGCGAAAGGTTTCTAAAACGCACCTCATTTCTCATCGCCTTGTGCCCGGGTTCGCCATTCCAGCCGCTTTACTAGCAAGCTCCCTACTTGGAGCATCAGCACCTTTAACCTCCTGTTCCGTACAGGTTGCAATTTGTCCTGAGGATAAATGGGAAGACGTGGAACCAACGAGAGACTAGCTCTTGGTGTTGGGACAGGCACAGGTCACTCTATTTTCCCATCAGAAAGAAGAATTAACCACAGGCTCAGCCTGCCCCCCGGATCCAGAACAGGGCCTGAAGCCATTCTGCGATTTTGCCGCCAGCTCCCATAAAAACGAGTTGTAAAATGGAGGTTCAGGGCACTGCAATTCACAAACCTGCAGAGTTATAAATGATAACTCTCGTCCACAAATATATTGAGGGAAGGCAAAGAAGAGGATTTGAAATCAAGGCAGAATTGCAGGAAAGAGATTTCAGGAGGTAGATTCGAATCGCCTTTAAAGCACATGAAAAGCGGCAAAACGTTGACAATGATGCCCTTGGCCAAAAAGGGCGTATGCGTTTTTTCCTGAATATATTCAGGAAAAAACGCATACGCCCTTTTTGCCCAACCAAGCAACCTGGAAAGGCAAATCAGCGCTACAAACAAGTCTCGCTTCCCATCGGTCAAAAGGGCCATGCTGAAAAAAGTGTCAAAACCAGAAATGCAGGACAGGCCATGGAGAAATGGGAGCCTTGCTACACTGATGGGCGGGATGTAAATTGCCAACAGCCACTCTGGAGAAGTGTACGGTGAGTCCTGAAACATCTGAAAAACACAGCTTAGAGAGCATAGGGCACTTCCACTCATGGGGGTATGAATTGGGAAAATGAAAAATCAGCAAGACACAAGCACCCCAAAGTTGAGGGCTGCTCTGTTGACAAGGACCTCCACTTCATTCCACCTTAAATATCCCAGGAAAGAGAAAAATGGGTAAAGAAGTTGTGGTCCTTATGTACAATGGAATATCACTCAGCCATGAAATCAATGTCATAAGGCTAGTAGCAGCATGATGAGTGGATTTAGGTACGACGATTCTAAGTGAAATAAGTCACACAGAAAAGGACACTTCTCATAAGGTATCACTGATAGAGGGAATGTAAAAACCGTTACACTTGAACTGAATTACAAAACAGAACAGAGTCACACATGCAGAAAACACACTATGGCTGCTTAACGGGAAAGGTGAGGTGGGGTGATACATAAAACAAGGGTATCAAATTAGCTCAGATACCGTTCCATAAACCCAATATGTAATAGACAAGACCTACTCCTTGCTCAGAGAACTGGACTCAACACGCCCTATTCACCGCACAAGATTATATCTGACTAGTAATAATCGTAAAGCCTATGTATTTATATCTCTCTGTTAGTGTGTCAAGTGGGTGTAAAGTGGCATAAACACAGCAGTGAAAAGCAGCTAAATCCCATTATGAAAATAAATTACTTTGAAAAACCCATGAAACAAAGACAGTGAACGAGAGAGGAATTCTTACACAATGCGTTCAGGGGCTGTGATGCAACCTGGATTGACCATATCTAGACCCACAGCTGGATGAGACATAAGGGTGGACACTCTTGGGGCTGAGAGGTTTGGTGAGGTTGGGTGAGCAAACGCAGACCCTTTAAAGTAATACTGCATGGTACCCATCGCATGGGTCCCAAATCTCCAGGTTCAAGGGCATCTTCCTACATCAAAACATGCATGAGAAACCCAGAAGATGGTACACAGTGTGATGGGGAAAGGTTTCTAAAACGCACCTCATTTCTCATCGCCTTGTGCCCGGGTTCGCCATTCCAGCCGCTTTACTAGCAAGCTCCCTACTTGGAGCATCAGCACCTTTAACCTCCTGTTCCGTACAGGTTGCAATTTGTCCTGAGGATAAACGGGAAGACGTGGAACCAACGAGAGACTAGCTCTTGGTGTTGGGACAGGCACAGGTCACTCTATTTTCCCATCAGAAAGAAGAATTAACCACAGGCTCAGCCTGCCCCCCGGAACCAGAACAGGGCCTGAAGCCATTCTGCGATTTTGCGGCCAGCTCCCATAAAAACGAGTTGTAAAATGGAGGTTCAGGGCACTGCAATTCACAAACCTGCAGAGTTATAAATGATAACTCTCGTCCACAAATATATTGAGGGAAGGCAAAGAAGAGGATTTGAAATCAAGGCAGAATTGCAGGAAAGAGATTTCAGGAGGTAGATTCGAATCGCATTTAAAGCACATGAAAAGCGGCAAAACGTTGACAATGATGCCCTTGGCCAAAAAGGGCGTATGCGTTTTTTCCTGAATATATTCAGGAAAAAACGCATACGCCCTTTTTGGCCAACCAAGCAACCTGGAAAGGCAAATGAGCGCTACAAACAAGTCTCGCTTCCCATCGGTCAAAAGGGCCATGCTGAAAAAAGTGTCAAAACCAGAAATGCAGGACAGGCCATGGAGAAATGGGAGCCTTGCTACACTGATGGGCGGGATGTAAATTGCCAACAGCCACTCTGGAGAAGTGTACGGTGAGTCCTGAAACATCTGAAAAACACAGCTTAGAGAGCATAGGGCACTTCCACTCATGGGGGTATGAATTGGGAAAATGAAAAATCAGCAAGACACAAGCACCCCAAAGTTTAGGGCTGCTCTGTTGACAAGGACCTCCACTTCATTCCACCTTAAATATCCCAGGAAAGAGAAAAATGGGTAAAGAAGTTGTGGTCCTTATGTACAATGGAATATCACTCAGCCATGAAATCAATGTCATAAGGCTAGTAGCAGCATGATGAGTGGATTAAGGTACGACGATTCTAAGTGAAATAAGTCACACAGAAAAGGACACTTCTCATAAGGTATCACTGATAGAGGGAATGTAAAAAGCGTTACACTTGAACTGAATTACAAAACAGAACAGAGTCACACATGCAGAAAACACACTATGGCTGCTTAACGGGAAAGGTGAGGTGGGGTGATACATAAAACAAGGGTTTCAAATTAGCTCAGATACCGTTCCATAAACCCAATATGTAATAGACAAGACCTACTCCTTGCTCAGAGAACTGGACTCAACACGCCCTATTCACCGCACAAGAATATATCTGACTAGTAATAATCGTAAAGCCTATGTATTGATATGTCTCTGTTAGTGTGTCAAGTGGGTGTAAAGCGGCATAAACACAGCAGTGAAAAGCAGCTAAATCCCATTATGAAAATAAATTACTTTGAAAAACCCATGAAACAAAGACAGTGAACGAGAGAGGAATTCTTACACAATGCGTTCAGGGGCTGTGATGCAACCTGGATTGACCATATCTAGACCCACAGCTGGATGAGACATAAGGGTGGACACTCTTGGGGCTGAGAGGTTTGGTGAGGTTGGGTGAGCAAACGCAGACCCCTTAAAGTAATACTGCATGATACCCATCGCATGGGTCCCAAATCTCCAGGTTCAAGGGCATCTTCCTACAACAAAAACATGCATGAGAAACCCAGAAGATGGTACACCGTGTGATGGGGAAAGGTTTCTAAAACGCACCTCATTTCTCATCGCCTTGTGCCCGGGTTCGCCATTCCAGCCGCTTTACAAGCAAGCTCCCTACTTGGAGCATCAGCACCTTTAACCTCCTGTTCCGTACAGGTTGCAATTTGTCCTGAGGATAAATGGGAAGACGTGGAACCAACGAGAGACTAGCTCTTGGTGTTGGGACAGGCACAGGTCACTCTATTTTCCCATCAGAAAGAAGAATTAACCACAGGCTCAGCCTACCCCCCGGAACCAGAACAGGGCCTGAAGCCATTCTGCGATTTTGCCGCCAGCTCCCATAAAAACGAGTTGTAAAATGGAGGTTCAGGTCACTGCAATTCACAGACCTGCAGAGTTATAAATGATAACTCTCGTCCACAAATATATTGAGGGAAGGCAAAGAAGAGGATTTGAAATCAAGGCAGAATTGCAGGAAAGAGATTTCAGGAGGTAGATTCGAATCGCCTTTAAAGCACATGAAAAGCAGCAAAACGTTGACAATGATGCCCTTGGCCAAAAAGGGCGTATGCGTTTTTTCCTGAATATATTCAGGAAAAAACGCATACGCACTTTTTGGCCAACCAAGCAACCTGGAAAGGCAAATCAGCGCTACAAAGAAGACTCGCTACCCATCGGTCAAAAGGGCCATGCTGAAAAAAGTCTCAAAACCAGAAATGCAGGACAGGCCATGGAGAAATGGGAGCCTTGCTACACTGATGGGCGGGATGTAAATTGCCAACAGCCACCATGGAGAAGTGTACGGTGTGTCTTGAAACATCTAAAAAACACAGCTTAGAGAGCATAGGGCACTTCCACTCATGGGGGTATAAATTGGGAAAATGAAAAATCAGCAAGACACAAGCACCCCAAAGTTTAGGGCTGCTCTGTTGACAAGGACCTCCACTTCATTCCACCTTCAATATCCCAGGAAAGAGAAAAATGGATAAAGAAGTTGTGGTCCTTATGTACAATGGAATATCACTCAGCCATGAAATCAATGTCATAAGGCTAGTAGCAGCATGATGAGTGGATTTAGGTACGACGATTCTAAGTGAAATAAGTCACACAGAAAAGGACACTTCTCATAAGGTATCACTGATAGAGGGAATGTAAAACCGTTACACTTGAACTGAATTACAAAACAGAACAGAGTCACACATGCAGAAAACACACTATGGCTGCTTAAAGGGAAAGGTGAGGTGGGGTGATACATAAAACAAGGGTTTCAAATTAGCTCAGATACCGTTCCATAAACCCAATATGTAATAGACAAGACCTACTCCTTGCTCAGAGAACTGGACTCAACACGCCCTATTCACCACACAAGAATATATCTGACTAGTAATAATCTTAAAACCTATGTATTGATATCTCTCTGTTAGTGTGTCAAGTGGGTGTAAAGCGGCATAAACACAGCAGTGAAAAGCAGCTAAACCCCATTATAAAAATAAATTACTTCGAAAAACCCATGAAACAAAGACAGTGAAAGAGAGAGAAATTCTTACACAATGCGTTCAGGGGCTGTGATGCAACCTGGATTGACCATATCTAGACCCACAGCTGGATGAGACATAAGGGTGGACACTCTTGGGGCTGAGAGGTTTGGTGAGGTTGGGTGAGCAAACGCAGACCCTTTAAAGTAATACTGCGTGGTACCCATCCCATGGGTCCCAAATCTCCAGGTTCAAGGGCATCTTCCTACATCGAAAACATGCACGAGAAACCCAGAAGATGGTACACCGTGTGATGGGGAAAAATATCTAAAACGCACCTCATTTCTCATCTCCTTGTGCCCGGGTTCGCCATTCCAGCCGCTTTACTAGCAATCTCCTTATTTGGAGCATCAGCACCTTTAACCTCCTGTTCCGTGCAGGTTGCAATTTGTCCTGAGGATGAACGGGAAGACGGGGAACCAGTGAGAGACTAGCTCTTGGTGTTGGGACAGGCACAGGTCACTCTATTTTCCCATCAGGAAGAAGAATTAACCACAGGCTCATCATCCCCCCCGGAACCAGAACAGGGCCTGAAGCCATCCTGCGCTTTTGCGGCCAGCTCCCAAAAAAGCGAGTTGTAAAATGGAGCTTCAGGGCACTGCAATTCACAAACCTGCAGAGTTATAAATGATAACTCTCGTCCACAAATATATTGAGGGAAGGCAAAGAAGAGGATTTGAAATCAAGGCAGAATTGCAGGAAACAGATTTCAGGAGGTAGATTCGAATCGCCTTTAAAGCACATGAAAAGCGGCAAAACGTTGACAATGATGCCCTTGGCTAAAAATGGCGTATGCGTTTTTTCCTGAATATATTCAGGAAAAAACGCATACGCCCTTTTTGGCCAACCAAGCAACCTGGAAAGGCAAATCAGCGCTACAAAGAAGACTCGCTACCCATCGGTCAAAAGGGCCATGCTGAAAAAAGTCTCAAAACCAGAAATGCGGGACAGGCCATGGAGAAATGGGAGCCTTGCTACACTGATGGGCGGGATGTAAATTGCCAACAGCCACTCTGGAGAAGTGTACGGTGTGCCTTGAAACATCTAAAAAACACAGCTTAGAGAGCATAGGGCACTTCCACTCATGGGGGTATGAATTGGGAAAATGAAAAATCAGCAAGACACAAGCACCCCAAAGTTGAGGGCTGCTCTGTTGACAAGGACCTCCACTTCATTCCACCTTAAATATCCCAGGAAAGAGAAAAATGGGTAAAGAAGTTGTGGTCCTTATGTACAATGGAATATCACTCAGCCATGAAATCAATGTCATAAGGCTAGTAGCAGCATGATGAGTGGATTTAGGTACGACGATTCTAAGTGAAATAAGTCACACAGAAAAGGACACTTCTCATAAGGTATCACTGATAGAGGGAATGTAAAAACCGTTACACTTGAACTGAATTACAAAACAGAACAGAGTCACACATGCAGAAAACACACTATGGCTGCTTAACGGGAAAGGTGAGGTGGGGTGATACATAAAACAAGGGTATCAAATTAGCTCAGATACCGTTCCATAAACCCAATATGTAATAGACAAGACCTACTCCTTGCTCAGAGAACTGGACTCAACACGCCCTATTCACCGCACAAGATTATATCTGACTAGTAATAATCGTAAAGCCTATGTATTGATATCTCTCTGTTAGTGTGTCAAGTGGGTGTAAAGCGGCATAAACACAGCAGTGAAAAGCAGCTAAATCCCATTATGAAAATAAATTACTTTGAAAAACCCATGAAACAAAGACAGTGAACGAGAGAGGAATTCTTACACAATGCGTTCAGGGGCTGTGATGCAACCTGGATTGACCATATCTAGACTCACAGCTCGATGAGACATAAGGGTGGACACTCTTGGGGCTGAGAGGTTTGGTGAGGTTGGGTGAGCAAACGCAGACCCTTTAAAGTAATACTGCATGGTACCCATCGCATGGGTCCCAAATCTCCAGCTTCAAGGGCATCTTCCTACATCAAAAACATGCATGAGAAACCCAGAAGATGGTACACCGTGTGATGGGGAAAGGTTTCTAAAACGCACCTCATTTCTCATCTCCTTGTGCCCGGGTTCGCCATTCCAGCCGCTTTACTAGCAAGCTCCCTACTTGGAGCATCAGCACCTTTAACCTCCTGTTCCGTACAGGTTGCAATTTGTCCTGAGGATAAACGGGAAGACGTGGAACCAACGAGAGACTAGCTCTTGGTGTTGGGACAGGCACAGGTCACTCTATTTTCCCATCAGAAAGAAGAATTAACCACAGGCTCAGCCTGCCCCCCGGAACCAGAAGAGGGCCTGAATCCATTCTGTGATTTTGCGGCCAGCTCCCATAAAAACGAGTTGTAAAATGGAGGTTCAGGGCACTGCAATTCACAAACCTGCAGTTATAAATGATAACTCTCGTCCACAAATATATTGAGGGAAGGCAACGAAGAGGATTTGAAATCAAGGCAGAATTGCAGGAAACAGATTTCAGGAAGTAGATTCGAATCGCATTTAAAACACATGAAAAGTGGTAAAACGTTGACAATGATGCCCTTGGCCAAAAAGGGCGTATGCGTTTTTTCCTGAATATATTCAGGAAAAAAAGCATACGCCCTTTTTGGCCAACCAAGCAACCTGGAAAGGCAAATCAGCGCTACAAACAAGTCTTGCTTCCCATCGGTCAAAAGGGCCATGCTGAAAAAAGTGTCAAAACCAGAAATGCAGGACAGGCCATGGAGAAATGGGAGCCTTGCTACACTGATGGGCGGGATGTAAATTGCCAAGAGCCACTCTGGAGAAGTGTCCGGTGAGTCCTGAAACATCTGAAAAACACAGCTTAGAGAGCATAGGGCACTTCCACTCATGGGGGTATAAATTGGGAAAATTAAAAATCAGCAAGACACAAGCACCCCAAAGTTTAGGGCTGCTCTGTTGACAAGGACCTCCACTTCATTCCACCTTCAATATCCCAGGAAAGAGAAAAATGGATAAAGAAGTTGTGATCCTTATGTACAATGGAATATCACTCAGCCATGAAATCAATGTCATAAGGCTAGTAGCAGCATGATGAGTGGATTAAGGTACGACGATTCTAAGTGAAATAAGTCACACAGAAAAGGACACTTCTCATAAGGTATCACTGATAGAGGGAATGTAAAAACCGTTACACTTGAACTGAATTACAAAACAGAACAGAGTCACACATGCAGAAAACACACTATGGCTGCTTAACGGGAAAGGTGAGGTGGGGTGATACATAAAACAAGGGTTTCAAATTAGCTCAGATACCGTTCCATAAACCCAATATGTAATAGACAAGACCTACTCCTTGCTCAGAGAACTGGACTCAACACGCCCTATTCACCGCACAAGAATATATCTGACTAGTAATAATCGTAAAGCCTATGTATTGATATCTCTCTGTTAGTGTGTCAAGTGGGTGTAAAGCGGCATAAACACAGCAGTGAAAATCAGCTAAACCCCATTATAAAAATAAATTACTTTGAAACACCCATGAAAAAAAGACAGTGAAAGAGAGAGAAATTCTTACACAATGCATTCAGGGGCTGTGATGCAACCTGGATTGACCATATCTAGACTCACAGCTGGATCAGACATAAGGGTGGACACTCTTGGGGCTGAGAGGTTTGGTGAGGTTGGGTGAGCAAACGCAGACCCTTTAAAGTAATACTGCATGATACCCATCGCATGGGTCCCAAATCTCCAGGTTCAAGGGCATCTTCCTACATCAAAAACATGCATGAGAAACCCAGAAGATGGTACACCGTGTGATGGCGAAAGGTTTCTAAAACGCACCTCATTTCTCATCGCCTTGTGCCCGGGTTCGCCATTCCAGCCGCTTTACTAGCAAGCTCCCTACTTGGAGCATCAGCACCTTTAACCTCCTGTTCCGTACAGGTTGCAATTTGTCCTGAGGATAAATGGGAAGACGTGGAACCAACGAGAGACTAGCTCTTGGTGTTGGGACAGGCACAGGTCACTCTATTTTCCCATCAGAAAGAAGAATTAACCACAGGCTCAGCCTGCCCCCCGGATCCAGAACAGGGCCTGAAGCCATTCTGCGATTTTGCCGCCAGCTCCCATAAAAACGAGTTGTAAAATGGAGGTTCAGGGCACTGCAATTCACAAACCTGCAGAGTTATAAATGATAACTCTCGTCCACAAATATATTGAGGGAAGGCAAAGAAGAGGATTTGAAATCAAGGCAGAATTGCAGGAAAGAGATTTCAGGAGGTAGATTCGAATCGCCTTTAAAGCACATGAAAAGCGGCAAAACGTTGACAATGATGCCCTTGGCCAAAAAGGGCGTATGCGTTTTTTCCTGAATATATTCAGGAAAAAACGCATACGCCCTTTTTGCCCAACCAAGCAACCTGGAAAGGCAAATCAGCGCTACAAACAAGTCTCGCTTCCCATCGGTCAAAAGGGCCATGCTGAAAAAAGTGTCAAAACCAGAAATGCAGGACAGGCCATGGAGAAATGGGAGCCTTGCTACACTGATGGGCGGGATGTAAATTGCCAACAGCCACTCTGGAGAAGTGTACGGTGAGTCCTGAAACATCTGAAAAACACAGCTTAGAGAGCATAGGGCACTTCCACTCATGGGGGTATGAATTGGGAAAATGAAAAATCAGCAAGACACAAGCACCCCAAAGTTGAGGGCTGCTCTGTTGACAAGGACCTCCACTTCATTCCACCTTAAATATCCCAGGAAAGAGAAAAATGGGTAAAGAAGTTGTGGTCCTTATGTACAATGGAATATCACTCAGCCATGAAATCAATGTCATAAGGCTAGTAGCAGCATGATGAGTGGATTTAGGTACGACGATTCTAAGTGAAATAAGTCACACAGAAAAGGACACTTCTCATAAGGTATCACTGATAGAGGGAATGTAAAAACCGTTACACTTGAACTGAATTACAAAACAGAACAGAGTCACACATGCAGAAAACACACTATGGCTGCTTAACGGGAAAGGTGAGGTGGGGTGATACATAAAACAAGGGTATCAAATTAGCTCAGATACCGTTCCATAAACCCAATATGTAATAGACAAGACCTACTCCTTGCTCAGAGAACTGGACTCAACACGCCCTATTCACCGCACAAGATTATATCTGACTAGTAATAATCGTAAAGCCTATGTATTTATATCTCTCTGTTAGTGTGTCAAGTGGGTGTAAAGTGGCATAAACACAGCAGTGAAAAGCAGCTAAATCCCATTATGAAAATAAATTACTTTGAAAAACCCATGAAACAAAGACAGTGAACGAGAGAGGAATTCTTACACAATGCGTTCAGGGGCTGTGATGCAACCTGGATTGACCATATCTAGACCCACAGCTGGATGAGACATAAGGGTGGACACTCTTGGGGCTGAGAGGTTTGGTGAGGTTGGGTGAGCAAACGCAGACCCTTTAAAGTAATACTGCATGGTACCCATCGCATGGGTCCCAAATCTCCAGGTTCAAGGGCATCTTCCTACATCAAAACATGCATGAGAAACCCAGAAGATGGTACACAGTGTGATGGGGAAAGGTTTCTAAAACGCACCTCATTTCTCATCGCCTTGTGCCCGGGTTCGCCATTCCAGCCGCTTTACTAGCAAGCTCCCTACTTGGAGCATCAGCACCTTTAACCTCCTGTTCCGTACAGGTTGCAATTTGTCCTGAGGATAAACGGGAAGACGTGGAACCAACGAGAGACTAGCTCTTGGTGTTGGGACAGGCACAGGTCACTCTATTTTCCCATCAGAAAGAAGAATTAACCACAGGCTCAGCCTGCCCCCCGGAACCAGAACAGGGCCTGAAGCCATTCTGCGATTTTGCGGCCAGCTCCCATAAAAACGAGTTGTAAAATGGAGGTTCAGGGCACTGCAATTCACAAACCTGCAGAGTTATAAATGATAACTCTCGTCCACAAATATATTGAGGGAAGGCAAAGAAGAGGATTTGAAATCAAGGCAGAATTGCAGGAAAGAGATTTCAGGAGGTAGATTCGAATCGCATTTAAAGCACATGAAAAGCGGCAAAACGTTGACAATGATGCCCTTGGCCAAAAAGGGCGTATGCGTTTTTTCCTGAATATATTCAGGAAAAAACGCATACGCCCTTTTTGGCCAACCAAGCAACCTGGAAAGGCAAATGAGCGCTACAAACAAGTCTCGCTTCCCATCGGTCAAAAGGGCCATGCTGAAAAAAGTGTCAAAACCAGAAATGCAGGACAGGCCATGGAGAAATGGGAGCCTTGCTACACTGATGGGCGGGATGTAAATTGCCAACAGCCACTCTGGAGAAGTGTACGGTGAGTCCTGAAACATCTGAAAAACACAGCTTAGAGAGCATAGGGCACTTCCACTCATGGGGGTATGAATTGGGAAAATGAAAAATCAGCAAGACACAAGCACCCCAAAGTTTAGGGCTGCTCTGTTGACAAGGACCTCCACTTCATTCCACCTTAAATATCCCAGGAAAGAGAAAAATGGGTAAAGAAGTTGTGGTCCTTATGTACAATGGAATATCACTCAGCCATGAAATCAATGTCATAAGGCTAGTAGCAGCATGATGAGTGGATTTAGGTACGACGATTCTAAGTGAAATAAGTCACACAGAAAAGGACACTTCTCATAAGGTATCACTGATAGAGGGAATGTAAAAACCGTTACACTTGAACTGAATTACAAAACAGAACAGAGTCACACATGCAGAAAACACACTATGGCTGCTTAACGGGAAAGGTGAGGTGGGGTGATACATAAAACAAGGGTATCAAATTAGCTCAGATACCGTTCCATAAACCCAATATGTAATAGACAAGACCTACTCCTTGCTCAGAGAACTGGACTCAACACGCCCTATTCACCGCACAAGATTATATCTGACTAGTAATAATCGTAAAGCCTATGTATTTATATCTCTCTGTTAGTGTGTCAAGTGGGTGTAAAGTGGCATAAACACAGCAGTGAAAAGCAGCTAAATCCCATTATGAAAATAAATTACTTTGAAAAACCCATGAAACAAAGACAGTGAACGAGAGAGGAATTCTTACACAATGCGTTCAGGGGCTGTGATGCAACCTGGATTGACCATATCTAGACCCACAGCTGGATGAGACATAAGGGTGGACACTCTTGGGGCTGAGAGGTTTGGTGAGGTTGGGTGAGCAAACGCAGACCCTTTAAAGTAATACTGCATGGTACCCATCGCATGGGTCCCAAATCTCCAGGTTCAAGGGCATCTTCCTACATCAAAACATGCATGAGAAACCCAGAAGATGGTACACAGTGTGATGGGGAAAGGTTTCTAAAACGCACCTCATTTCTCATCGCCTTGTGCCCGGGTTCGCCATTCCAGCCGCTTTACTAGCAAGCTCCCTACTTGGAGCATCAGCACCTTTAACCTCCTGTTCCGTACAGGTTGCAATTTGTCCTGAGGATAAACGGGAAGACGTGGAACCAACGAGAGACTAGCTCTTGGTGTTGGGACAGGCACAGGTCACTCTATTTTCCCATCAGAAAGAAGAATTAACCACAGGCTCAGCCTGCCCCCCGGAACCAGAACAGGGCCTGAAGCCATTCTGCGATTTTGCGGCCAGCTCCCATAAAAACGAGTTGTAAAATGGAGGTTCAGGGCACTGCAATTCACAAACCTGCAGAGTTATAAATGATAACTCTCGTCCACAAATATATTGAGGGAAGGCAAAGAAGAGGATTTGAAATCAAGGCAGAATTGCAGGAAAGAGATTTCAGGAGGTAGATTCGAATCGCATTTAAAGCACATGAAAAGCGGCAAAACGTTGACAATGATGCCCTTGGCCAAAAAGGGCGTATGCGTTTTTTCCTGAATATATTCAGGAAAAAACGCATACGCCCTTTTTGGCCAACCAAGCAACCTGGAAAGGCAAATGAGCGCTACAAACAAGTCTCGCTTCCCATCGGTCAAAAGGGCCATGCTGAAAAAAGTGTCAAAACCAGAAATGCAGGACAGGCCATGGAGAAATGGGAGCCTTGCTACACTGATGGGCGGGATGTAAATTGCCAACAGCCACTCTGGAGAAGTGTACGGTGAGTCCTGAAACATCTGAAAAACACAGCTTAGAGAGCATAGGGCACTTCCACTCATGGGGGTATGAATTGGGAAAATGAAAAATCAGCAAGACACAAGCACCCCAAAGTTTAGGGCTGCTCTGTTGACAAGGACCTCCACTTCATTCCACCTTAAATATCCCAGGAAAGAGAAAAATGGGTAAAGAAGTTGTGGTCCTTATGTACAATGGAATATCACTCAGCCATGAAATCAATGTCATAAGGCTAGTAGCAGCATGATGAGTGGATTAAGGTACGACGATTCTAAGTGAAATAAGTCACACAGAAAAGGACACTTCTCATAAGGTATCACTGATAGAGGGAATGTAAAAAGCGTTACACTTGAACTGAATTACAAAACAGAACAGAGTCACACATGCAGAAAACACACTATGGCTGCTTAACGGGAAAGGTGAGGTGGGGTGATACATAAAACAAGGGTTTCAAATTAGCTCAGATACCGTTCCATAAACCCAATATGTAATAGACAAGACCTACTCCTTGCTCAGAGAACTGGACTCAACACGCCCTATTCACCGCACAAGAATATATCTGACTAGTAATAATCGTAAAGCCTATGTATTGATATGTCTCTGTTAGTGTGTCAAGTGGGTGTAAAGCGGCATAAACACAGCAGTGAAAAGCAGCTAAATCCCATTATGAAAATAAATTACTTTGAAAAACCCATGAAACAAAGACAGTGAACGAGAGAGGAATTCTTACACAATGCGTTCAGGGGCTGTGATGCAACCTGGATTGACCATATCTAGACCCACAGCTGGATGAGACATAAGGGTGGACACTCTTGGGGCTGAGAGGTTTGGTGAGGTTGGTTGAGCAAACGCAGACCCCTTAAAGTAATACTGCATGATACCCATCGCATGGGTCCCAAATCTCCAGGTTCAAGGGCATCTTCCTACAACAAAAACATGCATGAGAAACCCAGAAGATGGTACACCGTGTGATGGGGAAAGGTTTCTAAAACGCACCTCATTTCTCATCGCCTTGTGCCCGGGTTCGCCATTCCAGCCGCTTTACAAGCAAGCTCCCTACTTGGAGCATCAGCACCTTTAACCTCCTGTTCCGTACAGGTTGCAATTTGTCCTGAGGATAAATGGGAAGACGTGGAACCAACGAGAGACTAGCTCTTGGTGTTGGGACAGGCACAGGTCACTCTATTTTCCCATCAGAAAGAAGAATTAACCACAGGCTCAGCCTACCCCCCGGAACCAGAACAGGGCCTGAAGCCATTCTGCGATTTTGCCGCCAGCTCCCATAAAAACGAGTTGTAAAATGGAGGTTCAGGGCACTGCAATTCACAGACCTGCAGAGTTATAAATGATAACTCTCGTCCACAAATATATTGAGGGAAGGCAAAGAAGAGGATTTGAAATCAAGGCAGAATTGCAGGAAAGAGATTTCAGGAGGTAGATTCGAATCGCCTTTAAAGCACATGAAAAGGAGCAAAACGTTGACAATGATGCCCTTGGCCAAAAAGGGCGTATGCGTTTTTTCCTGAATATATTCAGGAAAAAACGCATACGCCCTTTTTGGCCAACCAAGCAACCTGGAAAGGCAAATCAGCGCTACAAAGAAGACTCGCTACCCATCGGTCAAAAGGGCCATGCTGAAAAAAGTCTCAAAAACAGAAATGCAGGACAGGCCATGGAGAAATGGGAGCCTTGCTACACTGATGGGCGGGATGTAAATTGCCAACAGCCACCATGGAGAAGTGTACGGTGTGTCTTGAAACATCTAAAAAACACAGCTTAGAGAGCATAGGGCACTTCCACTCATGGGGGTATAAATTGGGAAAATGAAAAATCAGCAAGACACAAGCACCCCAAAGTTTAGGGCTGCTCTGTTGACAAGGACCTCCACTTCATTCCACCTTCAATATCCCAGGAAAGAGAAAAATGGATAAAGAAGTTGTGGTCCTTATGTACAATGGAATATCACTCAGCCATGAAATCAATGTCATAAGGCTAGTAGCAGCATGATGAGTGGATTTAGGTACGACGATTCTAAGTGAAATAAGTCACACAGAAAAGGACACTTCTCATAAGGTATCACTGATAGAGGGAATGTAAAACCGTTACACTTGAACTGAATTACAAAACAGAACAGAGTCACACATGCAGAAAACACACTATGGCTGCTTAAAGGGAAAGGTGAGGTGGGGTGATACATAAAACAAGGGTTTCAAATTAGCTCAGATACCGTTCCATAAACCCAATATGTAATAGACAAGACCTACTCCTTGCTCAGAGAACTGGACTCAACACGCCCTATTCACCACACAAGAATATATCTGACTAGTAATAATCTTAAAACCTATGTATTGATATCTCTCTGTTAGTGTGTCAAGTGGGTGTAAAGCGGCATAAACACAGCAGTGAAAAGCAGCTAAACCCCATTATAAAAATAAATTACTTCGAAAAACCCATGAAACAAAGACAGTGAAAGAGAGAGAAATTCTTACACAATGCGTTCAGGGGCTGTGATGCAACCTGGATTGACCATATCTAGACCCACAGCTGGATGAGACATAAGGGTGGACACTCTTGGGGCTGAGAGGTTTGGTGAGGTTGGGTGACCAAACGCAGACCCTTTAAAGTAATACTGCGTGGTACCCATCCCATGGGTCCCAAATCTCCAGGTTCAAGGGCATCTTCCTACATCGAAAACATGCACGAGAAACCCAGAAGATGGTACACCGTGTGATGGGGAAAAATATCTAAAACGCACCTCATTTCTCATCTCCTTGTGCCCGGGTTCGCCATTCCAGCCGCTTTACTAGCAATCTCCTTATTTGGAGCATCAGCACCTTTAACCTCCTGTTCCGTGCAGGTTGCAATTTGTCCTGAGGATGAACGGGAAGACGGGGAACCAGTGAGAGACTAGCTCTTGGTGTTGGGACAGGCACAGGTCACTCTATTTTCCCATCAGGAAGAAGAATTAACCACAGGCTCATCATAGCCCCCGGAACCAGAACAGGGCCTGAAGCCATCCAGCGCTTTTGCGGCCAGCTCCCAAAAAAGCGAGTTGTAAAATGGAGCTTCAGGGCACTGCAATTCACAAACCTGCAGAGTTATAAATGATAACTCTCGTCCACAAATATATTGAGGGAAGGCAAAGAAGAGGATTTGAAATCAAGGCAGAATTGCAGGAAACAGATTTCAGGAGGTAGATTCGAATCGCCTTTAAAGCACATGAAAAGCGGCAAAACGTTGACAATGATGCCCTTGGCTAAAAATGGCGTATGCGTTTTTTCCTGAATATATTCAGGAAAAAACGCATACGCCCTTTTTGGCCAACCAAGCAACCTGGAAAGGCAAATCAGCGCTACAAAGAAGACTCGCTACCCATCGGTCAAAAGGGCCATGCTGAAAAAAGTCTCAAAACCAGAAATGCGGGACAGGCCATGGAGAAATGGGAGCCTTGCTACACTGATGGGCGGGATGTAAATTGCCAACAGCCACTCTGGAGAAGTGTACGGTGTGTCTTGAAACATCTAAAAAACACAGCTTAGAGAGCATAGGGCACTTCCACTCATGGGGGTATAAATTGGGAAAATGAAAAATCAGCAAGACACAAGCACCCCAAAGTTTAGGGCTGCTCTGTTGACAAGGACCTCCACTTCATTCCACCTTCAATATCCCAGGAAAGAGAAAAATGGATAAAGAAGTTGTGGTCCTTATGTACAATGGAATATCACTCAGCCATGAAATCGATGTCATAAGGCTAGTAGCAGCATGATGAGTGGATTTAGGTACGACGATTCTAAGTGAAATAAGTCACACAGAAAAGGACACTTCTCATAAGGTATCACTTATAGAGGGAATGTAAAAATTGTTACACTTGAACTGAATTACAAAACAGAACAGAGTCACACATACAGAAAACGCACTATGGCTGCTTCACGGGAAAGGTGAGGTGGGGTGATACATAAAACAAGCGTTTCAAATTAGCTCAGATACCGTTCCATAAACCCAATATGTAATAGACAAGACCTACTCCTTGCTCAGAGAACTGGACTCAACACGCCCTATTCACCGCACAAGAATATATCTGACTAGTAATAATCTTAAAACCTATGTATTGATATCTCTCTGTTAGTGTGTCAAGTGGGTGTAAAGCGGCATAAACACAGCAGTGAAAAGCAGCTAAACCCCAGTATAAAAATAAATTACTTCGAAAAACCCATGAAACAAAGACAGTGAAAGAGAGAGAAATTCTTACACAATGCGTTCAGGGGCTGTGATGCAACCTGGATTGACCATATCTAGACCCACAGCTGGATGAGACATAAGGGTGGACACTCTTGGGGCTGAGAGGTTTGGTGAGGTTGGGTGAGCAAACACAGACCCTTTAAAGTAATACTGCGTGGTACCCATCGCATGGGTCCCAAATCTCCAGGTTCAAGGACATCTTCCTACATCGAAAACATGCATGAGAAAACAAAAAGATGGTACACCATGTGATGGGGAAAGGTTTCTAAAACGCACCTCATTTCTCTTCTCCTTGTGCCCGGGGTCGCCATTCCAGCCGCTTTACTAACAATCTCCCTACTTGGAGCATCAGCACCTTTAACCTCCTGTTCCGTACAGGTTGCAATTTGTCCTGAGGATGAACGGGTAGACGGGGAACCAGTGAGAGACTAGCTCTTGTTGTTGGCACAGGCACAGGTCACTCTATTTTCCCATCAGGAAGAAGAATTAACCACAGGCTCATCATCCCCCCCGGAACCAGAACAGGGCCTGAAGCCATCCTGCGCTTTTGCGGCCAGCTCCCAAAAAAGCGAGTTGTAAAATGGAGCTTCAGGGCACTGCAATTCACAAACCTGCAGAGTTATAAATGATAACTCTCGTCCACAAATATATTGAGGGAAGGCAAAGAAGAGGATTTGAAATCAAGGCAGAATTGCAGGAAACAGATTTCAGGAGGTAGATTCGAATCGCCTTTAAAGCACATGAAAAGCGGCAAAACGTTGACAATGATGCCCTTGGCCAAAAAGGGCGTATGCGTTTTTTCCTGAATATATTCAGGAAAAAATGCATACGCCCTTTTTGGCCAACCAAGCAACCTGGAAAGGCAAATCAGGGCTACAAAGAAGACTCGCTACCCATCGGTCAAAAGGGCCATGCTGAAAAAAGTCTCAAAACCAGAAATGCAGGACAGGCCATGGAGAAATGGGAGCCTTGCTACACTGATGGGCGCAATGTAAATTGCCAACAGCCACTCTGGAGAAGTGTACGGTGTGTCTTGAAACATCTAAAAAACACAGCTTAGAGAGCATAGGGCACTTCCACTCATGGGGGTATAAATTGGGAAAATTAAAAATCAGCAAGACACAAGCACCCCAAAGTTTAGGGCTGCTCTGTTGACAAGGACCTCCACTTCATTCCACCTTCAATATCCCAGGAAAGAGAAAAATGGATAAAGAAGTTGTGGTCCTTATGTACAATGGAATATCACTCAGCCATGAAATCAATATCATAAGGCTAGTAGCAGCATGATGAGTGGATTTAGGTACGACGATTCTAAGTGAAATAAGTCACACAGAAAAGGACACTTCTCATAAGGTATCACTTATAGAGGGAATGTAAAAACCGTTACACTTGAACTGAATTACAAAACAGAACAGAGTCACACATGCAGAAAACACACTATGGCTGCTTAAAGGGAAAGGTGAGGTGGGGTGATATATAAAACAAGGGTTTCAAATTAGCTGAGATACCGCTCCATAAACCCAATATGTAATAGACAAGACCTACTCCTTGCTCAGAGAACTGGACTCAACACGCCCTATTCACCACACAAGAATATATCTGACTAGTAATAATCTTAAAACCTATGTATTGATATCTCTCTGTTAGTGTGTCAAGTGGGTGTAAAGCAGCATAAACACAGCAGTGAAAAGCAGCTAAACCCCATTATAAAAATAAATTACTTTTACAAACCCATGAAACAAAGACAGTGAAAGAGAGAGAAATTCTTACACAATGCGTTCAGGGGCTGTGATGCAACCTGGATTGACCATATCTAGACCCACAGCTGGATGAGACATAAGGGTGGACACTCTTGGGGCTGAGAGGTTTGGTGAGGTTGGGTGAGCAAACGCAGACCCTTTAAAGTAATACTGCGTGGTACCCATCGCATGGGTCCCAAATCTCCAGGTTCAAGGGCATCTTCCTACATCGAAAACATGCACGAGAAACCCAGAAGATGGTACACCGTGTGATGGGGAAAAATATCTAAAACGCACCTCATTTCTCATCTCCTTGTGCCCGGGTTCTCCATTCCAGCCGCTTTACTAGCAATCTCCTTATTTGGAGCATCAGCACCTTTAACCTCCTGTTCCATGCAGGTTGCAATTTGTCCTGAGGATGAACGGGTAGACGGGGAACCAGTGAGAGACTAGCTCTTGGTGTTGGGACAGGCACAGGTCACTCTATTTTCCCATCAGGAAGAAGAATTAACCACAGGCTCATCATCCCCCCCGGAACCAGAACAGGGCCTGAAGCCATCCAGCGCTTTTGCGGCCAGCTCCCAAAAAAGCGAGTTGTAAAATGGAGCTTCAGGGCACTGCAATTCACAAACCTGCAGAGTTATAAATGATAACTCTCGTCCACAAATATATTGAGGGAAGGCAAAGAAGACGATTTGAAATCAAGGCAGAATTGCAGGAAACAGATTTCAGGAGGTAGATTCGAATTGCCTTTAAAGCACATGAAAAGCGGCAAAACGTTGACAATGATGCCCTTGGCTAAAAATGGCGTATGCGTTTTTTCCTGAATATATTCAGGAAAAAACGCATACGCCCTTTTTGGCCCACCAAGCAACCTGGAAAGGCAAATCAGCGCTACAAAGAAGACTCGCTACCCATCGGTCAAAAGGGCCATGCTGAAAAAAGTCTCAAAACCAGAAATGCGGGACAGGCCATGGAGAAATGGGAGCCTCTGCTACACTGATGGGCGGGATGTAAATTGCCAAGAGCCACTCTGGAGAAGTGTCCGGTGAGTCCTGAAACATCTGAAAAACACAGCTTAGAGAGCATAGGGCACTTCCACTCATGGGGGTATAAATTGGGAAAATTAAAAATCAGCAAGACACAAGCACCCCAAAGTTTAGGGCTGCTCTGTTGACAAGGACCTCCACTTCATTCCACCTTCAATATCCCAGGAAAGAGAAAAATGGATAAAGAAGTTGTGATCCTTATGTACAATGGAATATCACTCAGCCATGAAATCAATGTCATAAGGCTAGTAGCAGCATGATGAGTGGATTAAGGTACGACGATTCTAAGTGAAATAAGTCACACAGAAAAGGACACTTCTCATAAGGTATCACTGATAGAGGGAATGTAAAAACCGTTACACTTGAACTGAATTACAAAACAGAACAGAGTCACACATGCAGAAAACACACTATGGCTGCTTAACGGGAAAGGTGAGGTGGGGTGATACATAAAACAAGGGTTTCAAATTAGCTCAGATACCGTTCCATAAACCCAATATGTAATAGACAAGACCTACTCCTTGCTCAGAGAACTGGACTCAACACGCCCTATTCACCGCACAAGAATATATCTGACTAGTAATAATCGTAAAGCCTATGTATTGATATCTCTCTGTTAGTGTGTCAAGTGGGTGTAAAGCGGCATAAACACAGCAGTGAAAATCAGCTAAACCCCATTATAAAAATAAATTACTTTGAAACACCCATGAAAAAAAGACAGTGAAAGAGAGAGAAATTCTTACACAATGCATTCAGGGGCTGTGATGCAACCTGGATTGACCATATCTAGACTCACAGCTGGATCAGACATAAGGGTGGACACTCTTGGGGCTGAGAGGTTTGGTGAGGTTGGGTGAGCAAACGCAGACCCTTTAAAGTAATACTGCATGATACCCATCGCATGGGTCCCAAATCTCCAGGTTCAAGGGCATCTTCCTACATCAAAAACATGCATGAGAAACCCAGAAGATGGTACACCGTGTGATGGCGAAAGGTTTCTAAAACGCACCTCATTTCTCATCGCCTTGTGCCCGGGTTCGCCATTCCAGCCGCTTTACTAGCAAGCTCCCTACTTGGAGCATCAGCACCTTTAACCTCCTGTTCCGTACAGGTTGCAATTTGTCCTGAGGATAAATGGGAAGACGTGGAACCAACGAGAGACTAGCTCTTGGTGTTGGGACAGGCACAGGTCACTCTATTTTCCCATCAGAAAGAAGAATTAACCACAGGCTCAGCCTGCCCCCCGGATCCAGAACAGGGCCTGAAGCCATTCTGCGATTTTGCCGCCAGCTCCCATAAAAACGAGTTGTAAAATGGAGGTTCAGGGCACTGCAATTCACAAACCTGCAGAGTTATAAATGATAACTCTCGTCCACAAATATATTGAGGGAAGGCAAAGAAGAGGATTTGAAATCAAGGCAGAATTGCAGGAAAGAGATTTCAGGAGGTAGATTCGAATCGCCTTTAAAGCACATGAAAAGCGGCAAAACGTTGACAATGATGCCCTTGGCCAAAAAGGGCGTATGCGTTTTTTCCTGAATATATTCAGGAAAAAACGCATACGCCCTTTTTGCCCAACCAAGCAACCTGGAAAGGCAAATCAGCGCTACAAACAAGTCTCGCTTCCCATCGGTCAAAAGGGCCATGCTGAAAAAAGTGTCAAAACCAGAAATGCAGGACAGGCCATGGAGAAATGGGAGCCTTGCTACACTGATGGGCGGGATGTAAATTGCCAACAGCCACTCTGGAGAAGTGTACGGTGAGTCCTGAAACATCTGAAAAACACAGCTTAGAGAGCATAGGGCACTTCCACTCATGGGGGTATGAATTGGGAAAATGAAAAATCAGCAAGACACAAGCACCCCAAAGTTGAGGGCTGCTCTGTTGACAAGGACCTCCACTTCATTCCACCTTAAATATCCCAGGAAAGAGAAAAATGGGTAAAGAAGTTGTGGTCCTTATGTACAATGGAATATCACTCAGCCATGAAATCAATGTCATAAGGCTAGTAGCAGCATGATGAGTGGATTTAGGTACGACGATTCTAAGTGAAATAAGTCACACAGAAAAGGACACTTCTCATAAGGTATCACTGATAGAGGGAATGTAAAAACCGTTACACTTGAACTGAATTACAAAACAGAACAGAGTCACACATGCAGAAAACACACTATGGCTGCTTAACGGGAAAGGTGAGGTGGGGTGATACATAAAACAAGGGTATCAAATTAGCTCAGATACCGTTCCATAAACCCAATATGTAATAGACAAGACCTACTCCTTGCTCAGAGAACTGGACTCAACACGCCCTATTCACCGCACAAGATTATATCTGACTAGTAATAATCGTAAAGCCTATGTATTTATATCTCTCTGTTAGTGTGTCAAGTGGGTGTAAAGTGGCATAAACACAGCAGTGAAAAGCAGCTAAATCCCATTATGAAAATAAATTACTTTGAAAAACCCATGAAACAAAGACAGTGAACGAGAGAGGAATTCTTACACAATGCGTTCAGGGGCTGTGATGCAACCTGGATTGACCATATCTAGACCCACAGCTGGATGAGACATAAGGGTGGACACTCTTGGGGCTGAGAGGTTTGGTGAGGTTGGGTGAGCAAACGCAGACCCTTTAAAGTAATACTGCATGGTACCCATCGCATGGGTCCCAAATCTCCAGGTTCAAGGGCATCTTCCTACATCAAAACATGCATGAGAAACCCAGAAGATGGTACACAGTGTGATGGGGAAAGGTTTCTAAAACGCACCTCATTTCTCATCGCCTTGTGCCCGGGTTCGCCATTCCAGCCGCTTTACTAGCAAGCTCCCTACTTGGAGCATCAGCACCTTTAACCTCCTGTTCCGTACAGGTTGCAATTTGTCCTGAGGATAAACGGGAAGACGTGGAACCAACGAGAGACTAGCTCTTGGTGTTGGGACAGGCACAGGTCACTCTATTTTCCCATCAGAAAGAAGAATTAACCACAGGCTCAGCCTGCCCCCCGGAACCAGAACAGGGCCTGAAGCCATTCTGCGATTTTGCGGCCAGCTCCCATAAAAACGAGTTGTAAAATGGAGGTTCAGGGCACTGCAATTCACAAACCTGCAGAGTTATAAATGATAACTCTCGTCCACAAATATATTGAGGGAAGGCAAAGAAGAGGATTTGAAATCAAGGCAGAATTGCAGGAAAGAGATTTCAGGAGGTAGATTCGAATCGCTTTTAAAGCACATGAAAAGCGGCAAAACGTTGACAATGATGCCCTTGGCCAAAAAGGGCGTATGCGTTTTTTCCTGAATATATTCAGGAAAAAACGCATACGCCCTTTTTGGCCAACCAAGCAACCTGGAAAGGCAAATGAGCGCTACAAACAAGTCTCGCTTCCCATCGGTCAAAAGGGCCATGCTGAAAAAAGTGTCAAAACCAGAAATGCAGGACAGGCCATGGAGAAATGGGAGCCTTGCTACACTGATGGGCGGGATGTAAATTGCCAACAGCCACTCTGGAGAAGTGTACGGTGAGTCCTGAAACATCTGAAAAACACAGCTTAGAGAGCATAGGGCACTTCCACTCATGGGGGTATGAATTGGGAAAATGAAAAATCAGCAAGACACAAGCACCCCAAAGTTTAGGGCTGCTCTGTTGACAAGGACCTCCACTTCATTCCACCTTAAATATCCCAGGAAAGAGAAAAATGGGTAAAGAAGTTGTGGTCCTTATGTACAATGGAATATCACTCAGCCATGAAATCAATGTCATAAGGCTAGTAGCAGCATGATGAGTGGATTTAGGTACGACGATTCTAAGTGAAATAAGTCACACAGAAAAGGACACTTCTCATAAGGTATCACTGATAGAGGGAATGTAAAAACCGTTACACTTGAACTGAATTACAAAACAGAACAGAGTCACACATGCAGAAAACACACTATGGCTGCTTAACGGGAAAGGTGAGGTGGGGTGATACATAAAACAAGGGTATCAAATTAGCTCAGATACCGTTCCATAAACCCAATATGTAATAGACAAGACCTACTCCTTGCTCAGAGAACTGGACTCAACACGCCCTATTCACCGCACAAGATTATATCTGACTAGTAATAATCGTAAAGCCTATGTATTTATATCTCTCTGTTAGTGTGTCAAGTGGGTGTAAAGTGGCATAAACACAGCAGTGAAAAGCAGCTAAATCCCATTATGAAAATAAATTACTTTGAAAAACCCATGAAACAAAGACAGTGAACGAGAGAGGAATTCTTACACAATGCGTTCAGGGGCTGTGATGCAACCTGGATTGACCATATCTAGACCCACAGCTGGATGAGACATAAGGGTGGACACTCTTGGGGCTGAGAGGTTTGGTGAGGTTGGGTGAGCAAACGCAGACCCTTTAAAGTAATACTGCATGGTACCCATCGCATGGGTCCCAAATCTCCAGGTTCAAGGGCATCTTCCTACATCAAAACATGCATGAGAAACCCAGAAGATGGTACACAGTGTGATGGGGAAAGGTTTCTAAAACGCACCTCATTTCTCATCGCCTTGTGCCCGGGTTCGCCATTCCAGCCGCTTTACTAGCAAGCTCCCTACTTGGAGCATCAGCACCTTTAACCTCCTGTTCCGTACAGGTTGCAATTTGTCCTGAGGATAAACGGGAAGACGTGGAACCAACGAGAGACTAGCTCTTGGTGTTGGGACAGGCACAGGTCACTCTATTTTCCCATCAGAAAGAAGAATTAACCACAGGCTCAGCCTGCCCCCCGGAACCAGAACAGGGCCTGAAGCCATTCTGCGATTTTGCGGCCAGCTCCCATAAAAACGAGTTGTAAAATGGAGGTTCAGGGCACTGCAATTCACAAACCTGCAGAGTTATAAATGATAACTCTCGTCCACAAATATATTGAGGGAAGGCAAAGAAGAGGATTTGAAATCAAGGCAGAATTGCAGGAAAGAGATTTCAGGAGGTAGATTCGAATCGCATTTAAAGCACATGAAAAGCGGCAAAACGTTGACAATGATGCCCTTGGCCAAAAAGGGCGTATGCGTTTTTTCCTGAATATATTCAGGAAAAAACGCATACGCCCTTTTTGGCCAACCAAGCAACCTGGAAAGGCAAATGAGCGCTACAAACAAGTCTCGCTTCCCATCGGTCAAAAGGGCCATGCTGAAAAAAGTGTCAAAACCAGAAATGCAGGACAGGCCATGGAGAAATGGGAGCCTTGCTACACTGATGGGCGGGATGTAAATTGCCAACAGCCACTCTGGAGAAGTGTACGGTGAGTCCTGAAACATCTGAAAAACACAGCTTAGAGAGCATAGGGCACTTCCACTCATGGGGGTATGAATTGGGAAAATGAAAAATCAGCAAGACACAAGCACCCCAAAGTTTAGGGCTGCTCTGTTGACAAGGACCTCCACTTCATTCCACCTTAAATATCCCAGGAAAGAGAAAAATGGGTAAAGAAGTTGTGGTCCTTATGTACAATGGAATATCACTCAGCCATGAAATCAATGTCATAAGGCTAGTAGCAGCATGATGAGTGGATTAAGGTACGACGATTCTAAGTGAAATAAGTCACACAGAAAAGGACACTTCTCATAAGGTATCACTGATAGAGGGAATGTAAAAAGCGTTACACTTGAACTGAATTACAAAACAGAACAGAGTCACACATGCAGAAAACACACTATGGCTGCTTAACGGGAAAGGTGAGGTGGGGTGATACATAAAACAAGGGTTTCAAATTAGCTCAGATACCGTTCCATAAACCCAATATGTAATAGACAAGACCTACTCCTTGCTCAGAGAACTGGACTCAACACGCCCTATTCACCGCACAAGAATATATCTGACTAGTAATAATCGTAAAGCCTATGTATTGATATGTCTCTGTTAGTGTGTCAAGTGGGTGTAAAGCGGCATAAACACAGCAGTGAAAAGCAGCTAAATCCCATTATGAAAATAAATTACTTTGAAAAACCCATGAAACAAAGACAGTGAACGAGAGAGGAATTCTTACACAATGCGTTCAGGGGCTGTGATGCAACCTGGATTGACCATATCTAGACCCACAGCTGGATGAGACATAAGGGTGGACACTCTTGGGGCTGAGAGGTTTGGTGAGGTTGGTTGAGCAAACGCAGACCCCTTAAAGTAATACTGCATGATACCCATCGCATGGGTCCCAAATCTCCAGGTTCAAGGGCATCTTCCTACAACAAAAACATGCATGAGAAACCCAGAAGATGGTACACCGTGTGATGGGGAAAGGTTTCTAAAACGCACCTCATTTCTCATCGCCTTGTGCCCGGGTTCGCCATTCCAGCCGCTTTACAAGCAAGCTCCCTACTTGGAGCATCAGCACCTTTAACCTCCTGTTCCGTACAGGTTGCAATTTGTCCTGAGGATAAATGGGAAGACGTGGAACCAACGAGAGACTAGCTCTTGGTGTTGGGACAGGCACAGGTCACTCTATTTTCCCATCAGAAAGAAGAATTAACCACAGGCTCAGCCTACCCCCCGGAACCAGAACAGGGCCTGAAGCCATTCTGCGATTTTGCCGCCAGCTCCCATAAAAACGAGTTGTAAAATGGAGGTTCAGGGCACTGCAATTCACAGACCTGCAGAGTTATAAATGATAACTCTCGTCCACAAATATATTGAGGGAAGGCAAAGAAGAGGATTTGAAATCAAGGCAGAATTGCAGGAAAGAGATTTCAGGAGGTAGATTCGAATCGCCTTTAAAGCACATGAAAAGGAGCAAAACGTTGACAATGATGCCCTTGGCCAAAAAGGGCGTATGCGTTTTTTCCTGAATATATTCAGGAAAAAACGCATACGCCCTTTTTGGCCAACCAAGCAACCTGGAAAGGCAAATCAGCGCTACAAAGAAGACTCGCTACCCATCGGTCAAAAGGGCCATGCTGAAAAAAGTCTCAAAAACAGAAATGCAGGACAGGCCATGGAGAAATGGGAGCCTTGCTACACTGATGGGCGGGATGTAAATTGCCAACAGCCACCATGGAGAAGTGTACGGTGTGTCTTGAAACATCTAAAAAACACAGCTTAGAGAGCATAGGGCACTTCCACTCATGGGGGTATAAATTGGGAAAATGAAAAATCAGCAAGACACAAGCACCCCAAAGTTTAGGGCTGCTCTGTTGACAAGGACCTCCACTTCATTCCACCTTCAATATCCCAGGAAAGAGAAAAATGGATAAAGAAGTTGTGGTCCTTATGTACAATGGAATATCACTCAGCCATGAAATCAATGTCATAAGGCTAGTAGCAGCATGATGAGTGGATTTAGGTACGACGATTCTAAGTGAAATAAGTCACACAGAAAAGGACACTTCTCATAAGGTATCACTGATAGAGGGAATGTAAAACCGTTACACTTGAACTGAATTACAAAACAGAACAGAGTCACACATGCAGAAAACACACTATGGCTGCTTAAAGGGAAAGGTGAGGTGGGGTGATACATAAAACAAGGGTTTCAAATTAGCTCAGATACCGTTCCATAAACCCAATATGTAATAGACAAGACCTACTCCTTGCTCAGAGAACTGGACTCAACACGCCCTATTCACCACACAAGAATATATCTGACTAGTAATAATCTTAAAACCTATGTATTGATATCTCTCTGTTAGTGTGTCAAGTGGGTGTAAAGCGGCATAAACACAGCAGTGAAAAGCAGCTAAACCCCATTATAAAAATAAATTACTTCGAAAAACCCATGAAACAAAGACAGTGAAAGAGAGAGAAATTCTTACACAATGCGTTCAGGGGCTGTGATGCAACCTGGATTGACCATATCTAGACCCACAGCTGGATGAGACATAAGGGTGGACACTCTTGGGGCTGAGAGGTTTGGTGAGGTTGGGTGACCAAACGCAGACCCTTTAAAGTAATACTGCGTGGTACCCATCCCATGGGTCCCAAATCTCCAGGTTCAAGGGCATCTTCCTACATCGAAAACATGCACGAGAAACCCAGAAGATGGTACACCGTGTGATGGGGAAAAATATCTAAAACGCACCTCATTTCTCATCTCCTTGTGCCCGGGTTCGCCATTCCAGCCGCTTTACTAGCAATCTCCTTATTTGGAGCATCAGCACCTTTAACCTCCTGTTCCGTGCAGGTTGCAATTTGTCCTGAGGATGAACGGGAAGACGGGGAACCAGTGAGAGACTAGCTCTTGGTGTTGGGACAGGCACAGGTCACTCTATTTTCCCATCAGGAAGAAGAATTAACCACAGGCTCATCATAGCCCCCGGAACCAGAACAGGGCCTGAAGCCATCCAGCGCTTTTGCGGCCAGCTCCCAAAAAAGCGAGTTGTAAAATGGAGCTTCAGGGCACTGCAATTCACAAACCTGCAGAGTTATAAATGATAACTCTCGTCCACAAATATATTGAGGGAAGGCAAAGAAGAGGATTTGAAATCAAGGCAGAATTGCAGGAAACAGATTTCAGGAGGTAGATTCGAATCGCCTTTAAAGCACATGAAAAGCGGCAAAACGTTGACAATGATGCCCTTGGCTAAAAATGGCGTATGCGTTTTTTCCTGAATATATTCAGGAAAAAACGCATACGCCCTTTTTGGCCAACCAAGCAACCTGGAAAGGCAAATCAGCGCTACAAAGAAGACTCGCTACCCATCGGTCAAAAGGGCCATGCTGAAAAAAGTCTCAAAACCAGAAATGCGGGACAGGCCATGGAGAAATGGGAGCCTTGCTACACTGATGGGCGGGATGTAAATTGCCAACAGCCACTCTGGAGAAGTGTACGGTGTGTCTTGAAACATCTAAAAAACACAGCTTAGAGAGCATAGGGCACTTCCACTCATGGGGGTATAAATTGGGAAAATGAAAAATCAGCAAGACACAAGCACCCCAAAGTTTAGGGCTGCTCTGTTGACAAGGACCTCCACTTCATTCCACCTTCAATATCCCAGGAAAGAGAAAAATGGATAAAGAAGTTGTGGTCCTTATGTACAATGGAATATCACTCAGCCATGAAATCGATGTCATAAGGCTAGTAGCAGCATGATGAGTGGATTTAGGTACGACGATTCTAAGTGAAATAAGTCACACAGAAAAGGACACTTCTCATAAGGTATCACTTATAGAGGGAATGTAAAAATTGTTACACTTGAACTGAATTACAAAACAGAACAGAGTCACACATACAGAAAACGCACTATGGCTGCTTCACGGGAAAGGTGAGGTGGGGTGATACATAAAACAAGCGTTTCAAATTAGCTCAGATACCGTTCCATAAACCCAATATGTAATAGACAAGACCTACTCCTTGCTCAGAGAACTGGACTCAACACGCCCTATTCACCGCACAAGAATATATCTGACTAGTAATAATCTTAAAACCTATGTATTGATATCTCTCTGTTAGTGTGTCAAGTGGGTGTAAAGCGGCATAAACACAGCAGTGAAAAGCAGCTAAACCCCAGTATAAAAATAAATTACTTCGAAAAACCCATGAAACAAAGACAGTGAAAGAGAGAGAAATTCTTACACAATGCGTTCAGGGGCTGTGATGCAACCTGGATTGACCATATCTAGACCCACAGCTGGATGAGACATAAGGGTGGACACTCTTGGGGCTGAGAGGTTTGGTGAGGTTGGGTGAGCAAACACAGACCCTTTAAAGTAATACTGCGTGGTACCCATCGCATGGGTCCCAAATCTCCAGGTTCAAGGACATCTTCCTACATCGAAAACATGCATGAGAAAACAAAAAGATGGTACACCATGTGATGGGGAAAGGTTTCTAAAACGCACCTCATTTCTCTTCTCCTTGTGCCCGGGGTCGCCATTCCAGCCGCTTTACTAACAATCTCCCTACTTGGAGCATCAGCACCTTTAACCTCCTGTTCCGTACAGGTTGCAATTTGTCCTGAGGATGAACGGGTAGACGGGGAACCAGTGAGAGACTAGCTCTTGTTGTTGGCACAGGCACAGGTCACTCTATTTTCCCATCAGGAAGAAGAATTAACCACAGGCTCATCATCCCCCCCGGAACCAGAACAGGGCCTGAAGCCATCCTGCGCTTTTGCGGCCAGCTCCCAAAAAAGCGAGTTGTAAAATGGAGCTTCAGGGCACTGCAATTCACAAACCTGCAGAGTTATAAATGATAACTCTCGTCCACAAATATATTGAGGGAAGGCAAAGAAGAGGATTTGAAATCAAGGCAGAATTGCAGGAAACAGATTTCAGGAGGTAGATTCGAATCGCCTTTAAAGCACATGAAAAGCGGCAAAACGTTGACAATGATGCCCTTGGCCAAAAAGGGCGTATGCGTTTTTTCCTGAATATATTCAGGAAAAAATGCATACGCCCTTTTTGGCCAACCAAGCAACCTGGAAAGGCAAATCAGGGCTACAAAGAAGACTCGCTACCCATCGGTCAAAAGGGCCATGCTGAAAAAAGTCTCAAAACCAGAAATGCAGGACAGGCCATGGAGAAATGGGAGCCTTGCTACACTGATGGGCGCAATGTAAATTGCCAACAGCCACTCTGGAGAAGTGTACGGTGTGTCTTGAAACATCTAAAAAACACAGCTTAGAGAGCATAGGGCACTTCCACTCATGGGGGTATAAATTGGGAAAATTAAAAATCAGCAAGACACAAGCACCCCAAAGTTTAGGGCTGCTCTGTTGACAAGGACCTCCACTTCATTCCACCTTCAATATCCCAGGAAAGAGAAAAATGGATAAAGAAGTTGTGGTCCTTATGTACAATGGAATATCACTCAGCCATGAAATCAATATCATAAGGCTAGTAGCAGCATGATGAGTGGATTTAGGTACGACGATTCTAAGTGAAATAAGTCACACAGAAAAGGACACTTCTCATAAGGTATCACTTATAGAGGGAATGTAAAAACCGTTACACTTGAACTGAATTACAAAACAGAACAGAGTCACACATGCAGAAAACACACTATGGCTGCTTAAAGGGAAAGGTGAGGTGGGGTGATATATAAAACAAGGGTTTCAAATTAGCTGAGATACCGCTCCATAAACCCAATATGTAATAGACAAGACCTACTCCTTGCTCAGAGAACTGGACTCAACACGCCCTATTCACCACACAAGAATATATCTGACTAGTAATAATCTTAAAACCTATGTATTGATATCTCTCTGTTAGTGTGTCAAGTGGGTGTAAAGCAGCATAAACACAGCAGTGAAAAGCAGCTAAACCCCATTATAAAAATAAATTACTTTTACAAACCCATGAAACAAAGACAGTGAAAGAGAGAGAAATTCTTACACAATGCGTTCAGGGGCTGTGATGCAACCTGGATTGACCATATCTAGACCCACAGCTGGATGAGACATAAGGGTGGACACTCTTGGGGCTGAGAGGTTTGGTGAGGTTGGGTGAGCAAACGCAGACCCTTTAAAGTAATACTGCGTGGTACCCATCGCATGGGTCCCAAATCTCCAGGTTCAAGGGCATCTTCCTACATCGAAAACATGCACGAGAAACCCAGAAGATGGTACACCGTGTGATGGGGAAAAATATCTAAAACGCACCTCATTTCTCATCTCCTTGTGCCCGGGTTCTCCATTCCAGCCGCTTTACTAGCAATCTCCTTATTTGGAGCATCAGCACCTTTAACCTCCTGTTCCATGCAGGTTGCAATTTGTCCTGAGGATGAACGGGTAGACGGGGAACCAGTGAGAGACTAGCTCTTGGTGTTGGGACAGGCACAGGTCACTCTATTTTCCCATCAGGAAGAAGAATTAACCACAGGCTCATCATCCCCCCCGGAACCAGAACAGGGCCTGAAGCCATCCAGCGCTTTTGCGGCCAGCTCCCAAAAAAGCGAGTTGTAAAATGGAGCTTCAGGGCACTGCAATTCACAAACCTGCAGAGTTATAAATGATAACTCTCGTCCACAAATATATTGAGGGAAGGCAAAGAAGACGATTTGAAATCAAGGCAGAATTGCAGGAAACAGATTTCAGGAGGTAGATTCGAATTGCCTTTAAAGCACATGAAAAGCGGCAAAACGTTGACAATGATGCCCTTGGCTAAAAATGGCGTATGCGTTTTTTCCTGAATATATTCAGGAAAAAACGCATACGCCCTTTTTGGCCCACCAAGCAACCTGGAAAGGCAAATCAGCGCTACAAAGAAGACTCGCTACCCATCGGTCAAAAGGGCCATGCTGAAAAAAGTCTCAAAACCAGAAATGCGGGACAGGCCATGGAGAAATGGGAGCCTCTGCTACACTGATGGGCGGGATGTAAATTGACAACAGCCACTCTGGAGAAGTGTACGGTGTGTCTTGAAACATCTAAAAAACACAGCTTAGAGAGCATAGGGCACTTCCACTCATGGGGGTATAAATTGGGAAAATGAAAAATCAGCAAGACACAAGCACCCCAAAGTTTAGGGCTGCTCTGTTGACAAGGACCTCCACTTCATTCCACCTTCAATATCCCAGGAAAGAGAAAAATGGATAAAGAAGTTGTGGTCCTTATGTACAATGGAATATCACTCAGCCATGAAATCGATGTCATAAGGCTAGTAGCAGCATGATGAGTGGATTTAGGTACGACGATTCTAAGTGAAATAAGTCACACAGAAAAGGACACTTCTCATAAGGTATCACTTATAGAGGGAATGTAAAAACTGTTACACTTGAACTGAATTACAAAACAGAACAGAGTCACACATGCAGAAAACACACTATGGCTGCTTATCGGGAAAGGTGAGGTGGGGTGATACATAAAACAAGGGTTTCAAATTAGCTCAGATACCGTTCCATAAACCCAATATGTAATAGACAAGACGTACTCCTTGCTCAGAGAACTGGACTCAACACGCCCTATTCACCGCACAAGAATATATCTGACTAGTAATAATCTTAAAACCTATGTATTGATATCTCTCTGTTAGTGTGTCAAGTGGGTGTAAAGCGGCATAAACACAGCAGTGAAAAGCAGCTAAACCCCATTGTAAAAATAAATTACTTTGAAAAACCAATGAAACAAAGACAGTGAAAGAGAGAGAAATTCTTACACAATGCGTTCAGGGGCTGTGATGCAACCTGGATTGACCATTTCTAGACCCACAGTTGGATGAGACATAAGGGTGGACACTCTTGGGGCTGAGAGGTTTGGTGAGGTTGGGTGAGCAAACGCAGACCCTTTAAAGTAATACTGCGTGGTACCCATCGCATGGGTCCCAAATCTCCAGGTTCAAGGGCATCTTCCTACATCAAAAACATGCATGAGAAACCCAGAAGATGGTACACCGTGTGATGGGGAAAGGTTTCTAAAACGCACCTCATTTCTCATCTCCTTGGCCCGGTTTCGCCATTCCAGCCCCTTTACTAGCAAGCTCCCTACTTGGAGCATCAGCACCTTTAACCTCCTGTTCCGTACAGGTTGCAATTTGTACTGAGGATAAACGGGAAGACGTGGAACCAACGAGAGACTAGCTCTTGGTGTTGGGACAGGCACAGGTCACTCTATTTTCCCATCAGGAAGAAGAATTAACCACAGGCTCAGCCTGCCCCCCGGAACCAGAACAGGGCCTGAAGCCATTCTGCGATTTTGCGGCCAGCTCCCATAAAAACGAGTTGTAAAATGGAGGTTCAGGGCACTGCAATTCACAAACCTGCAGAGTTATAAATGATAACTCTCGTCCACAAATATATTGAGGGAAGGCAAAGAAGAGGATTTGAAATCAAGGCAGAATTGCAGGAAACAGATTTCAGGAGGTATATTCGAATCGCCTTTAAAGCACATGAAAAGCGGCAAAACGTTGACAATGATGCCCTTGGCCAAAAAGGGCGTATGCGTTTTTTCCTGAATATATTCAGGAAAAAACGCATACGCCCTTTTTGGCCAACCAAGCAACCTGGAAAGGCAAATCAGCGCTACAAAGAAGACTCGCTACCCGTCGGTCAAAAGGGCCATGCTGAAAAACGTGTCAAAACCAGAAATGCAGGACAGGCCATGGAGAAATGGGAGCCTTGCTACACTGATGGGCGGGATGTAAATTGCCAACAGCCACTCTGGAGAAGTGTACGGTGTGTCCTGAAACATCTAAAAAACACAGCTTAGAGAGCATAGGGCACTTCCACTCATGGGGGTATAAATTGGGAAAATGAAAAATCAGCAAGACACAAGCACCCCAAAGTTTAGGGCTGCTCTGTTGACAAGGACCTCCACTTCATTCCACCTTCAATATCCCAGGAAAGAGAAAAATGGATAAAGAAGTTGTGGTCCTTATGTACAATGGAATATCACTCAGCCATGAAATCAATGTCATAAGGCTAGTAGCAGCATGATGAGTGTATTTAGGTTCGACGATTCTAAGTGAAATAAGTCACACAGAAAAGGACACTTCTCATAAGGTATCACTTATAGAGGGAATGTAAAAAGCGTTACACTTGAACTGAGTTACAAAACAGAACAGAGTCACACATGCAGAAAACACACTATGGCTGCTTAACGGGAAAGGTGAGGTGGGGTGATACATAAAACAAGCGTTTCAAATTAGCTCAGATACCGTTCCATAAACCCAATATGTAATAGACAAGACCTACTCCTTGCTCAGAGAACTGGACTCAACAGGCCCTATTCACCGCACAAGAATATATCTGACTAGTAATAATCTTAAAACCTATGTATTGATATCTCTCTGTTAGTGTGTCAAGTGGGTGTAAAGCGGCATAAACACAGCAGTGAAAAGCAGCTAAACCCCAGTATAAAAATAAATTACTTCGAAAAACCCATGAAACAAAGACAGTGAAAGAGAGAGAAATTCTTACACAATGCGTTCAGGGGCTGTGATGCAACCTGGATTGACCATATCTAGACCCACAGCTGGATGAGACATAAGGGTGGACACTCTTGGGGCTGAGAGGTTTGGTGAGGTTGGGTGAGCAAACGCAGACCCTTTAAAGTAATACTGCGTGGTACCCATCGCATGGGTCCCAAATCTCCAGGTTCAAGGACATCTTCCTACATGGAAAACATGCATGAGAAAACAAAAAGATGGTACACCATGTGATGGGGAAAGGTTTCTAAAACGCACCTCATTTCTCTTCTCCTTGTGCCCGGGTTCGCCATTCCAGCCGCTTTACTAACAATCTCCCTACTTGGAGCATCAGCACCTTTAACCTCCTGTTCCGTACAGGTTGCAATTTGTCCTGAGGCTGAACGGGAAGATGGGGAACCAGTGAGAGACTACCTCTTGTTGTTGGGACAGGAACAGGTCACTCTATTTTCCCATCAGGAAGAAGAATTTACCACAGGCTCATCCTCCCCCCCCGCCGGAACCAGAACAGGGCCTGAAGCCATCCTGCGCTTTTGCTTCCAGCTCCCAAAAAAGCGAGTTGTAAAATGGAGCTTCAGGGCACTGCAATTCACAAACCTGCAGAGATATAAATGATAACTCTCGTCCACAAATATATTGAGGGAAGGCAAAGAAGAGGATTTGAAATCAAGGCAGAATTGCAGGAAACAGATTTCAGGAGGTAGATTCGAATCGCCTTTAAAGCACATGAAAAGCGGCAAAACGTTGACAATGATGCCCTTGGCCAAAAAGGGCGTATGCGTTTTTTCCTGAATATATTCAGGAAAAAATGCATACGCCCTTTTTGGCCAACCAAGCAACCTGGAAAGGCAAATCAGGGCAACAAAGAAGACTCGCTACCCATCGGTCAAAAGGGCCATGCTGAAAAAAGTCTCAAAACCAGAAATGCAGGACAGGCCATGGAGAAATGGGAGCCTTGCTACACTGATGGGCGGGATGTAAATTGCCAACAGCCACTCTGGAGAAGTGTACGGTGTGTCCTGAAACATCTAAAAAACACAGCTTAGAGAGCATAGGGCACTTCCACTCATGGGGGTATAAATTGGGAAAATGAAAAATCAGCAAGAAACAAACACCCCAAAGTTTAGGGCTGCTCTGTTGACAAGGACCTCCACTTCATTCCACCTTCAATATCCCAGGAAAGAGAAAAATGGATAAAGAAGTTGTGGTCCTTATGTACAATGGAATATCACTCAGCCATGAAATCAATGTCATAAGGCTAGTAGCAGCATGATGAGTGGATTTAGGTACGACGATTCTAAGTGAAATAAGTCACACAGAAAAGGACACTTCTCATAAGGTATCACTTATAGAGGGAATGTAAAAAGCGTTACACTTGAACTGAATTACAAAACAGAACAGAGTCACACATGCAGAAAACAGACTATGGCTGCTTAACGGGAAAGGTGAGGTGGGGTGATACATAAAACAAGGGTTTCAAATTAGCTCAGATACCGTTCCATAAACCCAATATGTAATAGACAAGACCTACTCCTTGCTCAGAGAACTGGACTCAACAGGCCCTATTCCCTGCCCAAGAATATATCTGACTAGTAATAATCTTAAAACCTATGTATTGATATCTCTCTGTTAGTGTGTCAAGTGGGTGTAAAGCGGCATAAACACAGCAGTGAAAAGCAGCTAAACCCCATTATAAAAATAAATTACTTCGAAAAACCCATGAAACAAAGACAGTGAAAGAGAGTGAAATTCTTACACAATGCGTTCAGGGGCTGTGATGCAACCTAGATTGACCATATCTAGACCCACAGCTGGATGAGACATAAGGGTGGACACTCTTGGGGCTGAGAGGTTTGGTGAGGTTGGGTGAGCAAACGCAGACCCTTTAAAGTAATACTGCGTGGTACCCATCGCATGGGTCCCAAATCTCCAGGTTCAAGGACATCTTCCTACATCGAAAACATGCATGAGAAAACAAAAAGATGGTACACCATGTGATGGGGAAAGGTTTCTAAAACGCACCTCATTTCTCTTCTCCTTGTGCCCGGGGTCGCCATTCCAGCCGCTTTACTAACAATCTCCCTACTTGGAGCATCAGCACCTTTAACCTCCTGTTCCGTACAGGTTGCAATTTGTCCTGAGGATGAACGGGTAGACGGGGAACCAGTGAGAGACTAGCTCTTGTTGTTGGCACAGGCACAGGTCACTCTATTTTCCCATCAGGAAGAAGAATTAACCACAGGCTCATCATCCCCCCCGGAACCAGAACAGGGCCTGAAGCCATCCTGCGCTTTTGCGGCCAGCTCCCAAAAAAGCGAGTTGTAAAATGGAGCTTCAGGGCACTGCAATTCAAAAACCTGCAGAGTTATAAATGATAACTCTCGTCCACAAATATATTGAGGGAAGGCAAAGAAGAGGATTTGAAATCAAGGCAGAATTGCAGGAAACAGATTTCAGGAGGTAGATTCGAATCGCCTTTAAAGCACATGAAAAGCGGCAAAACGTTGACAATGATGCCCTTGGCCAAAAAGGGCGTATGCGTTTTTTCCTGAATATATTCAGGAAAAAACCCATACGCCCTTTTTGGCCAACCAAGCAACCTGGAAAGGCAAATCAGGGCTACAAAGAAGACTCGCTACCCATCGGTCAAAAGGGCCATGCTGAAAAAAGTCTCAAAACCAGAAATGCAGGACAGGCCATGGAGAAATGGGAGCCTTGCTACACTGATGGGCGCGATGTAAATTGCCAACAGCCACTCTGGAGAAGTGTACGGTGTGTCTTGAAACATCTGAAAAACACAGCTTAGAGAGCATAGGGCACTTCCACTCATGGGGGTATGAATTGGGAAAATGAAAAATCAGCAAGACACAAGCACCCCAAAGTTTAGGGCTGCTCTGTTGACAAGGACCTCCACTTCATTCCACCTTCAATATCCCAGGAAAGAGAAAAATGGATAAAGAAGTTGTGGTCCTTATGTACAATGGAATATCACTCAGCCATGAAATCAATGTCATAAGGCTAGTAGCAGCATGATGAGTGGATTTAGGTACGACGATTCTAAGTGAAATAAGTCACACAGAAAAGGACACTTCTCATAAGGTATCACTTATAGAGGGAATGTAAAAACCGTTACACTTGAACTGAATTACAAAACAGAACAGAGTCACACATGCAGAAAACACACTATGGCTGCCTAAAGGGAAAGGTGAGGTGGGGTGATACATAAAACAAGGGTTTCAAATTAGCTCAGATACCGTTCCATAAACCCAATATGTAATAGACAAGACCTACTCCTTGCTCACAGAACTGGACTCAACACGCCCTATTCACCACACAAGAATATATCTGACTAGTAATAATCTTAAAACCTATGTATTGATATCTCTCTGTTAGTGTGTCAAGTGGGTGTAAAGCAGCATAAACACAGCAGTGAAAAGCAGCTAAACCCCATTATAAAAATAAATTACTTTGAAAAACCCATGAAACAAAGACAGTGAAAGAGAGTGAAATTCTTACACAATGCGTTCAGGGGCTGTGATGCAACCTAGATTGACCATATCTAGACCCACAGCTGGATGAGACATAAGGGTGGACACTCTTGGGGCTGAGAGGTTTGGTGAGGTTGGGTGAGCAAACGCAGACCCTTTAAAGTAATACTGCGTGGTACCCATCGCATGGGTCCCAAATCTCCAGGTTCAAGGACATCTTCCTACATCGAAAACATGCATGAGAAAACAAAAAGATGGTACACCATGTGATGGGGAAAGGTTTCTAAAACGCACCTCATTTCTCTTCTCCTTGTGCCCGGGGTCGCCATTCCAGCCGCTTTACTAACAATCTCCCTACTTGGAGCATCAGCACCTTTAACCTCCTGTTCCGTACAGGTTGCAATTTGTCCTGAGGATGAACGGGTAGACGGGGAACCAGTGAGAGACTAGCTCTTGTTGTTGGCACAGGCACAGGTCACTCTATTTTCCCATCAGGAAGAAGAATTAACCACAGGCTCATCATCCCCCCCGGAACCAGAACAGGGCCTGAAGCCATCCTGCGCTTTTGCGGCCAGCTCCCAAAAAAGCGAGTTGTAAAATGGAGCTTCAGGGCACTGCAATTCAAAAACCTGCAGAGTTATAAATGATAACTCTCGTCCACAAATATATTGAGGGAAGGCAAAGAAGAGGATTTGAAATCAAGGCAGAATTGCAGGAAACAGATTTCAGGAGGTAGATTCGAATCGCCTTTAAAGCACATGAAAAGCGGCAAAACGTTGACAATGATGCCCTTGGCCAAAAAGGGCGTATGCGTTTTTTCCTGAATATATTCAGGAAAAAACCCATACGCCCTTTTTGGCCAACCAAGCAACCTGGAAAGGCAAATCAGGGCTACAAAGAAGACTCGCTACCCATCGGTCAAAAGGGCCATGCTGAAAAAAGTCTCAAAACCAGAAATGCAGGACAGGCCATGGAGAAATGGGAGCCTTGCTACACTGATGGGCGCGATGTAAATTGCCAACAGCCACTCTGGAGAAGTGTACGGTGTGTCTTGAAACATCTGAAAAACACAGCTTAGAGAGCATAGGGCACTTCCACTCATGGGGGTATGAATTGGGAAAATGAAAAATCAGCAAGACACAAGCACCCCAAAGTTTAGGGCTGCTCTGTTGACAAGGACCTCCACTTCATTCCACCTTCAATATCCCAGGAAAGAGAAAAATGGATAAAGAAGTTGTGGTCCTTATGTACAATGGAATATCACTCAGCCATGAAATCAATGTCATAAGGCTAGTAGCAGCATGATGAGTGGATTTAGGTACGACGATTCTAAGTGAAATAAGTCACACAGAAAAGGACACTTCTCATAAGGTATCACTTATAGAGGGAATGTAAAAACCGTTACACTTGAACTGAATTACAAAACAGAACAGAGTCACACATGCAGAAAACACACTATGGCTGCCTAAAGGGAAAGGTGAGGTGGGGTGATACATAAAACAAGGGTTTCAAATTAGCTCAGATACCGTTCCATAAACCCAATATGTAATAGACAAGACCTACTCCTTGCTCACAGAACTGGACTCAACACGCCCTATTCACCACACAAGAATATATCTGACTAGTAATAATCTTAAAACCTATGTATTGATATCTCTCTGTTAGTGTGTCAAGTGGGTGTAAAGCAGCATAAACACAGCAGTGAAAAGCAGCTAAACCCCATTATAAAAATAAATTACTTTGAAAAACCCATGAAACAAAGACAGTGAAAGAGAGAGAAATTCTTACACAATGCGTTCAGGGGCTGTGATGCAACCTGGATTGACCATATCTAGACCCACAGCTGGATGAGACATAAGGGTGGACACTCTTGGGGCTGAGAGGTTTGGTGAGGTTGGGTGAGCAAACGCAGACCCTTTAAAGTAATACTGCGTGGTACCCATCGCATGGGTCCCAAATCTCCAGGTTCAAGGACATCTTCCTACATCGAAAACATGCATGAGAAAACAAAATGATGGTACACCATGTGATGGGGAAAGGTTTCTAAAACGCACCTCATTTCTCTTCTCCTTGTGCCCGGGGTCGCCATTCCAGCCGCTTTACTAACAATCTCCCTACTTGGAGCATCAGCACCTTTAACCTCCTGTTCCGTACAGGTTGCAATTTGTCCTGAGGCTGAACGGGAAGATGGGGAACCAGTGAGAGACTACCTCTTGTTGTTGGGACAGGAACAGGCCACTCTATTTTCCCATCAGGAAGAAGAATTTACCACAGGCTCATCCTCCCCCCCCCCGGAACCAGAACAGGGCCTGAAGCCATCCTGCGCTTTTGCGGCCAGCTCCCAAAAAAGCGAGTTGTAAAATGGAGCTTCAGGGCACTGCAATTCACAAACCTGCAGAGATATAAATGATAACTCTCGTCCACAAATATATTGAGGGAAGGCAAAGAAGAGGATTTGAAATCAAGGCAGAATTGCAGGAAACAGATTTCAGGAGGTAGATTCGAATCGCCTTTAAAGCACATGAAAAGCGGCAAAACGTTGACAATGATGCCCTTGGCCAAAAAGGGCGTATGCGTTTTTTCCTGAATATATTCAGGAAAAAATGCATACGCCCTTTTTGGCCAACCAAGCAACCTGGAAAGGCAAATCAGGGCAACAAAGAAGACTCGCTACCCATCGGTCAAAAGGGCCATGCTGAAAAAAGTCTCAAAACCAGAAATGCAGGACAGGCCATGGAGAAATGGGAGCCTTGCTACACTGATGGGCGGGATGTAAATTGCCAACAGCCACTCTGGAGAAGTGTACGGTGTGTCCTGAAACATCTAAAAAACACAGCTTAGAGAGCGTAGGGCACTTCCACTCATGGGGGTATAAATTGGGAAAATGAAAAATCAGCAAGAAACAAACACCCCAAAGTTTAGGGCTGCTCTGTTGACAAGGACCTCCACTTCATTCCACCTTCAATATCCCAGGAAAGAGAAAAATGGATAAAGAAGTTGTGGTCCTTATGTACAATGGAATATCACTCAGCCATGAAATCAATGTCATAAGGCTAGTAGCAGCATGATGAGTGGATTTAGGTACGACGATTCTAAGTGAAATAAGTCACACAGAAAAGGACACTTCTCATAAGGTATCACTTATAGAGGGAATGTAAAAAGCGTTACACTTGAACTGAATTACAAAACAGAACAGAGTCACACATGCAGAAAACACACTATGGCTGCTTAACGGGAAAGGTGAGGTGGGGTGATACATAAAACAAGGGTTTCAAATTAGCTCAGATACCGTTCCATAAACCCAATATGTAATAGACAAGACCTACTCCTTGCTCAGAGAACTGGACTCAACAGGCCCTATTCCCTGCACAAGAATATATCTGACTAGTAATAATCTTAAAACCTATGTATTGATATCTCTCTGTTAGTGTGTCAAGTGGGTGTAAAGCGGCATAAACACAGCAGTGAAAAGCAGCTAAACCCCAGTATAAAAATAAATTACTTCGAAAAACCCATGAAACAAAGACAGTGAAAGAGAGTGAAATTCTTACACAATGCGTTCAGGGGCTGTGATGCAACCTAGATTGACCATATCTAGACCCACAGCTGGATGAGACATAAGGGTGGACACTCTTGGGGCTGAGAGGTTTGGTGAGGTTGGGTGAGCAAACGCAGACCCTTTAAAGTAATACTGCGTGGTACCCATCGCATGGGTCCCAAATCTCCAGGTTCAAGGACATCTTCCTACATCGAAAACATGCATGAGAAAACAAAAAGATGGTACACCATGTGATGGGGAAAGGTTTCTAAAACGCACCTCATTTCTCTTCTCCTTGTGCCCGGGTTCGCCATTTCAGCCGCTTTACTAACAATCTCCCTACTTGGAGCATCAGCACCTTTAACCTCCTGTTCCGTACAGGTTGCAATTTGTCCTGAGGATGAACGGGTAGACGGGGAACCAGTGAGAGACTAGCTCTTGTTGTTGGCACAGGCACAGGTCACTCTATTTTCCCATCAGGAAGAAGAATTAACCACAGGCTCATCATCCCACCCGGAACCAGAACAGGGCCTGAGGCCATCCTGCGCTTTTGCGGCCAGCTCCCAAAAAAGCGAGTTGTAAAATGGAGCTTCAGGGCACTGCAATTCAAAAACCTGCAGAGTTATAAATGATAACTCTCGTCCACAAATATATTGAGGGAAGGCAAAGAAGAGGATTTGAAATCAAGGCAGAATTGCAGGAAACAGATTTCAGGAGGTAGATTCGAATCGCCTTTAAAGCACATGAAAAGCGGCAAAACGTTGACAATGATGCCCTTGGCCAAAAAGGGCGTATGCGTTTTTTCCTGAATATATTCAGGAAAAAACCCATACGCCCTTTTTGGCCAACCAAGCAACCTGGAAAGGCAAATCAGGGCTACAAAGAAGACTCGCTACCCATCGGTCAAAAGGGCCATGCTGAAAAAAGTCTCAAAACCAGAAATGCAGGACAGGCCATGGAGAAATGGGAGCCTTGCTACACTGATGGGCGCGATGTAAATTGACAACAGCCACTCTGGAGAAGTGTACGGTGTGTCTTGAAACATCTAAAAAACACAGCTTAGAGAGCATAGGGCACTTCCACTCATGGGGGTATAAATTGGGAAAATGAAAAATCAGCAAGACACAAGCACCCCAAAGTTTAGGGCTGCTCTGTTGACAAGGACCTCCACTTCATTCCACCTTCAATATCCCAGGAAAGAGAAAAATGGATAAAGAAGTTGTGGTCCTTATGTACAATGGAATATCACTCAGCCATGAAATCAATGTCATAAGGCTAGTAGCAGCATGATGAGTGGATTTAGGTACGACGATTCTAAGTGAAATAAGTCACACAGAAAAGGACACTTCTCATAAGGTATCACTTATAGAGGGAATGTAAAAACCGTTACACTTGAACTGAATTACAAAACAGAACAGAGTCACACATGCAGAAAACACACTATGGCTGCTTAAAGGGAAAGGTGAGGTGGGGTGATACATAAAACAAGGGTTTCAAATTAGCTCAGATACCGTTCCATAAACCCAATATGTAATAGACAAGACCTACTCCTTGCTCAGAGAACTGGACTCAACACGCCCTATTCACCACACAAGAATATATCTGACTAGTAATAATCTTAAAACCTATGTATTGATATCTCTCTGTTAGTGTGTCAAGTGGGTGTAAAGCAGCATAAACACAGCAGTGAAAAGCAGCTAAACCCCATTATAAAAATAAATTACTTTTACAAACCCATGAAACAAAGACAGTGAAAGAGAGAGAAATTCTTACACAATGCGTTCAGGGGCTGTGATGCAACCTGGATTGACCATATCTAGACCCACAGCTGGATGAGACATAAGGGTGGACACTCTTGGGGCTGAGAGGTTTGGTGAGGTTGGGTGAGCAAACGCAGACCCTTTAAAGTAATACTGCGTGGTACCCATCGCATGGGTCCCAAATCTCCAGGTTCAAGGGCATCTTCCTACATCAAAAACATGCATGAGAAACCCAGAAGATGGTACACCGTGTGATGGGGAAAGGTTTCTAAAACGCACCTCATTTCTCATCTCCTTGGCCCGGTTTCGCCATTCCAGCCCCTTTACTAGCAAGCTCCCTACTTGGAGCATCAGCACCTTTAACCTCCTGTTCCGTACAGGTTGCAATTTGTACTGAGGATAAACGGGAAGACGTGGAACCAACGACAGACTAGCTCTTGGTGTTGGGACAGGCACAGGTCACTCTATTTTCCCATCAGGAAGAAGAATTAACCACAGGCTCAGCCTGCCCCCCGGAACCAGAACAGGGCCTGAAGCCATTCTGCGATTTTGCGGCCAGCTCCCATAAAAACGAGTTGTAAAATGGAGGTTCAGGGCACTGCAATTCACAAACCTGCAGAGTTATAAATGATAACTCTCGTCCACAAATATATTGAGGGAAGGCAAAGAAGAGGATTTGAAATCAAGGCAGAATTGCAGGAAACAGATTTCAGGAGGTAGATTCGAATCGCCTTTAAAGCACATGAAAAGCGGCAAAACGTTGACAATGATGCCCTTGGCCAAAAAGGGCGTATGCGTTTTTTCCTGAATATATTCAGGAAAAAACGCATACGCCCTTTTTGGCCAACCAAGCAACCTGGAAAGGCAAATCAGCGCTACAAAGAAGACTCGCTACCCATCTGTCAAAAGGGCCATGCTGAAAAAAGTCTCAAAACCAGAAATGCAGGACAGGCCATGGAGAAATGGGAGCCTTGCTACACTGATGGGCGGGATGTAAATTGCCAACAGCCACTCTGGAGAAGTGTACGGTGTGTCCTGAAACATCTAAAAAACACAGCTTAGAGAGCATAGGGCACTTCCACTCATGGGGGTATAAATTGGGAAAATGAAAAATCAGCAAGACACAAGCACCCCAAAGTTTAGGGCTGCTCTGTTGACAAGGACCTCCACTTCATTCCACCTTCAATATCCCAGGAAAGAGAAAAATGGATAAAGAAGTTGTGGTCCTTATGTACAATGGAATATCACTCAGCCATGAAATCAATGTCATAAGGCTAGTAGCAGCATGATGAGTGGATTTAGGTTCGACGATTCTAAGTGAAATAAGTCACACAGAAAAGGACACTTCTCATAAGGTATCACTTATAGAGGGAATGTAAAAAGCGTTACACTTGAACTGAATTACAAAACAGAACAGAGTCACACATGCAGAAAACACACTATGGCTGCTTAACGGGAAAGGTGAGGTGGGGTGATACATAAAACAAGCGTTTCAAATTAGCTCAGATACCGTTCCATAAACCCAATATGTAATAGACAAGACCTACTCCTTGCTCAGAGAACTGGACTCAACAGGCCCTATTCACCGCACAAGAATATATCTGACTAGTAATAATCTTAAAACCTATGTATTGATATCTCTCTGTTAGTGTGTCAAGTGGGTGTAAAGCGGCATAAACACAGCAGTGAAAAGCAGCTAAACCCCAGTATAAAAATAAATTACTTCGAAAAACCCATGAAACAAAGACAGTGAAAGAGAGAGAAATTCTTACACAATGCGTTCAGGGGCTGTGATGCAACCTGGATTGACCATATCTAGACCCACAGCTGGATGAGACATAAGGGTGGACACTCTTGGGGCTGAGAGGTTTGGTGAGGTTGGGTGAGCAAACGCAGACCCTTTAAAGTAATACTGCGTGGTACCCATCGCATGGGTCCCAAATCTCCAGGTTCAAGGACATCTTCCTACATCGAAAACATGCATGAGAAAACAAAAAGATGGTACACCATGTGATGGGGAAAGGTTTCTAAAACGCACCTCATTTCTCTTCTCCTTGTGCCCGGGGTCGCCATTCCAGCCGCTTTACTAACAATCTCCCTACTTGGAGCATCAGCACCTTTAACCTCCTGTTCCGTACAAGTTGCAATTTGTCCTGAGGCTGAACGGGAAGATGGGGAACCAGTGAGAGACTACCTCTTGATGTTGGGACAGGAACAGGTCACTCTATTTTCCCATCAGGAAGAAGAATTTACCACAGGCTCATCCTCCCCCCCCCCCGGAACCAGAACAAGGCCTGAAGCCATCCTGCGCTTTTGCTTCCAGCTCCCAAAAAAGCGAGTTGTAAAATGGAGCTTCAGGGCACTGCAATTCACAAACCTGCAGAGATATAAATGATAACTCTCGTCCACAAATATATTGAGGGAAGGCAAAGAAGAGGATTTGAAATCAAGGCAGAATTGCAGGAAACAGATTTCAGGAGGTAGATTCGAATCGCCTTTAAAGCACATGAAAAGCGGCAAAACGTTGACAATGATGCCCTTGGCCAAAAAGGGCGTATGCGTTTTTTCCTGAATATATTCAGGAAAAAATGCATACGCCCTTTTTGGCCAACCAAGCAACCTGGAAAGGCAAATCAGGGCAACAAAGAAGACTCGCTACCCATCGGTCAAAAGGGCCATGCTGAAAAAAGTCTCAAAACCAGAAATGCAGGACAGGCCATGGAGAAATGGGAGCCTTGCTACACTGATGGGCGGGATGTAAATTGCCAACAGCCACTCTGGAGAAGTGTACGGTGTGTCTTGAAACATCTAAAAAACACAGCTTAGAGAGCATAGGGCACTTCCACTCATGGGGGTATAAATTGGGAAAATGAAAAATCAGCAAGAAACAAACACCCCAAAGTTTAGGGCTGCTCTGTTGACAAGGACCTCCACTTCATTCCACCTTCAATATCCCAGGAAAGAGAAAAATGGATAAAGAAGTTGTGGTCCTTATGTACAATGGAATATCACTCAGCCATGAAATCAATGTCATAAGGCTAGTAGCAGCATGATGAGTGGATTTAGGTACGACGATTCTAAGTGAAATAAGTCACACAGAAAAGGACACTTCTCATAAGGTATCACTTATAGAGGGAATGTAAAAAGCGTTACACTTGAACTGAATTACAAAACAGAACAGAGTCACACATGCAGAAAACAGACTATGGCTGCTTAACGGGAAAGGTGAGGTGGGGTGATACATAAAACAAGGGTTTCAAATTAGCTCAGATACCGTTCCATAAACCCAATATGTAATAGACAAGACCTACTCCTTGCTCAGAGAACTGGACTCAACAGGCCCTATTCCCTGCACAAGAATATATCTGACTAGTAATAATCTTAAAACCTATGTATTGATATCTCTCTGTTAGTGTGTCAAGTGGGTGTAAAGCGGCATAAACACAGCAGTGAAAAGCAGCTAAACCCCATTATAAAAATAAATTACTTCGAAAAACCCATGAAACAAAGACAGTGAAAGAGAGTGAAATTCTTACACAATGCGTTCAGGGGCTGTGATGCAACCTAGATTGACCATATCTAGACCCACAGCTGGATGAGACATAAGGGTGGACACTCTTGGGGCTGAGAGGTTTGGTGAGGTTGGGTGAGCAAACGCAGACCCTTTAAAGTAATACTGCGTGGTACCCATCGCATGGGTCCCAAATCTCCAGGTTCAAGGACATCTTCCTACATCGAAAACATGCATGAGAAAACAAAAAGATGGTACACCATGTGATGGGGAAAGGTTTCTAAAACGCACCTCATTTCTCTTCTCCTTGTGCCCGGGGTCGCCATTCCAGCCGCTTTACTAACAATCTCCCTACTTGGAGCATCAGCACCTTTAACCTCCTGTTCCGTACAGGTTGCAATTTGTCCTGAGGATGAACGGGTAGACGGGGAACCAGTGAGAGACTAGCTCTTGTTGTTGGCACAGGCACAGGTCACTCTATTTTCCCATCAGGAAGAAGAATTAACCACAGGCTCATCATCCCCCCCGGAACCAGAACAGGGCCTGAAGCCATCCTGCGCTTTTGCGGCCAGCTCCCAAAAAAGCGAGTTGTAAAATGGAGCTTCAGGGCACTGCAATTCAAAAACCTGCAGAGTTATAAATGATAACTCTCGTCCACAAATATATTGAGGGAAGGCAAAGAAGAGGATTTGAAATCAAGGCAGAATTGCAGGAAACAGATTTCAGGAGGTAGATTCGAATCGCCTTTAAAGCACATGAAAAGCGGCAAAACGTTGACAATGATGCCCTTGGCCAAAAAGGGCGTATGCGTTTTTTCCTGAATATATTCAGGAAAAAACCCATACGCCCTTTTTGGCCAACCAAGCAACCTGGAAAGGCAAATCAGGGCTACAAAGAAGACTCGCTACCCATCGGTCAAAAGGGCCATGCTGAAAAAAGTCTCAAAACCAGAAATGCAGGACAGGCCATGGAGAAATGGGAGCCTTGCTACACTGATGGGCGCGATGTAAATTGCCAACAGCCACTCTGGAGAAGTGTACGGTGTGTCTTGAAACATCTGAAAAACACAGCTTAGAGAGCATAGGGCACTTCCACTCATGGGGGTATGAATTGGGAAAATGAAAAATCAGCAAGACACAAGCACCCCAAAGTTTAGGGCTGCTCTGTTGACAAGGACCTCCACTTCATTCCACCTTCAATATCCCAGGAAAGAGAAAAATGGATAAAGAAGTTGTGGTCCTTATGTACAATGGAATATCACTCAGCCATGAAATCAATGTCATAAGGCTAGTAGCAGCATGATGAGTGGATTTAGGTACGACGATTCTAAGTGAAATAAGTCACACAGAAAAGGACACTTCTCATAAGGTATCACTTATAGAGGGAATGTAAAAACCGTTACACTTGAACTGAATTACAAAACAGAACAGAGTCACACATGCAGAAAACACACTATGGCTGCCTAAAGGGAAAGGTGAGGTGGGGTGATACATAAAACAAGGGTTTCAAATTAGCTCAGATACCGTTCCATAAACCCAATATGTAATAGACAAGACCTACTCCTTGCTCACAGAACTGGACTCAACACGCCCTATTCACCACACAAGAATATATCTGACTAGTAATAATCTTAAAACCTATGTATTGATATCTCTCTGTTAGTGTGTCAAGTGGGTGTAAAGCAGCATAAACACAGCAGTGAAAAGCAGCTAAACCCCATTATAAAAATAAATTACTTTGAAAAACCCATGAAACAAAGACAGTGAAAGAGAGAGAAATTCTTACACAATGCGTTCAGGGGCTGTGATGCAACCTGGAATGACCATATCTAGACCCACAGCTGGATGAGACATAAGGGTGGACACTCTTGGGGCTGAGAGGTTTGGTGAGGTTGGGTGAGCAAACGCAGACCCTTTAAAGTAATACTGCGTGGTACCCATCGCATGGGTCCCAAATCTCCAGGTTCAAGGACATCTTCCTACATCGAAAACATGCATGAGAAAACAAAATGATGGTACACCATGTGATGGGGAAAGGTTTCTAAAACGCACCTCATTTCTCTTCTCCTTGTGCCCGGGGTCGCCATTCCAGCCGCTTTACTAACAATCTCCCTACTTGGAGCATCAGCACCTTTAACCTCCTGTTCCGTACAGGTTGCAATTTGTCCTGAGGCTGAACGGGAAGATGGGGAACCAGTGAGAGACTACCTCTTGTTGTTGGGACAGGAACAGGCCACTCTATTTTCCCATCAGGAAGAAGAATTTACCACAGGCTCATCCTCCCCCCCCCCCCCGGAACCAGAACAGGGCCTGAAGCCATCCTGCGCTTTTGCGGCCAGCTCCCAAAAAAGCGAGTTGTAAAATGGAGCTTCAGGGCACTGCAATTCACAAACCTGCAGAGATATAAATGATAACTCTCGTCCACAAATATATTGAGGGAAGGCAAAGAAGAGGATTTGAAATCAAGGCAGAATTGCAGGAAACAGATTTCAGGAGGTAGATTCGAATCGCCTTTAAAGCACATGAAAAGCGGCAAAACGTTGACAATGATGCCCTTGGCCAAAAAGGGCGTATGCGTTTTTTCCTGAATATATTCAGGAAAAAATGCATACGCCCTTTTTGGCCAACCAAGCAACCTGGAAAGGCAAATCAGGGCAACAAAGAAGACTCGCTACCCATCGGTCAAAAGGGCCATGCTGAAAAAAGTCTCAAAACCAGAAATGCAGGACAGGCCATGGAGAAATGGGAGCCTTGCTACACTGATGGGCGGGATGTAAATTGCCAACAGCCACTCTGGAGAAGTGTACGGTGTGTCCTGAAACATCTAAAAAACACAGCTTAGAGAGCGTAGGGCACTTCCACTCATGGGGGTATAAATTGGGAAAATGAAAAATCAGCAAGAAACAAACACCCCAAAGTTTAGGGCTGCTCTGTTGACAAGGACCTCCACTTCATTCCACCTTCAATATCCCAGGAAAGAGAAAAATGGATAAAGAAGTTGTGGTCCTTATGTACAATGGAATATCACTCAGCCATGAAATCAATGTCATAAGGCTAGTAGCAGCATGATGAGTGGATTTAGGTACGACGATTCTAAGTGAAATAAGTCACACAGAAAAGGACACTTCTCATAAGGTATCACTTATAGAGGGAATGTAAAAAGCGTTACACTTGAACTGAATTACAAAACAGAACAGAGTCACACATGCAGAAAACAGACTATGGCTGCTTAACGGGAAAGGTGAGGTGGGGTGATACATAAAACAAGGGTTTCAAATTAGCTCAGATACCGTTCCATAAACCCAATATGTAATAGACAAGACCTACTCCTTGCTCAGAGAACTGGACTCAACAGGCCCTATTCCCTGCACAAGAATATATCTGACTAGTAATAATCTTAAAACCTATGTATTGATATCTCTCTGTTAGTGTGTCAAGTGGGTGTAAAGCGGCATAAACACAGCAGTGAAAAGCAGCTAAACCCCATTATAAAAATAAATTACTTCGAAAAACCCATGAAACAAAGACAGTGAAAGAGAGTGAAATTCTTACACAATGCGTTCAGGGGCTGTGATGCAACCTAGATTGACCATATCTAGACCCACAGCTGGATGAGACATAAGGGTGGACACTCTTGGGGCTGAGAGGTTTGGTGAGGTTGGGTGAGCAAACGCAGACCCTTTAAAGTAATACTGCGTGGTACCCATCGCATGGGTCCCAAATCTCCAGGTTCAAGGACATCTTCCTACATCGAAAACATGCATGAGAAAACAAAAAGATGGTACACCATGTGATGGGGAAAGGTTTCTAAAACGCACCTCATTTCTCTTCTCCTTGTGCCCGGGGTCGCCATTCCAGCCGCTTTACTAACAATCTCCCTACTTGGAGCATCAGCACCTTTAACCTCCTGTTCCGTACAGGTTGCAATTTGTCCTGAGGATGAACGGGTAGACGGGGAACCAGTGAGAGACTAGCTCTTGTTGTTGGCACAGGCACAGGTCACTCTATTTTCCCATCAGGAAGAAGAATTAACCACAGGCTCATCATCCCCCCCGGAACCAGAACAGGGCCTGAAGCCATCCTGCGCTTTTGCGGCCAGCTCCCAAAAAAGCGAGTTGTAAAATGGAGCTTCAGGGCACTGCAATTCAAAAACCTGCAGAGTTATAAATGATAACTCTCGTCCACAAATATATTGAGGGAAGGCAAAGAAGAGGATTTGAAATCAAGGCAGAATTGCAGGAAACAGATTTCAGGAGGTAGATTCGAATCGCCTTTAAAGCACATGAAAAGCGGCAAAACGTTGACAATGATGCCCTTGGCCAAAAAGGGCGTATGCGTTTTTTCCTGAATATATTCAGGAAAAAACCCATACGCCCTTTTTGGCCAACCAAGCAACCTGGAAAGGCAAATCAGGGCTACAAAGAAGACTCGCTACCCATCGGTCAAAAGGGCCATGCTGAAAAAAGTCTCAAAACCAGAAATGCAGGACAGGCCATGGAGAAATGGGAGCCTTGCTACACTGATGGGCGCGATGTAAATTGCCAACAGCCACTCTGGAGAAGTGTACGGTGTGTCTTGAAACATCTGAAAAACACAGCTTAGAGAGCATAGGGCACTTCCACTCATGGGGGTATGAATTGGGAAAATGAAAAATCAGCAAGACACAAGCACCCCAAAGTTTAGGGCTGCTCTGTTGACAAGGACCTCCACTTCATTCCACCTTCAATATCCCAGGAAAGAGAAAAATGGATAAAGAAGTTGTGGTCCTTATGTACAATGGAATATCACTCAGCCATGAAATCAATGTCATAAGGCTAGTAGCAGCATGATGAGTGGATTTAGGTACGACGATTCTAAGTGAAATAAGTCACACAGAAAAGGACACTTCTCATAAGGTATCACTTATAGAGGGAATGTAAAAACCGTTACACTTGAACTGAATTACAAAACAGAACAGAGTCACACATGCAGAAAACACACTATGGCTGCCTAAAGGGAAAGGTGAGGTGGGGTGATACATAAAACAAGGGTTTCAAATTAGCTCAGATACCGTTCCATAAACCCAATATGTAATAGACAAGACCTACTCCTTGCTCACAGAACTGGACTCAACACGCCCTATTCACCACACAAGAATATATCTGACTAGTAATAATCTTAAAACCTATGTATTGATATCTCTCTGTTAGTGTGTCAAGTGGGTGTAAAGCAGCATAAACACAGCAGTGAAAAGCAGCTAAACCCCATTATAAAAATAAATTACTTTGAAAAACCCATGAAACAAAGACAGTGAAAGAGAGAGAAATTCTTACACAATGCGTTCAGGGGCTGTGATGCAACCTGGATTGACCATATCTAGACCCACAGCTGGATGAGACATAAGGGTGGACACTCTTGGGGCTGAGAGGTTTGGTGAGGTTGGGTGAGCAAACGCAGACCCTTTAAAGTAATACTGCGTGGTACCCATCGCATGGGTCCCAAATCTCCAGGTTCAAGGACATCTTCCTACATCGAAAACTTGCATGAGAAAACAAAATGATGGTACACCATGTGATGGGGAAAGGTTTCTAAAACGCACCTCATTTCTCTTCTCCTTGTGCCCGGGGTCGCCATTCCAGCCGCTTTACTAACAATCTCCCTACTTGGAGCATCAGCACCTTTAACCTCCTGTTCCGTACAGGTTGCAATTTGTCCTGAGGCTGAACGGGAAGATGGGGAACCAGTGAGAGACTACCTCTTGTTGTTGGGACAGGAACAGGCCACTCTATTTTCCCATCAGGAAGAAGAATTTACCACAGGCTCATCCTCCCCCCCCCCGGAACCAGAACAGGGCCTGAAGCCATCCTGCGCTTTTGCGGCCAGCTCCCAAAAAAGCGAGTTGTAAAATGGAGCTTCAGGGCACTGCAATTCACAAACCTGCAGAGATATAAATGATAACTCTCGTCCACAAATATATTGAGGGAAGGCAAAGAAGAGGATTTGAAATCAAGGCAGAATTGCAGGAAACAGATTTCAGGAGGTAGATTCGAATCGCCTTTAAAGCACATGAAAAGCGGCAAAACGTTGACAATGATGCCCTTGGCCAAAAAGGGCGTATGCGTTTTTTCCTGAATATATTCAGGAAAAAATGCATACGCCCTTTTTGGCCAACCAAGCAACCTGGAAAGGCAAATCAGGGCAACAAAGAAGACTCGCTACCCATCGGTCAAAAGGGCCATGCTGAAAAAAGTCTCAAAACCAGAAATGCAGGACAGGCCATGGAGAAATGGGAGCCTTGCTACACTGATGGGCGGGATGTAAATTGCCAACAGCCACTCTGGAGAAGTGTACGGTGTGTCCTGAAACATCTAAAAAACACAGCTTAGAGAGCGTAGGGCACTTCCACTCATGGGGGTATAAATTGGGAAAATGAAAAATCAGCAAGAAACAAACACCCCAAAGTTTAGGGCTGCTCTGTTGACAAGGACCTCCACTTCATTCCACCTTCAATATCCCAGGAAAGAGAAAAATGGATAAAGAAGTTGTGGTCCTTATGTACAATGGAATATCACTCAGCCATGAAATCAATGTCATAAGGCTAGTAGCAGCATGATGAGTGGATTTAGGTACGACGATTCTAAGTGAAATAAGTCACACAGAAAAGGACACTTCTCATAAGGTATCACTTATAGAGGGAATGTAAAAAGCGTTACACTTGAACTGAATTACAAAACAGAACAGAGTCACACATGCAGAAAACAGACTATGGCTGCTTAACGGGAAAGGTGAGGTGGGGTGATACATAAAACAAGGGTTTCAAATTAGCTCAGATACCGTTCCATAAACCCAATATGTAATAGACAAGACCTACTCCTTGCTCAGAGAACTGGACTCAACAGGCCCTATTCCCTGCACAAGAATATATCTGACTAGTAATAATCTTAAAACCTATGTATTGATATCTCTCTGTTAGTGTGTCAAGTGGGTGTAAAGCGGCATAAACACAGCAGTGAAAAGCAGCTAAACCCCAGTATAAAAATAAATTACTTCGAAAAACCCATGAAACAAAGACAGTGAAAGAGAGTGAAATTCTTACACAATGCGTTCAGGGGCTGTGATGCAACCTAGATTGACCATATCTAGACCCACAGCTGGATGAGACATAAGGGTGGACACTCTTGGGGCTGAGAGGTTTGGTGAGGTTGGGTGAGCAAACGCAGACCCTTTAAAGTAATACTGCGTGGTACCCATCGCATGGGTCCCAAATCTCCAGGTTCAAGGACATCTTCCTACATCGAAAACATGCATGAGAAAACAAAAAGATGGTACACCATGTGATGGGGAAAGGTTTCTAAAACGCACCTCATTTCTCTTCTCCTTGTGCCCGGGTTCGCCATTTCAGCCGCTTTACTAACAATCTCCCTACTTGGAGCATCAGCACCTTTAACCTCCTGTTCCGTACAGGTTGCAATTTGTCCTGAGGATGAACGGGTAGACGGGGAACCAGTGAGAGACTAGCTCTTGTTGTTGGCACAGGCACAGGTCACTCTATTTTCCCATCAGGAAGAAGAATTAACCACAGGCTCATCATCCCACCCGGAACCAGAACAGGGCCTGAGGCCATCCTGCGCTTTTGCGGCCAGCTCCCAAAAAAGCGAGTTGTAAAATGGAGCTTCAGGGCACTGCAATTCAAAAACCTGCAGAGTTATAAATGATAACTCTCGTCCACAAATATATTGAGGGAAGGCAAAGAAGAGGATTTGAAATCAAGGCAGAATTGCAGGAAACAGATTTCAGGAGGTAGATTCGAATCGCCTTTAAAGCACATGAAAAGCGGCAAAACGTTGACAATGATGCCCTTGGCCAAAAAGGGCGTATGCGTTTTTTCCTGAATATATTCAGGAAAAAACCCATACGCCCTTTTTGGCCAACCAAGCAACCTGGAAAGGCAAATCAGGGCTACAAAGAAGACTCGCTACCCATCGGTCAAAAGGGCCATGCTGAAAAAAGTCTCAAAACCAGAAATGCAGGACAGGCCATGGAGAAATGGGAGCCTTGCTACACTGATGGGCGCGATGTAAATTGCCAACAGCCACTCTGGAGAAGTGTACGGTGTGTCTTGAAACATCTAAAAAACACAGCTTAGAGAGCATAGGGCACTTCCACTCATGGGGGTATAAATTGGGAAAATGAAAAATCAGCAAGACACAAGCACCCCAAAGTTTAGGGCTGCTCTGTTGACAAGGACCTCCACTTCATTCCACCTTCAATATCCCAGGAAAGAGAAAAATGGATAAAGAAGTTGTGGTCCTTATGTACAATGGAATATCACTCAGCCATGAAATCAATGTCATAAGGCTAGTAGCAGCATGATGAGTGGATTTAGGTACGACGATTCTAAGTGAAATAAGTCACACAGAAAAGGACACTTCTCATAAGGTATCACTTATAGAGGGAATGTAAAAACCGTTACACTTGAACTGAATTACAAAACAGAACAGAGTCACACATGCAGAAAACACACTATGGCTGCTTAAAGGGAAAGGTGAGGTGGGGTGATACATAAAACAAGGGTTTCAAATTAGCTCAGATACCGTTCCATAAACCCAATATGTAATAGACAAGACCTACTCCTTGCTCAGAGAACTGGACTCAACACGCCCTATTCACCACACAAGAATATATCTGACTAGTAATAATCTTAAAACCTATGTATTGATATCTCTCTGTTAGTGTGTCAAGTGGGTGTAAAGCAGCATAAACACAGCAGTGAAAAGCAGCTAAACCCCATTATAAAAATAAATTACTTTTACAAACCCATGAAACAAAGACAGTGAAAGAGAGAGAAATTCTTACACAATGCGTTCAGGGGCTGTGATGCAACCTGGATTGACCATATCTAGACCCACAGCTGGATGAGACATAAGGGTGGACACTCTTGGGGCTGAGAGGTTTGGTGAGGTTGGGTGAGCAAACGCAGACCCTTTAAAGTAATACTGCGTGGTACCCATCGCATGGGTCCCAAATCTCCAGGTTCAAGGACATCTTCCTACATCGAAAACATGCATGAGAAAACAAAATGATGGTACACCATGTGATGGGGAAAGGTTTCTAAAACGCACCTCATTTCTCTTCTCCTTGTGCCCGGGTTCGCCATTCCAGCCGCTTTACTAACAATCTCCCTACTTGGAGCATCAGCACCTTTAACCTTCTGTTCCGTACAGGTTGCAATTTGTCCTGAGGTTGAACTGGTAGACGGGGAACCAGTGAGAGACTAGCTCTTGGTGTTGGGACAGGCACAGGTCACTCTATCTTCCCATCAGGAAGAAGAATTAACCACAGGCTCATCCACCCCCCGGGAACCAGAACAGGGCCTGAAGCCATCCTGCGCTTTTGCGGCCAGCTCCCAAAAAAGCGAGTTGTAAAATGGAGCTTCAGGGCACTGCAATTCACAAACCTGCAGAGTTATAAATCATAACTCTCGTCCACAAATATACTGAGGGAAGGCAAAGAAGAGGATTTGAAATCAAGGCAGATTTGCAGGAAACAGATTCCAGGAGGTAGATTCGAATCGCCTTTAAAGCACATGAAAAGCGGCAAAACGTTGACAATGATGCCCTTGGCCAAAAAGGGCGTATGCGTTTTTTCCTGAATATATTCAGGAAAAAACGCATACGCCCTTTTTGGCCAACCAAGCAACCTGGAAAGGCAAATCAGCGCTACAAAGAAGACTCGCTACCCATCTGTCAAAAGGGCCATGCTGAAAAAAGTCTCAAAACCAGAAATGCAGGACAGGCCATGGAGAAATGGGAGCCTTGCTACACTGATGGGCGGGATGTAAATTGCCAACAGCCACTCTGGAGAAGTGTACGGTGTGTCCTGAAACATCTAAAAAACACAGCTTAGAGAGCATAGGGCACTTCCACTCATGGGGGTATAAATTGGGAAAATGAAAAATCAGCAAGACACAAGCACCCCAAAGTTTAGGGCTGCTCTGTTGACAAGGACCTCCACTTCATTCCACCTTCAATATCCCAGGAAAGAGAAAAATGGATAAAGAAGTTGTGGTCCTTATGTACAATGGAATATCACTCAGCCATGAAATCAATGTCATAAGGCTAGTAGCAGCATGATGAGTGGATTTAGGTTCGACGATTCTAAGTGAAATAAGTCACACAGAAAAGGACACTTCTCATAAGGTATCACTTTTAGAGGGAATGTAAAAAGCGTTACACTTGAACTGAATTACAAAACAGAACAGAGTCACACATGCAGAAAACACACTATGGCTGCTTAACGGGAAAGGTGAGGTGGGGTGATACATAAAACAAGGGTTTCAAATTAGCTCAGATACCGTTCCATAAACCCAATATGTAATAGACAAGACCTACTCCTTGCTCAGAGAACTGGACTCAACAGGCCCTATTCACCGCACAAGAATATATCTGACTAGTAATAATCTTAAAACCTATGTATTGATATCTCTCTGTTAGTGTGTCAAGTGGGTGTAAAGCGGCATAAACACAGCAGTGAAAAGCAGCTAAACCCCAGTATAAAAATAAATTACTTCGAAAAACCCATGAAACAAAGACAGTGAAAGAGAGAGAAATTCTTACACAATGCGTTCAGGGGCTGTGATGCAACTTGGATTGACCATATCTAGACCCACAGCTGGATGAGACATAAGGGTGGACACTCTTGGGGCTGAGAGGTTTGGTGAGGTTGGGTGAGCAAACGCAGACCCTTTAAAGTAATACTGCGTGGTACCCATCGCATGGGTCCCAAATCTCCAGGTTCAAGGACATCTTCCTACATCGAAAACATGCATGAGAAAACAAAAAGATGGTACACCATGTGATGGGGAAAGGTTTCTAAAACGCACCTCATTTCTCTTCTCCTTGTGCCCGGGGTCGCCATTCCAGCCGCTTTACTAACAATCTCCCTACTTGGAGCATCAGCACCTTTAACCTCCTGTTCCGTACAGGTTGCAATTTGTCCTGAGGCTGAACGGGAAGATGGGGAACCAGTGAGAGACTACCTCTTGTTGTTGGGACAGGAACAGGTCACTCTATTTTCCCATCAGGAAGAAGAATTAACCACAGGCTCATCCTCCCCCCCCCCTTAACCAGAACAGGGCCTGAAGCCATCCTGCGCTTTTGCGGCCAGCTCCCAAAAAAGCGAGTTGTAAAATGGAGCTTCAGGGCACTGCAATTCACAAACCTGCAGAGATATAAATGATAACTCTCGTCCACAAATATATTGAGGGAAGGCAAAGAAGAGGATTTGAAATCAAGGCAGAATTGCAGGAAACAGATTTCAGGAGGTAGATTCGAATCGCCTTTAAAGCACATGAAAAGCGGCAAAACGTTGACAATGATGCCCTTGGCCAAAAAGGGCGTATGCGTTTTTTCCTGAATATATTCAGGAAAAAATGCATACGCCCTTTTTGGCCAACCAAGCAACCTGGAAAGGCAAATCAGGGCAACAAAGAAGACTCGCTACCCATCGGTCAAAAGGGCCATGCTGAAAAAAGTCTCAAAACCAGAAATGCAGGACAGGCCATGGAGAAATGGGAGCCTTGCTACACTGATGGGCGGGATATAAATTGCCAAGAGCCACTCTGGAGAAGTGTACGGTGTGTCCTGAAACATCTAAAAAACACAGCTTAGAGAGCATAGGGCACTTCCACTCATGGGGGTATAAATTGGGAAAATGAAAAATCAGCAAGACACAAACACCCCAAAGTTTAGGGCTGCTCTGTTGACAAGGACCTCCACTTCATTCCACCTTCAATATCCCAGGAAAGAGAAAAATGGATAAAGAAGTTGTGATCCTTATGTACAATGGAATATCACTCAGCCATGAAATCAATGTCATAAGGCTAGTAGCAGCATGATGAGTGGATTTAGGTACGACGATTCTAAGTGAAATAAGTCACACAGAAAAGGACACTTCTCATAAGGTATCACTTATAGAGGGACTGTAAAAACCGTTACACTTGAACTGAATTACAAAACAGAACAGAGTCACACATGCAGAAAACACACTATGGCTGCTTAACGGGAAAGGTGAGGTGGGGTGATACATAAAACAAGGGTTTCAAATTAGCTCAGATACCGTTCCATAAACCCAATATGTAATAGACAAGACCTACTCCTTGCTCAGAGAACTGGACTCAACACGCCCTATTCACCGCACAAGAATATATCTGACTAGTAATAATCTTAAAACCTATGTATTGATATCTCTCTGTTAGTGTGTCAAGTGGGTGTAAAGTGGCATAAACACAGCAGTGAAAAGCAGCTAAACCCCAGTATAAAAATAAATTACTTCGAAAAACCCATGAAACAAAGACAGTGAAAGAGAGTGAAATTCTTACACAATGCGTTCAGGGGCTGTGATGCAACCTAGATTGACCATATCTAGACCCACAGCTGGATGAGACATAAGGGTGGACACTCTTGGGGCTGAGAGGTTTGGTGAGGTTGGGTGAGCAAACGCAGACCCTTTAAAGTAATACTGCGTGGTACCCATCGCATGGGTCCCAAATCTCCAGGTTCAAGGACATCTTCCTACATCGAAAACATGCATGAGAAAACAAAAAGATGGTACACCATGTGATGGGGAAAGGTTTCTAAAACGCACCTCATTTCTCTTCTCCTTGTGCCCGGGGTCGCCATTCCAGCCGCTTTACTAACAATCTCCCTACTTGGAGCATCAGCACCTTTAACCTCCTGTTCCGTACAGGTTGCAATTTGTCCTGAGGCTGAACGGGAAGATGGGGAACCAGTGAGAGACTACCTCTTGTTGTTGGGACAGGAACAGGTCACTCTATTTTCCCATCAGGAAGAAGAATTAACCACAGGCTCATCCTCCCCCCCCCCCTTAACCAGAACAGGGCCTGAAGCCATCCTGCGCTTTTGCGGCCAGCTCCCAAAAAAGCGAGTTGTAAAATGGAGCTTCAGGGCACTGCAATTCACAAACCTGCAGAGATATAAATGATAACTCTCGTCCACAAATATATTGAGGGAAGGCAAAGAAGAGGATTTGAAATCAAGGCAGAATTGCAGGAAACAGATTTCAGGAGGTAGATTCGAATCGCCTTTAAAGCACATGAAAAGCGGCAAAACGTTGACAATGATGCCCTTGGCCAAAAAGGGCGTATGCGTTTTTTCCTGAATATATTCAGGAAAAAATGCATACGCCCTTTTTGGCCAACCAAGCAACCTGGAAAGGCAAATCAGGGCAACAAAGAAGACTCGCTACCCATCGGTCAAAAGGGCCATGCTGAAAAAAGTCTCAAAACCAGAAATGCAGGACAGGCCATGGAGAAATGGGAGCCTTGCTACACTGATGGGCGGGATATAAATTGCCAAGAGCCACTCTGGAGAAGTGTACGGTGTGTCCTGAAACATCTAAAAAACACAGCTTAGAGAGCATAGGGCACTTCCACTCATGGGGGTATAAATTGGGAAAATGAAAAATCAGCAAGACACAAACACCCCAAAGTTTAGGGCTGCTCTGTTGACAAGGACCTCCACTTCATTCCACCTTCAATATCCCAGGAAAGAGAAAAATGGATAAAGAAGTTGTGGTCCTTATGTACAATGGAATATCACTCAGCCATGAAATCAATGTCATAAGGCTAGTAGCAGCATGATGAGTGGATTTAGGTACGACGATTCTAAGTGAAATAAGTCACACAGAAAAGGACACTTCTCATAAGGTATCACTTATAGAGGGACTGTAAAAACCGTTACACTTGAACTGAATTACAAAACAGAACAGAGTCACACATGCAGAAAACACACTATGGCTGCTTAACGGGAAAGGTGAGGTGGGGTGATACATAAAACAAGGGTTTCAAATTAGCTCAGATACCGTTCCATAAACCCAATATGTAATAGACAAGACCTACTCCTTGCTCAGAGAACTGGACTCAACACGCCCTATTCACCGCACAAGAATATATCTGACTAGTAATAATCTTAAAACCTATGTATTGATATCTCTCTGTTAGTGTGTCAAGTGGGTGTAAAGTGGCATAAACACAGCAGTGAAAAGCAGCTAAACCCCAGTATAAAAATAAATTACTTCGAAAAACCCATGAAACAAAGACAGTGAAAGAGAGTGAAATTCTTACACAATGCGTTCAGGGGCTGTGATGCAACCTAGATTGACCATATCTAGACCCACAGCTGGATGAGACATAAGGGTGGACACTCTTGGGGCTGAGAGGTTTGGTGAGGTTGGGTGAGCAAACGCAGACCCTTTAAAGTAATACTGCATGGTACCCATCGCATGGGTCCCAAATCTCCAGGTTCAAGGACATCTTCCTACATCGAAAACATGCATGAGAAAACAAAAAGATGGTACACCATGTGATGGGGAAAGGTTTCTAAAACGCACCTCATTTCTCTTCTCCTTGTGCCCGGGTTCGCCATTCCAGCCGCTTTACTAACAATCTCCCTACTTGGAGCATCAGCACCTTTAACCTCCTGTTCCGTACAGGTTGCAATTTGTCCTGAGGATGAACGGGTAGACGGGGAACCAGTGAGAGACTAGCTCTTGTTGTTGGCACAGGCACAGGTCACTCTATTTTCCCATCAGGAAGAAGAATTAACCACAGGCTCATCATCCCACCCGGAACCAGAACAGGGCCTGAAGCCATCCTGCGCTTTTGCGGCCAGCTCCCAAAAAACCGAGTTGTAAAATGGAGCTTCAGGGCACTGCAATTCACAAACCTGCAGAGTTATAAATCATAACTCTCGTCCACAAATATACTGAGGGAAGGCAAAGAAGAGGATTTGAAATCAAGGCAGATTTGCAGGAAACAGATTCCAGGAGGTAGATTCGAATCGCCTTTAAAGCACATGAAAAGCGGCAAAACGTTGACAATGATGCCCTTGGCCAAAAAGGGCGTATGCGTTTTTTCCTGAATATATTCAGGAAAAAACGCATACGCCCTTTTTGGCCAACCAAGCAACGTGGAAAGGCAAATCAGCGCTACAAAGAAGACTCGCTACCCATCTGTCAAAAGGGCCATGCTGAAAAAAGTCTCAAAACCAGAAATGCAGGACAGGCCATGGAGAAATGGGAGCCTTGCTACACTGATGGGCGGGATGTAAATTGCCAACAGCCACTCTGGAGAAGTGTACGGTGTGTCCTGAAACATCTAAAAAACACAGCTTAGAGAGCATAGGGCACTTCCACTCATGGGGGTATAAATTGGGAAAATGAAAAATCAGCAAGACACAAGCACCCCAAAGTTTAGGGCTGCTCTGTTGACAAGGACCTCCACTTCATTCCACCTTCAATATCCCAGGAAAGAGAAAAATGGATAAAGAAGTTGTGGTCCTTATGTACAATGGAATATCACTCAGCCATGAAATCAATGTCATAAGGCTAGTAGCAGCATGATGAGTGGATTTAGGTTCGACGATTCTAAGTGAAATAAGTCACACAGAAAAGGACACTTCTCATAAGGTATCACTTATAGAGGGAATGTAAAAACCGTTACACTTGAACTGAATTACAAAACAGAACAGAGTCACACATGCAGAAAACACACTATGGCTGCTTAACGGGAAAGGTGAGGTGGGGTGATACATAAAACAAGCGTTTCAAATTAGCTCAGATACCGTTCCATAAACCCAATATGTAATAGACAAGACCTACTCCTTGCTCAGAGAACTGGACTCAACACGCCCTATTCACCGCACAAGAATATATCTGACTAGTAATAATCTTAAAACCTATGTATTGATATCTCTCTGTTAGTGTGTCAAGTGGGTGTAAAGCGGCATAAACACAGCAGTGAAAAGCAGCTAAACCCCAGTATAAAAATAAATTACTTCGAAAAACCCATGAAACAAAGACAGTGAAAGAGAGAGTAATTCTTACACAATGCGTTCAGGGGCTGTGATGCAACCTGGATTGACCATATCTAGACCCACAGCTGGATGAGACATAAGGGTGGACACTCTTGGGGCTGAGAGGTTTGGTGAGGTTGGGTGAGCAAACGCAGACCCTTTAAAGTAATACTGCGTGGTACCCATCCCATGGGTCCCAAATCTCCAGGTTCAAGGGCATCTTCCTACATCGAAAACATGCACGAGAAACCCAGAAGATGGTACACCGTGTGATGGGGAAAAATATCTAAAACGCACCTCATTTCTCATCTCCTTGTGCCCGGGTTCTCCATTCCAGCCGCTTTACTAGCAATCTCCTTATTTGGAGCATCAGCACCTTTAACCTCCTGTTCCGTGCAGGTTGCAATTTGTCCTGAGGATGAACGGGAAGACGGGGAACCAGTGAGAGACTAGCTCTTGGTGTTGGGACAGGCACAGGTCACTCTATTTTCCCATCAGGAAGAAGAATTAACCACAGGCTCATCATAGCCCCCGGAACCAGAACAGGGCCTGAAGCCATCCAGCGCTTTTGCGGCCAGCTCCCAAAAAAGCGAGTTGTAAAATGGAGCTTCAGGGCACTGCAATTCACAAACCTGCAGAGTTATAAATGATAACTCTCGTCCACAAATATATTGAGGGAATGCAAAGAAGAGGATTTGAAATCAAGGCAGAATTGCAGGAAACAGATTTCAGGAGGTAGATTCGAATCGCCTTTAAAGCACATGAAAAGCGGCAAAACGTTGACAATGATGCCCTTGGCTAAAAATGGCGTATGCGTTTTTTCCTGAATATATTCAGGAAAAAACGCATACGCCCTTTTTGGCCAACCAAGCAACCTAGAAAGGCAAATCAGCGCTACAAAGAAGACTCGCTACCCATCGGTCAAAAGGGCCATGCTGAAAAAAGTCTCAAAATCAGAAATGCGGGACAGGCCATGGAGAAATGGGAGCCTTGCTACACTGATGGGCGGGATGTAAATTGCCAACAGCCACTCTGGAGAAGTGTACGGTGTGTCTTGAAACATCTAAAAAACACAGCTTAGAGAGCATAGGGCACTTCCACTCATGGGGGTATAAATTGGGAAAATGAAAAATCAGCAAGACACAAGCACCCCAAAGTTGAGGGCTGCTCTGTTGACAAGGACCTCCACTTCATTCCACCATCAATATCCCAGGAAAGAGAAAAATGGATAAAGAAGTTGTGGTCCTTATGTACAATGGAATATCACTCAGCCATGAAATCGATGTCATAAGGCTAGTAGCAGCATGATGAGTGGATTTAGGTACGACGATTCTAAGTGAAATAAGTCACACAGAAAAGGACACTTCTCATAAGGTATCACTTATAGAGGGAATGTAAAAACTGTTACACTTGAACTGAATTACAAAACAGAACAGAGTCACACATACAGAAAACGCACTATGGCTGCTTAACGGAAAAGGGGAGGTGGGGTGATACATAAAACAAGCGTTTCAAATTAGCTCAGATACCGTTCCATAAACCCAATATGTAATAGACAAGACCTACTCCTTGCTCAGAGAACTGGACTCAACACGCCCTATTCACCGCACAAGAATATATCTGACTAGTAATAATCTTAAAACCTATGTATTGATATCTCTCTGTTAGTGTGTCAAGTGGGTGTAAAGCGGCATAAACACAGCAGTGAAAAGCAGCTAAACCCCAGTATAAAAATAAATTACTTCGAAAAACCCATGAAACAAAGACAGTGAAAGAGAGAGAAATACTTACACAATGCGTTCAGGGGCTGTGATGCAACCTGGATTGACCATATCTAGACCCACAGCTGGATGAGACATAAGGGTGGACACTCTTGGGGCTGAGAGGTTTGGTGAGGTTGGGTGAGCAAACGCAGACCCTTTAAAGTAATACTGCGTGGTACCCATCGCATGGGTCCCAAATCTCCAGGTTCAAGGACATCTTCCTACATCGAAAACATGCATGAGAAAACAAAAAGATGGTACACCATGTGATGGGGAAAGGTTTCTAAAACGCACCTCATTTCTCTTCTCCTTGTGCCCGGGGTCGCCATTCCAGCCGCTTTACTAACAATCTCCCTACTTGGAGCATCAGCACCTTTAACCTCCTGTTCCGTACAGGTTGCAATTTGTCCTGAGGATGAACGGGTAGACGGGGAACCAGTGAGAGACTAGCTCTTGTTGTTGGCACAGGCACAGGTCACTCTATTTTCCCATCAGGAAGAAGAATTAACCACAGGCTCATCATCCCCCCCGGAACCAGAACAGGGCCTGAAGCCATCCTGCGCTTTTGCGGCCAGCTCCCAAAAAAGCGAGTTGTAAAATGGAGCTTCAGGGCACTGCAATTCCCAAACCTGCAGAGTTATAAATGATAACTCTCGTCCACAAATATATTGAGGGAAGGCAAAGAAGAGGATTTGAAATCAAGGCAGAATTGCAGGAAACAGATTTCAGGAGGTAGATTCGAATCGCCTTTAAAGCACATGAAAAGCGGCAAAACGTTGACAATGATGCCTTTGGCCAAAAAGGGCGTATGCGTTTTTTCCTGAATATATTCAGGAAAAAACCCATACGCCCTTTTTGGCCAACCAAGCAACCTGGAAAGGCAAATCAGGGCTACAAAGAAGACTCGCTACCCATCGGTCAAAAGGGCCATGCTGAAAAAAGTCTCAAAACCAGAAATGCAGGACAGGCCATGGAGAAATGGGAGCCTTGCTACACTGATGGGCGCGATGTAAATTGCCAACAGCCACTCTGGAGAAGTGTACGGTGTGTCTTGAAACATCTAAAAAACACAGCTTAGAGAGCATAGGGCACTTCCACTCATGGGGGTATAAATTGGGAAAATGAAAAATCAGCAAGACACAAGCACCCCAAAGTTTAGGGCTGCTCTGTTGACAAGGACCTCCACTTCATTCCACCTTCAATATCCCAGGAAAGAGAAAAATGGATAAAGAAGTTGTGGTCCTTATGTACAATGGAATATCACTCAGCCATGAAATCAATGTCATAAGGCTAGTAGCAGCATGATGAGTGGATTTAGGTACGACGATTCTAAGTGAAATAAGTCACACAGAAAAGGACACTTCTCATAAGGTATCACTTATAGAGGGAATGTAAAAACCGTTACACTTGAACTGAATTACAAAACAGAACAGAGTCACACATGCAGAAAACACACTATGGCTGCTTAAAGGGAAAGGTGAGGTGGGGTGATACATAAAACAAGGGTTTCAAATTAGCTCAGATACCGTTCCATAAACCCAATATGTAATAGACAAGACCTACTCCTTGCTCAGAGAACTGGACTCAACACGCCCTATTCACCACACAAGAATATATCTGACTAGTAATAATCTTAAAACCTATGTATTGATATCTCTCTGTTAGTGTGTCAAGTGGGTGTAAAGCAGCATAAACACAGCAGTGAAAAGCAGCTAAACCCCATTATAAAAATAAATTACTTTTACAAACCCATGAAACAAAGACAGTGAAAGAGAGAGAAATTCTTACACAATGCGTTCAGGGGCTGTGATGCAACCTGGATTGACCATATCTAGACCCACAGCTGGATGAGACATAAGGGTGGACACTCTTGGGGCTGAGAGGTTTGGTGAGGTTGGGTGAGCAAACGCAGACCCTTTAAAGTAATACTGCGTGGTACCCATCCCATGGGTCCCAAATCTCCAGGTTCAGGGGCATCTTCCTACATGGAAAACATGCACGAGAAACCCAGAAGATGGTACACCGTGTGATGGGGAAAAATATCTAAAACGCACCTCATTTCTCATCTCCTTGTGCCCGGGTTCTCCATTCCAGCCGCTTTACTAGCAATCTCCTTATTTGGAGCATCAGCACCTTTAACCTCCTGTTCCGTGCAGGTTGCAATTTGTCCTGAGGATGAACGGGTAGACGGGGAACCAGTGAGAGACTAGCTCTTGGTGTTGGGACAGGCACAGGTCACTCTATTTTCCCATCAGGAAGAAGAATTAACCACAGGCTCATCATCCCCCCCGGAACCAGAACAGGGCCTGAAGCCATCCAGCGCTTTTGCGGCCAGCTCCCAAAAAAGCGAGTTGTAAAATGGAGCTTCAGGGCACTGCAATTCCCAAACCTGCAGAGTTATAAATGATAACTCTCGTCCACAAATATATTGAGGGAAGGCAAAGAAGAGGATTTGAAATCAAGGCAGAATTGCAGGAAACAGATTTCAGGAGGTAGATTCGAATCGCCTTTAAAGCACATGAAAAGCGGCAAAACGTTGACAATGATGCCCTTGGCTAAAAATGGCGTATGCGTTTTTTCCTGAATATATTCAGGAAAAAACGCATACGCCCTTTTTGGCCAACCAAGCAACCTGGAAAGGCAAATCAGCGCTACAAAGAAGACTCGCTACCCATCGGTCAAAAGGGCCATGCTGAAAAAAGTCTCAAAACCAGAAATGCGGGACAGGCCATGGAGAAATGGGAGCCTTGCTACACTGATGGGCGGGATGTAAATTGCCAACAGCCACTCTGGAGAAGTGTACGGTGTGTCTTGAAACATCTAAAAAACACAGCTTAGAGAGCATAGGGCACTTCCACTCATGGGGGTATAAATTGGGAAAATGAAAAATCAGCAAGACACAAGCACCCCAAAGTTTAGGGCTGCTCTGTTGACAAGGACCTCCACTTCATTCCACCTTCAATATCCTAGGAAAGAGAAAAATGGATAAAGAAGTTGTGGTCCTTATGTACAATGGAATATCACTCAGCCATGAAATCAATGTCATAAGGCTAGTAGCAGCATGATGAGTGGATTTAGGTTCGACGATTCTAAGTGAAATAAGTCACACAGAAAAGGACACTTCTCATAAGGTATCACTTATAGAGGGAATGTAAAAACCGTTACACTTGAACTGAATTACAAAACAGAACAGAGTCACACATGCAGAAAACACACTATGGCTGCTTAACGGGAAAGGTGAGGTGGGGTGATACATAAAACAAGCGTTTCAAATTAGCTCAGATACCGTTCCATAAACCCAATATGTAATAGACAAGACCTACTCCTTGCTCAGAGAACTGGACTCAACACGCCCTATTCACCGCACAAGAATATATCTGACTAGTAATAATCTTAAAACCTATGTATTGATATCTCTCTGTTAGTGTGTCAAGTGGGTGTAAAGCGGCATAAACACAGCAGTGAAAAGCAGCTAAACCCCAGTATAAAAATAAATTACTTCGAAAAACCCATGAAACAAAGACAGTGAAAGAGAGAGAAATACTTACACAATGCGTTCAGGGGCTGTGATGCAACCTGGATTGACCATATCTAGACCCACAGCTGGATGAGACATAAGGGTGGACACTCTTGGGGCTGAGAGGTTTGTTGAGGTTGGGTGAGCAAACGCAGACCCTTTAAAGTAATACTGCGTGGTACCCATCGCATGGATCCCAAATCTCCAGGTTCAAGGACATCTTCCTACATCGAAAACATGCATGAGAAAACAAAATGATGGTACACCATGTGATGGGGAAAGGTTTCTAAAACGCACCTCATTTCTCTTCTCCTTGTGCCCGGGTTGGCCATTCCAGCCGCTTTACTAACAATCTCCCTACTTGGAGCATCAGCACCTTTAACCTCCTGTTCCGTACAGGTTGCAATTTGTCCTGAGGATGAACGGGTAGACGGGGAACCAGTGAGAGACTAGCTCTTGGTGTTGGGACAGGCACAGGTCACTCTATCTTCCCATCAGGAAGAAGAATTAACCACAGGCTCATCCACCCCCCGGGAACCAGAACAGGGCCTGAAGCCATCCTGCGCTTTTGCGGCCAGCTCCCAAAAAAGCGAGTTGTACAATGGAGCTTCAGGGCACTGCAATTCACAAACCTGCAGAGATATAAATGATAACTCTCGTCCACAAATATATTGAGGGAAGGCAAAGAAGAGGATTTGAAATCAAGGCAGAATTGCAGGAAACAGATTTCAGGAGGTAGATTCGAATCGCCTTTAAAGCACATGAAAAGCGGCAAAACGTTGACAATGATGCCCTTGGCCAAAAAGGGCGTATGCGTTTTTTCCTGAATATATTCAGGAAAAAACGCATACGCCCTTTTTGGCCAACCAAGCAACCTGGAAAGGCAAATCAGGGCAACAAAGAGGACTCGCTACCCATCGGTCAAAAGGGCCATGCTGAAAAAAGTCTCAAAACCAGAAATGCAGGACAGGCCATGGAGAAATGGGAGCCTTGCTACACTGATGGGCGGGATGTAAATTGCCAACAGCCACTCTGGAGAAGTGTACGGTGTGTCCTGAAACATCTAAAAAACACAGCTTAGAGAGCATAGGGCACTTCCACTCATGGGGGTATAAATTGGGAAAATGAAAAATCAGCAAGAAACAAACACCCCAAAGTTTAGGGCTGCTCTGTTGACAAGGACCTCCACTTCATTCCACCTTCAATATCCCAGGAAAGAGAAAAATGGATAAAGAAGTTGTGGTCCTTATGTACAATGGAATATCACTCAGCCAGGAAATCAATGTCATAAGGCTAGTAGCAGCATGATGAGTGGATTTAGGTACGACGATTCTAAGTGAAATAAGTCACACAGAAAAGGACACTTCTCATAAGGTATCACTTATAGAGGGAATGTAAAAACCGTTACACTTGAACTGAATTACAAAACAGAACAGAGTTACACATGCAGAAAACACACTATGGCTGCTTAACGGGAAAAGTGAGGTGGGGTGATACATAAAACAAGGGTTTCAAATTAGCTCAGATACCGTTCCATAAACCCAATATGTAATAGACAAGACCTACTCCTTGCTCAGAGAACTGGACTCAACACGCCCTATTCACCGCACAAGAATATATCTGACTAGTAATAATCTTAAAACCTATGTATTGATATCTCTCTGTTAGTGTGTCAAGTGGGTGTAAAGCGGCATAAACACAGCAGTGAAAAGCAGCTAAACCCCAGTATAAAAATAAATTACTTCGAAAAACCCATGAAACAAAGACAGTGAAAGAGAGTGAAATTCTTACACAATGCGTTCAGGGGCTGTGATGCAACCTAGATTTACCATATCTAGACCCACAGCTGGATGAGACATAAGGGTGGACACTCTTGGGGCTGAGAGGTTTGGTGAGGTTGGGTGAGCAAACGCAGACCCTTTAAAGTAATACTGCGTGGTACCCATCGCATGGGTCCCAAATCTCCAGGTTCAAGGACATCTTCCTACATCGAAAACATGCATGAGAAAACAAAAAGATGGTACACCATGTGATGGGGAAAGGTTTCTAAAACGCACCTCATTTCTCTTCTCCTTGTGCCCGGGGTCGCCATTCCAGCCGCTTTACTAACAATCTCCCTACTTGGAGCATCAGCACCTTTAACCTCCTGTTCCGTACAGGTTGCAATTTGTCCTGAGGATGAACGGGTAGACGGGGAACCAGTGAGAGACTAGCTCTTGGTGTTGGCACAGGCACAGGTCACTCTATTTTCCCATCAGGAAGAAGAATTAACCACAGGCTCATCATCCCCCCCGGAACCAGAACAGGGCCTGAAGCCATACTGCGCTTTTGCGGCCAGCTCCCAAAAAAGCGAGTTGTACAATGGAGCTTCAGGGCACTGCAATTCCCAAACCTGCAGAGTTATAAATGATAACTCTCGTCCACAAATATATTGAGGGAAGGCAAAGAAGAGGATTTGAAATCAAGGCAGAATTGAAGGAAACAGATTTCAGGAGGTAGATTCGAATCGCCTTTAAAGCACATGAAAAGCGGCAAAACGTTGACAATGATGCCCTTGGCCAAAAAGGGCGTATGCGTTTTTTCCTGAATATATTCAGGAAAAAACCCATACGCCCTTTTTGGCCAAACAAGCAACCTGGAAAGGCAAATCAGGGCTACAAAGAAGACTCGCTACCCATCGGTCAAAAGGGCCATGCTGAAAAAAGTCTCAAAACCAGAAATGCAGGACAGGCCATGGAGAAATGGGAGCCTTGCTACACTGATGGGCACGATGTAAATTGCCAACAGCCACTCTGGAGAAGTGTACGGTGTGTCTTGAAACATCTAAAAAACACAGTTTAGAGAGCATAGGGCACTTCCACTCATGGGGGTATAAATTGGGAAAATGAAAAATCAGCAAGACACAAGCACCCCAAAGTTTAGGGCTGCTCTGTTGACAAGGACCTCCACTTCATTCCACCTTCAATATCCCAGGAAAGAGAAAAATGGATAAAGAAGTTGTGGTCCCTATGTACAATGGAATATCACTCAGCCATGAAATCAATGTCATAAGGCTAGTAGCAGCATGATGAGTGGATTTAGGTACGACGATTCTAAGTGAAATAAGTCACACAGAAAAGGACACTTCTCATAAGGTATCACTTATAGAGGGACTGTAAAAACCGTTACACTTGAACTGAATTACAAAACAGAACAGAGTCACACATGCAGAAAACACACTATGGCTGCTTAAAGGGAAAGGTGAGGTGGGGTGATACATAAAACAAGGGTTTCAAATTAGCTCAGATACCGTTCCATAAACCCAATATGTAATAGACAAGACCTACTCCTTGCTCAGAGAACTGGACTCAACACGCCCTATTCACCACACAAGAATATATCTGACTAGTAATAATCTTAAAACCTATGTATTGATATCTCTCTGTTAGTGTGTCAAGTGGGTGTAAAGCGGCATAAACACAGCAGTGAAAAGCAGCTAAACCCCATTATAAAAATAAATTACTTTGAAAAACCCATGAAACAAAGACAGTGAAAGAGAGAGAAATTCTTACACAATGCGTTCAGGGGCTGTGATGCAACCTGGATTGACCATATCTAGACCCACAGCTGGATGAGACATAAGGGTGGACACTCTTGGGGCTGAGAGGTTTGGTGAGGTTGGGTGAGCAAACGCAGACCCTTTAAAGTAATACTGCGTGGTACCCATCGCATGGGTCCCAAATCTCCAGGTTCAAGGGCATCTTCCTACATCGAAAACATGCATGAGAAAACAAAAAGATGGTACACCATGTGATGGGGAAAGGTTTCTAAACGCACCTCATTTCTCTTCTCCTTGTGCCCGGGTTTGCCATTCCAGCCGCTTTACTAACAATCTCCCTACTTGGAGCATCAGCACCTTTAACCTCCTGTTCCGTACAGGTTGCAATTTGTCCTGAGGATGAACGGGTAGACGGGGAACCAGTGAGAGACTAGCTCTTGGTGTTGGGACAGGCACAGGTCACTCTATTTTCCCATCAGGAAGAAGAATTAACCACAGGCTCATCCTCCCCCACGGAACCAGAACAGGGCCTGAAGCCATCCTGCGCTTTTGCGGCCAGCTCCCAAAAAAGCGAGTTGTAAAATGGAGCTTCAGGGCACTGCAATTCCCAAACCTGCAGAGTTATAAATGATAACTCTCGTCCACAAATATATTGAGGGAAGGCAAAGAAGAGGATTTGAAATCAAGGCAGAAATGCAGGAAACAGATTTCAGGAGGTAGATTCGAATCGCCTTTAAAGCACATGAAAAGCGGCAAAACTTTGACAATGATGCCCTTGGCCAAAAAGGGCGTATGCGTTTTTTCCTGAATATATTCAGGAAAAAACGCATACGCCCTTTTTGGCCAACCAAGCAACCTGGAAAGGCAAATCAGGGCTACAAAGAAGACTCGCTACCCATCGGTCAAAAGGGCCATGCTGAAAAAAGTCTCAAAACCAGAAATGTAGGACAGGCCATGGAGAAATGGGAGCCTTGCTACACTGATGGGCGGGATGTAAATTGCCAACAGCCACTCTGGAGAAGTGTACGGTGTGTCCTGAAACATCTAAAAAACACAGCTTAGAGAGCATAGGGCACTTCCACTCATGGGGGTATAAATTGGGAAAATGAAAAATTAGCAAGACACAAGCACCCCAAAGTTTAGGGCTGCTCTGTTGACAAGGACCTCCACTTCATTCCACCTTCAATATCCCAGGAAAGAGAAAAATGGATAAAGAAGTTGTGGTCCTTATGTACAATGGAATATCACTCAGCCATGAAATCAATGTCATAAGGCTAGTAGCAGCATGATGAGTGGATTTAGGTACGACGATTCTAAGTGAAATAAGTCACACAGAAAAGGACACTTCTCATAAGGTATCACTTATAGAGGGACTGTAAAAACCGTTACACTTGAACTGAATTACAAAACAGAACAGAGTCACACATGCAGAAAACACACTATGGCTGCTTAACGGGAAAGGTGAGGTGGGGTGATACATAAAACAAGGGTTTCAAATTAGCTCAGATACCGTTCCATAAACCCAATATGTAATAGACAAGACCTACTCCTTGCTCAGAGAACTGGACTCAACACGCCCTATTCACCGCACAAGAATATATCTGACTAGTAATAATCTTAAAACCTATGTATTGATATCTCTCTGTTAGTGTGTCAAGTGGGTGTAAAGCGGCATAAACACAGCAGTGAAAAGCAGCTAAACCCCATTATAAAAATAAATTACTTTGAAAAAGCCATGAAACAAAGACAGTGAAAGAGAGAGAAATTCTTACACAATGCGTTCAGGGGCTGTGATGCAACCTGGATTGACCATATCTAGACCCACAGCTGGATGAGACATAAGGGTGGACACTCTTGGGGCTGAGAGGTTTGGTGAGGTTGGGTGAGCAAACGCAGACCCTTTAAAGTAATACTGCGTGGTACCCATCGCATGGGTCCCAAATCTCCAGGTTCAAGGGCATCTTCCTACATCGAAAACATGCATGAGAAAACAAAAAGATGGTACACCATGTGATGGGGAAAGGTTTCTAAAACGCACCTCATTTCTCTTCTCCTTGTGCCCGGGTTCGCCATTCCATCCGCTTTACTAACAATCTCCCTACTTGGAGCATCAGCACCTTTAACCTCCTGTTCCGTACAGGTTGCAATTTGTCCTGAGGATGAACGGGTAGACGGGGAACCAGTGAGAGACTAGCTCTTGGTGTTGGGAGAGGCACAGGTCACTCTATTTTCCCATCAGGAAGAAGAATTAACCACAGGCTCATCCTCCCCCCCAGAACCAGAACAGGGCCTGAAGCCATCCTGCGCTTTTGCGGCCAGCTCCCAAAAAAGCGAGTTGTAAAATGGAGTTTCAGGGCACTGCAATTCCCAAACCTGCAGAGTTATAAATGATAACTCTCGTCCACAAATATATTGAGGGAAGGCAAAGAAGAGGATTTGAAATCAAGGCAGAAATGCAGGACACAGATTTCAGGAGGTAGATTCGAATCGCCTTTAAAGCACATGAAAAGCGGCAAAACGTTGACAATGATGCCCTTGGCCAAAAAGGGCGTATGCGTTTTTTCCTGAATATATTCAGGAAAAAACGCATATGCCCTTTTTGGCCAACCAAGCAACCTGGAAAGGCAAATCAGGGCTACAAAGAAGACTCGCTACCCATCGGTCAAAAAGGCCATGCTGAAAAAAGTCTCAAAACCAGAAATGCAGGACAGGCCATGGAGAAATGGGAGCCTTGCTACACTGATGGGCGGGATGTAAATTGCCAACAGCCACTCTGGAGAAGTGTACGGTGTGTCCTGAAACATCTAAAAAACACAGCTTAGAGAGCATAGGGCACTTCCACTCATGGGGGTATAAATTGGGAAAATGAAAAATCAGCAAGACACAAGCACCCCAAAGTTTAGGGCTGCTCTGTTGACAAGGACCTCCACTTCATTCCACCTTCAATATCCCAGGAAAGAGAAAAATGGATAAAGAAGTTGTGGTCCTTATGTACAATGGAATATCACTCAGCCATGAAATCAATGTCATAAGGCTAGTAGCAGCATGATGAGTGGATTTAGGTACGACGATTCTAAGTGAAATAAGTCACACAGAAAAGGACACTTCTCATAAGGTATCACTTGTAGAGGGACTGTAAAAACCGTTACACTTGAACTGAATTACAAAACAGAACAGAGTCACACATGCAGAAAACACAGTATGGCTGCTTAACGGGAAAGGTGAGGTGGGGTGATACATCAAACAAGGGTTTCAAATTAGCTCAGATACCGTTCCATAAACCCAATATGTAATAGACAAGACCTACTCCTTGCTCAGAGAACTGGACTCAACACGCCCTATTCACCGCACAAGAATATATCTGACTAGTAATAATCTTAAAACCTATGTATTGATATCTCTCTGTTAGTGTGTCAAGTGGGTGGAAAGCGGCATAAACACAGCAGTGAAAAGCAGCTAAACCCCAGTATAAAAATAAATTACTTTGAAAAACCCATGAAACAAAGACAGTGAAAGAGAGAGAAATTCTTACACAATGCGTTCAGGGGCTGTGATGCAACCTGGATTGACCATATCTAGACCCACAGCTGGATGAGACATAAGGGTGGACACTCTTGGGGCTGAGAGGTTTGGTGAGGTTGGGTGAGCAAACGCAGACCCTTTAAAGTAATACTGCGTGGTACCCATCGCATGGGTCCCAAATCTCCAGGTTCAAGGGCATCTTCCTACATCGAAAACATGCATGAGAAAACAAAATGATGGTACACCATGTGATGGGGAAAGGTTTCTAAAACGCACCTCATTTCTCTTCTCCTTGTGCCCGGGTTTGCCATTCCATCCGCTTTACTAACAATCTCCCTACTTGGAGCATCAGCACCTTTAACCTCCTGTTCCGTACAGGTTGCAATTTGTCCTGAGGATGAACGGGTAGACGGGGAACCAGTGAGAGACTAGCTCTTGGTGTTGGGACAGGCACAGGTCACTCTATTTTCCCATCAGGAAGAAGAATTAACCACAGGCTCATCCTCCCCCCCGGAACCAGAACAGGGCCTGAAGCCATCCTGCGCTTTTGCGGCCAGCTCCCAAAAAAGCGAGTTGTAAAATGGAGCTTCAGGGCACTGCAATTCCCAAACCTGTAGAGTTATAAATGATAACTCTCGTCCACAAATATATTGAGGGAAGGCAAAGAAGAGGATTTGAAATCAAGGCAGAATTGCAGGAAACAGATTTCAGGAGGTAGATACGAATCGCCTTTAAAGCACATGAAAAGCGGCAAAACGTTGACAATGATGCCCTTGGCCAAAAAGGGCGTATGCGTTTTTTCCTGAATATATTCAGGAAAAAACGCATACGCCCTTTTTGGCCAACCAAGCAACCTGGAAAGGCAAATCAGCGCTACAAAGAAGACTCGCTACCCATCGGTCAAAAGGGCCATGCTGAAAAAAGTCTCAAAACCAGAAATGCAGGACAGGCCATGGAGAAATGGGAGCCTTGCTACACTGATGGGCGGGATGTAAATTGCCAACAGCCACTCTGGAGAAGTGTACGGTGTGTCCTGAAACATCTAAAAAACACAGCTTAGAGAGCTTAGGGCACTTCCACTCATGGGGGTATAAATTGGGAAAATGAAAAATCAGCAAGACACAAGCACCCCAAAGTTTAGGGCTGCTCTGTTGACAAGGACCTCCACTTCATTCCACCTTCAATATCCCAGGAAAGAGAAAAATGGATAAAGAAGTTGTGGTCCTTATATACAATGGAATATCACTCAGCCATGAAATCAATGTCATAAGGCTAATAGCAGCATGATGAGTGGATTTAGGTACGACAATTCTAAGTGAAATAAGTCACACAGAAAAGGACACTTCTCATAAGGTATCACTTATAGAGGGAATGTAAAAACCGTTACACTTGAACTGAATTACAAAACAGAACAGAGTCACACATGCAGAAAACACACTATGGCTGCTTAACGGGAAGGGTGAGGTGGGGTGATACATAAAACAAGGGTTTCAAATTAGCTCAGATACCGTTCCATAAACCCAATATGTAATAGACAAGACCTACTCCTTGCTCAGAGAACTGGACTCAACACGCCCTATTCACCGCACAAGAATATATCTGACTAGTAATAATCGTAAAACCTAGGTATTGATATCTCTCTGTTAGTGTGTCAAGTGGGTGTAAAGCGGCATAAACCCAGCAGTGAAAAGCAGCTAAACCCCATTATAAAAATAAATTACTTTTACAAACCCATGAAACAAAGACAGTGAAAGAGAGAGAAATTCTTACACAATGCGTTCAGGGGCTGTGATGCAACCTGGATTGACCATTTCTAGACCCACAGCTGGATGAGACATAAGGGTGGACACTCTTGGGGCTGAGAGGTTTGGTGAGGTTGGGTGAGCAAACGCAGACCCTTTAAAGTAATACTGCGTGGTACCCATCGCATGGGTCCCAAATCTCCAGGTTCAAGGGCATCTTCCTACATCGAAAACATGCATGAGAAAACAAAAAGTTGGTACACCATGTGATGGGGAAAGGTTTCTAAAACGCACCTCATTTCTCTTCTCCTTGTGCCCGGGTTCGCCATTCCAGCCGCTTTACTAACAATCTCCCTACTTGGAGCATCAGCACCTTTAACCTCCTGTTCCGTACAGGTTGCAATTTGTCCTGAGGATGAACGGGTAGACGGGGAACCAGTGAGAGACTAGCTCTTGGTGTTGGGACAGGCACAGGTCACTCTATTTTCCCATCAGGAAGAAGAATTAACCACAGGCTCATCCTCCCCCCCGGAACCAGAACAGGGCCTGAAGCCATCCTGCGCTTTTGCGGCCAGCTCCCAAAAAAGCGAGTTGTAAAATGGAGCTTCAGGGCACTGCAATTCCCAAACCTGCAGAGTTATAAATGATAACTCTCGTCCACAAATATATTGAGGGAAGGCAAAGAAGAGGATTTGAAATCAAGGCAGAATTGCAGGAAACAGATTTCAGGAGGTAGATACGAATCGCCTTTAAAGCACATGAAAAGCGGCAAAACGTTGACAATGATGCCCTTGGCCAAAAAGGGCGTATGCGTTTTTTCCTGAATATATTCAGGAAAAAACGCATACGCCCTTTTTGGCCAACCAAGCAACCTGGAAAGGCAAATCAGCGCTACAAAGAAGACTCGCTACCCATCGGTCAAAAGGGCCATGCTGAAAAAAGTCTCAAAACCAGAAATGCAGGACAGGCCATGGAGAAATGGGAGCCTTGCTACACTGATGGGCGGGATGTAAATTGCCAACAGCCACTCTGGAGAAGTGTACGGTGTGTCCTGAAACATCTAAAAAACACAGCTTAGAGAGCTTAGGGCACTTCCACTCATGGGGGTATAAATTGGGAAAATGAAAAATCAGCAAGACACAAGCACCCCAAAGTTTAGGGCTGCTCTGTTGACAAGGACCTCCACTTCATTCCACCTTCAATATCCCAGGAAAGAGAAAAATGGATAAAGAAGTTGTGGTCCTTATGTACAATGGAATATCACTCAGCCATGAAATCAATGTCATAAGGCTAGTAGCAGCATGATGAGTGGATTTAGGTACGACGATTCTAAGTGAAATAAGTCACACAGAAAAGGACACTTCTCATAAGGTATCACTTATAGAGGGACTGTAAAAACCGTTACACTTGAACTGAATTACAAAACAGAACAGAGTCACACATGCAGAAAACACACTATGGCTGCTTAACGGGAAGGGTGAGGTGGGGTGATACATAAAACAAGGGTTTCAAATTAGCTCAGATACCGTTCCATAAACCCAATATGTAATAGACAAGACCTACTCCTTGCTCAGAGAACTGGACTCAACACGCCCTATTCACCGCACAAGAATATATCTGACTAGTAATAATCGTAAAACCTATGTATTGATATCTCTCTGTTAGTGTGTCAAGTGGGTGTAAAGCGGCATAAACACAGCAGTGAAAAGCAGCTAAACCCCATTATAAAAATAAATTACTTTTACAAACCCATGAAACAAAGACAGTGAAAGAGAGAGAAATTCTTACACAATGCGTTCAGGGGATGTGATGCAACCTGGATTGACCATTTCTAGACCCACAGCTGGATGAGACATAAGGGTGGACACTCTTGGGGCTGAGAGGTTTGGTGAGGTTGGGTGAGCAAACGCAGACCCTTTAAAGTAATACTGCGTGGTACCCATCGCATGGGTCCCAAATCTCCAGGTTCAAGGGCATCTTCCTACATCGAAAACATGCATGAGAAAACAAAAAAGATGGTACACCATGTGATGGGGAAAGGTTGCTAGAACGCACCTCATTTCTCTTCTCCTTGTGCCCGGGGTCGCCATTCCAGCCACTTTCCTAGCAATCTCCCTACTTGGAGCATCAGCACCTTTAACCTCCTGTTCCGTACAGGTTGCAATTTGTCCTGAGGATGAACGGGTAGACGGGGAACCAGTGAGAGACTAGCTCTTGGTGTTGGGACAGGCACAGGTCACTCTATTTTCCCATCAGGAAGAAGAATTAACCACAGGCTCATCCTCCCCCCCGGAACCAGAACAGGGCCTGAAGCCATCCTGCGCTTTTGCGGCCAGCTGCCAAAAAAGCGAGTTGTAAAATGGAGCTTCAGGTCACTGCAATTCACAAACCTGCAGAGTTATAAATGATAACTCTCGTCCACAAATATATTGAGGGAAGGCAAAGAAGAGGATTTGAAATCAAGGCAGAAATGCAGGAAACAGATTTCAGGAGGTAGATTCGAATCGCCTTTAAAGCACATGAAAAGCGGCAAAACGTTGACAATGATGCCCTTGGCCAAAAAGGGCGTATGCGTTTTTTCCTGAATATATTCAGGAAAAAACGCATACGCCCTTTTTGGCCAACCAAGCAACCTGGAAAGGCAAATCAGGGCTACAAAGAAGACTCACTACCCATCGGTCAAAAGGGCCATGCTGAAAAAAGTCTCAAAACCAGAAATGCAGGACAGGCCATGGAGAAATGGGAGCCTTGCTACACTGATGGGCGGGATGTAAATTGCCAACAGCCACTCTGGAGAAGTGTACGGTGTGTCCTGAAACATCTAAAAAACACAGCTTAGAGAGCATAGGGCACTTCCACTCATGGGGGTATAAATAGGGAAAATGAAAAATCAGCAAGACACAAGCACCCCAAAGTTTAGGGCTGCTCTGTTGACAAGGACCTCCACTTCATTCCACCTTCAATATCCCAGGAAAGAGAAAAATGGATAAAGAAGTTGTGGTCCTTATGTACAATGGAATATCACTCAGCCATGAAATCAATGTCATAAGGCTAAGAGCAGCATGATGAGTGGATTTAGGTACGACGATTCTAAGGGAAATAAGTCACACAGAAAAGGACACTTCTCATAAGGTATCACTTATAGAGGGACTGTAAAAACCGTTACACTTGAACTGAATTACAAAACAGAACAGAGTCACACATGCAGAAAACACACTATGGCTGCTTAACGGGAAAGGTGAGGTGGGGTGATACATAAAACAAGGGTTTAAATTAGCTCAGATACCGTTCCATAAACCCAATATGTAATAGACAAGACCTACTCCTTGCTCAGAGAACTGGACTCAACACGCCCTATTCACCACACAAGAATATATCTGACTAGTAATAATCGTAAAACCTATGTATTGATATCTCTCTGTTAGTGTGTCAAGTGGGTGTAAAGCGGCATAAACCCAGCAGTGAAAAGCAGCTAAACCCCATTATAAAAATAAATTACTTTTACAAACCCATGAAACAAAGACAGTGAAAGAGAGAGAAATTCTTACACAATGCGTTCAGGGGCTGTGATGCAACCTGGATTGACCATTTCTAGACCCACAGCTGGATGAGACATAAGGGTGGACACTCTTGGGGCTGAGAGGTTTGGTGAGGTTGGGTGAGCAAACGCAGACCCTTTAAAGTAATACTGCGTGGTACCCATCGCATGGGTCCCAAATCTCCAGGTTCAAGGGCATCTTCCTACATCGAAAACATGCATGAGAAAACAAAAAGTTGGTACACCATGTGATGGGGAAAGGTTTCTAAAACGCACCTCATTTCTCTTCTCCTTGTGCCCGGGTTCGCCATTCCAGCCGCTTTACTAACAATCTCCCTACTTGGAGCATCAGCACCTTTAACCTCCTGTTCCGTACAGGTTGCAATTTGTCCTGAGGATGAACGGGTAGACGGGGAACCAGTGAGAGACTAGCTCTTGGTGTTGGGACAGGCACAGGTCACTCTATTTTCCCATCAGGAAGAAGAATTAACCACAGGCTCATCCTCCCCCCCGGAACCAGAACAGGGCCTGAAGCCATCCTGCGCTTTTGCGGCCAGCTCCCAAAAAAGCGAGTTGTAAAATGGAGCTTCAGGGCACTGCAATTCCCAAACGTGCAGAGTTATAAATGATAACTCTCGTCCACAAATATATTGAGGGAAGGCAAAGAAGAGGATTTGAAATCAAGGCAGAATTGCAGGAAACAGATTTCAGGAGGTAGATTCGAATCGCCTTTAAAGCACATGAAAAGCGGCAAAACGTTGACAATGATGCCCTTGGCCAAAAAGGGCGTATGCGTTTTTTCCTGAATATATTCAGGAAAAAACGCATACGCCCTTTTTGGCCAACCAAGCCACCTGGAAAGGCAAATCAGCGCTACAAAGAAGACTCGCTACCCATCGGTCAAAAGGGCCATGCTGAAAAAAGTCTCAAAACCAGAAATGCAGGACAGGCCATGGAGAAATGGGAGCCTTGCTACACTGATGGGCGGGATGTAAATTGCCAACAGCCACTCTGGAGAAGTGTACGGTGTGTCCTGAAACATCTAAAAAACACAGCTTAGAGAGCATAGGGCACTTCCACTCATGGGGGTATAAATTGGGAAAATGAAAAATCAGCAAGACACAAGCACCCCAAAGTTTAGGGCTGCTCTGTTGACAAGGACCTCCACTTCATTCCACCTTCAATATCCCAGGAAAGAGAAAAATGGATAAAGAAGTTGTGGTCCTTATGTACAATGGAATATCACTCAGCCATGAAATCAATGTCATAAGGCTAGTAGCAGCATGATGAGTGGATTTAGGTACGACGATTCTAAGGGAAATAAGTCACACAGAAAAGGACACTTCTCATAAGGTATCACTTATAGAGGGACTGTAAAAACCGTTACACTTGAACTGAATTACAAAACAGAACAGAGTCACACATGCAGAAAACACACTATGGCTGCTTAACGGGAAAGGTGAGGTGGGGTGATACATAAAACAAGGGTTTCAAATTAGCTCAGATACCGTTCCATAAACCCAATATGTAATAGACAAGACGTACTCCTTGCTCAGAGAACTGGACTCAACACGCCCTATTCACCGCACAAGAATATATCTGACTAGTAATAATCTTAAAACCTATGTATTGATATCTCTCTGTTAGTGTGTCAAGTGGGTGTAAAGCGGCATAAACACAGCAGTGAAAAGCAGCTAAACCCCATTATAAAAATAAATTACTTTGAAAAACCCATGAAACAAAGACAGTGAAAGAGAGAGAAATTCTTACACAATGCGTTCAGGGGCTGTGATGCAACCTGGATTGATCATATCTAGACCCACAGCTGGATGAGACATAAGGGTGGACACTCTTGGGGCTGAGAGGTTTGGTGAGGTTGGGTGAGCAAACGCAGACCCTTTAAAGTAATACTGCGTGGTACCCATCGCATGGGTCCCAAATCTCCAGGTTCAAGGGCATCTTCCTACATCGAAAACATGCATGAGAAAACAAAAAGATGGTACACCATGTGATGGGGAAAGGTTTCTAAAACGCACCTCATTTCTCTTCTCCTTGTGCCCGGGTTTGCCATTCCATCCGCTTTACTAACAATCTCCCTATTTGGAGCATCAGCACCTTTAACCTCCTGTTCCGTACAGGTTGCAATTTGTCCTGAGGATGAACGGGTAGACGGGGAACCAGTGAGAGACTAGCTCTTGGTGTTGGGACAGGCACAGGTCACTCTATTTTCCCATCAGGAAGAAGAATTAACCACAGGCTCATCCTCCCCCCCGGAACCAGAACAGGGCCTGAAGCCATCCTGCGCTTTTGCGGCCAGCTCCCAAAAAAGCGAGTTGTAAAATGGAGTTTCAGGGCACTGCAATTCCCAAACCTGCAGAGTTATAAATGATAACTCTCGTCCACAAATATATTGAGGGAAGGCAAAGAAGAGGATTTGAAATCAAGGCAGAAATGCAGGAAACAGATTTCAGGAGGTAGATTCGAATCGCCTTTAAAGCACATGAAAAGCGGCAAAACGTTGACAATGATGCCCTTGGCCAAAAAGGGCGTATGCGTTTTTTCCTGAATATATTCAGGAAAAAACGCATACGCCCTTTTTGGCCAACCAAGCAACCTGGAAAGGCAAATCAGGGCTACAAAGAAGACTCGCTACCCATCGGTCAAAAAGGCCATGCTGAAAAAAGTCTCAAAACCAGAAATGCAGGACAGGCCATGGAGAAATGGGAGCCTTGCTACACTGATGGGCGGGATGTAAATTGCCAACAGCCACTCTGGAGAAGTGTACGGTGTGTCCTGAAACATCTAAAAAACACAGCTTAGAGAGCATAGGGCACTTCCACTCATGGGGGTATAAATTGGGAAAATGAAAAATTAGCAAGACACAAGCACCCCAAAGTTTAGGGCTGCTCTGTTGACAAGGACCTCCACTTCATTCCACCTTCAATACCCCAGGAAAGAGAAAAATGGATAAAGAAGTTGTGGTCCTTATGTACAATGGAATATCACTCAGCCATGAAATCAATGTCATAAGGCTAGTAGCAGCATGATGAGTGGATTTAGGTACGACGATTCTAAGGGAAATAAGTCACACAGAAAAGGACACTTCTCATAAGGTATCACTTATAGAGGGACTGTAAAAACCGTTACACTTGAACTGAATTACAAAACAGAACAGAGTCACACATGCAGAAAACACACTATGGCTGCTTAACGGGAAGGGTGAGGTGGGGTGATACATAAAACAAGGGTTTCAAATTAGCTCAGATACCGTTCCATAAACCCAATATGTAATAGACAAGACCTACTCCTTGCTCAGAGAACTGGACTCAACACGCCCTATTCACCGCACAAGAATATATCTGACTAGTAATAATCGTAAAACCTATGTATTGATATCTCTCTGTTAGTGTGTCAAGTGGGTGTAAAGCGGCATAAACACAGCAGTGAAAAGCAGCTAAACCCCATTATAAAAATAAATTACTTTGAAAAACCCATGAAACAAAGACAGTGAAAGAGAGAGAAATTCTTACACAATGCGTTCAGGGGATGTGATGCAACCTGGATTGACCATTTCTAGACCCACAGCTGGATGAGACATAAGGGTGGACACTCTTGGGGCTGAGAGGTTTGGTGAGGTTGGGTGAGCAAACGCAGACCCTTTAAAGTAATACTGCGTGGTACCCATCGCATGGGTCCCAAATCTCCAGGTTCAAGGGCATCTTCCTACATCGAAAACATGCATGAGAAAACAAAAAAGATGGTACACCATGTGATGGGGAAAGGTTGCTAGAACGCACCTCATTTCTCTTCTCCTTGTGCCCGGGGTCGCCATTCCAGCCACTTTCCTAGCAATCTCCCTACTTGGAGCATCAGCACCTTTAACCTCCTGTTCCGTACAGGTTGCAATTTGTCCTGAGGATGAACGGGTAGACGGGGAACCAGTGAGAGACTAGCTCTTGGTGTTGGGACAGGCACAGGTCACTCTATTTTCCCATCAGGAAGAAGAATTAACCACAGGCTCATCCTCCCCCCCGGAACCAGAACAGGGCCTGAAGCCATCCTGCGCTTTTGCGGCCAGCTGCCAAAAAAGCGAGTTGTAAAATGGAGCTTCAGGTCACTGCAATTCACAAACCTGCAGAGTTATAAATGATAACTCTCGTCCACAAATATATTGAGGGAAGGCAAAGAAGAGGATTTGAAATCAAGGCAGAAATGCAGGAAACAGATTTCAGGAGGTAGATTCGAATCGCCTTTAAAGCACATGAAAAGCGGCAAAACGTTGACAATGATGCCCTTGGCCAAAAAGGGCGTATGCGTTTTTTCCTGAATATATTCAGGAAAAAACGCATACGCCCTTTTTGGCCAACCAAGCAACCTGGAAAGGCAAATCAGGGCTACAAAGAAGACTCACTACCCATCGGTCAAAAGGGCCATGCTGAAAAAAGTCTCAAAACCAGAAATGCAGGACAGGCCATGGAGAAATGGGAGCCTTGCTACACTGATGGGCGGGATGTAAATTGCCAACAGCCACTCTGGAGAAGTGTACGGTGTGTCCTGAAACATCTAAAAAACACAGCTTAGAGAGCATAGGGCACTTCCACTCATGGGGGTATAAATAGGGAAAATGAAAAATCAGCAAGACACAAGCACCCCAAAGTTTAGGGCTGCTCTGTTGACAAGGACCTCCACTTCATTCCACCTTCAATATCCCAGGAAAGAGAAAAATGGATAAAGAAGTTGTGGTCCTTATGTACAATGGAATATCACTCAGCCATGAAATCAATGTCATAAGGCTAAGAGCAGCATGATGAGTGGATTTAGGTACGACGATTCTAAGGGAAATAAGTCACACAGAAAAGGACACTTCTCATAAGGTATCACTTATAGAGGGACTGTAAAAACCGTTACACTTGAACTGAATTACAAAACAGAACAGAGTCACACATGCAGAAAACACACTATGGCTGCTTAACGGGAAAGGTGAGGTGGGGTGATACATAAAACAAGGGTTTAAATTAGCTCAGATACCGTTCCATAAACCCAATATGTAATAGACAAGACCTACTCCTTGCTCAGAGAACTGGACTCAACACGCCCTATTCACCACACAAGAATATATCTGACTAGTAATAATCGTAAAACCTATGTATTGATATCTCTCTGTTAGTGTGTCAAGTGGGTGTAAAGCGGCATAAACCCAGCAGTGAAAAGCAGCTAAACCCCATTATAAAAATAAATTACTTTTACAAACCCATGAAACAAAGACAGTGAAAGAGAGAGAAATTCTTACACAATGCGTTCAGGGGCTGTGATGCAACCTGGATTGACCATTTCTAGACCCAGAGCTGGATGAGACATAAGGGTGGACACTCTTGGGGCTGAGAGGTTTGGTGAGGTTGGGTGAGCAAACGCAGACCCTTTAAAGTAATACTGCGTGGTACCCATCGCATGGGTCCCAAATCTCCAGGTTCAAGGGCATCTTCCTACATCGAAAACATGCATGAGAAAACAAAAAGTTGGTACACCATGTGATGGGGAAAGGTTTCTAAAACGCACCTCATTTCTCTTCTCCTTGTGCCCGGGTTCGCCATTCCAGCCGCTTTACTAACAATCTCCCTACTTGGAGCATCAGCACCTTTAACCTCCTGTTCCGTACAGGTTGCAATTTGTCCTGAGGATGAACGGGTAGACGGGGAACCAGTGAGAGACTAGCTCTTGGTGTTGGGACAGGCACAGGTCACTCTATTTTCCCATCAGGAAGAAGAATTAACCACAGGCTCATCCTCCCCCCCGGAACCAGAACAGGGCCTGAAGCCATCCTGCGCTTTTGCGGCCAGCTCCCAAAAAAGCGAGTTGTAAAATGGAGCTTCAGGGCACTGCAATTCCCAAACGTGCAGAGTTATAAATGATAACTCTCGTCCACAAATATATTGAGGGAAGGCAAAGAAGAGGATTTGAAATCAAGGCAGAATTGCAGGAAACAGATTTCAGGAGGTAGATTCGAATCGCCTTTAAAGCACATGAAAAGCGGCAAAACGTTGACAATGATGCCCTTGGCCAAAAAGGGCGTATGCGTTTTTTCCTGAATATATTCAGGAAAAAACGCATACGCCCTTTTTGGCCAACCAAGCCACCTGGAAAGGCAAATCAGCGCTACAAAGAAGACTCGCTACCCATCGGTCAAAAGGGCCATGCTGAAAAAAGTCTCAAAACCAGAAATGCAGGACAGGCCATGGAGAAATGGGAGCCTTGCTACACTGATGGGCGGGATGTAAATTGCCAACAGCCACTCTGGAGAAGTGTACGGTGTGTCCTGAAACATCTAAAAAACACAGCTTAGAGAGCATAGGGCACTTCCACTCATGGGGGTATAAATTGGGAAAATGAAAAATCAGCAAGACACAAGCACCCCAAAGTTTAGGGCTGCTCTGTTGACAAGGACCTCCACTTCATTCCACCTTCAATATCCCAGGAAAGAGAAAAATGGATAAAGAAGTTGTGGTCCTTATGTACAATGGAATATCACTCAGCCATGAAATCAATGTCATAAGGCTAGTAGCAGCATGATGAGTGGATTTAGGTACGACGATTCTAAGGGAAATAAGTCACACAGAAAAGGACACTTCTCATAAGGTATCACTTATAGAGGGACTGTAAAAACCGTTACACTTGAACTGAATTACAAAACAGAACAGAGTCACACATGCAGAAAACACACTATGGCTGCTTAACGGGAAAGGTGAGGTGGGGTGATACATAAAACAAGGGTTTCAAATTAGCTCAGATACCGTTCCATAAACCCAATATGTAATAGACAAGACGTACTCCTTGCTCAGAGAACTGGACTCAACACGCCCTATTCACCGCACAAGAATATATCTGACTAGTAATAATCTTAAAACCTATGTATTGATATCTCTCTGTTAGTGTGTCAAGTGGGTGTAAAGCGGCATAAACACAGCAGTGAAAAGCAGCTAAACCCCATTATAAAAATAAATTACTTTGAAAAACCCATGAAACAAAGACAGTGAAAGAGAGAGAAATTCTTACACAATGCGTTCAGGGGCTGTGATGCAACCTGGATTGATCATATCTAGACCCACAGCTGGATGAGACATAAGGGTGGACACTCTTGGGGCTGAGAGGTTTGGTGAGGTTGGGTGAGCAAACGCAGACCCTTTAAAGTAATACTGCGTGGTACCCATCGCATGGGTCCCAAATCTCCAGGTTCAAGGGCATCTTCCTACATCGAAAACATGCATGAGAAAACAAAAAGATGGTACACCATGTGATGGGGAAAGGTTTCTAAAACGCACCTCATTTCTCTTCTCCTTGTGCCCGGGTTTGCCATTCCATCCGCTTTACTAACAATCTCCCTATTTGGAGCATCAGCACCTTTAACCTCCTGTTCCGTACAGGTTGCAATTTGTCCTGAGGATGAACGGGTAGACGGGGAACCAGTGAGAGACTAGCTCTTGGTGTTGGGACAGGCACAGGTCACTCTATTTTCCCATCAGGAAGAAGAATTAACCACAGGCTCATCCTCCCCCCCGGAACCAGAACAGGGCCTGAAGCCATCCTGCGCTTTTGCGGCCAGCTCCCAAAAAAGCGAGTTGTAAAATGGAGTTTCAGGGCACTGCAATTCCCAAACCTGCAGAGTTATAAATGATAACTCTCGTCCACAAATATATTGAGGGAAGGCAAAGAAGAGGATTTGAAATCAAGGCAGAAATGCAGGAAACAGATTTCAGGAGGTAGATTCGAATCGCCTTTAAAGCACATGAAAAGCGGCAAAACGTTGACAATGATGCCCTTGGCCAAAAAGGGCGTATGCGTTTTTTCCTGAATATATTCAGGAAAAAACGCATACGCCCTTTTTGGCCAACCAAGCAACCTGGAAAGGCAAATCAGGGCTACAAAGAAGACTCGCTACCCATCGGTCAAAAAGGCCATGCTGAAAAAAGTCTCAAAACCAGAAATGCAGGACAGGCCATGGAGAAATGGGAGCCTTGCTACACTGATGGGCGGGATGTAAATTGCCAACAGCCACTCTGGAGAAGTGTACGGTGTGTCCTGAAACATCTAAAAAACACAGCTTAGAGAGCATAGGGCACTTCCACTCATGGGGGTATAAATTGGGAAAATGAAAAATTAGCAAGACACAAGCACCCCAAAGTTTAGGGCTGCTCTGTTGACAAGGACCTCCACTTCATTCCACCTTCAATATCCCAGGGAAGAGAAAAATGGATAAAGAAGTTGTGGTCCTTATGTACAATGGAATATCACTCAGCCATGAAATCAATGTCATAAGGCTAGTAGCAGCATGATGAGTGGATTTAGGTACGACGATTCTAAGTGAAATAAGTCACACAGAAAAGGACACTTCTCATAAGGTATCACTTGTAGAGGGACTGTAAAAACCGTTACACTTGAACTGAATTACAAAACAGAACAGAGTCACACATGCAGAAAACACAGTATGGCTGCTTAACGGGAAAGGTGAGGTGGGGTGATACATCAAACAAGGGTTTCAAATTAGCTCAGATACCGTTCCATAAACCCAATATGTAATAGACAAGACCTACTCCTTGCTCAGAGAACTGGACTCAACACGCCCTATTCACCACACAAGAATATATCTGACTAGTAATAATCTTAAAACCTATGTATTGATATCTCTCTGTTAGTGTGTCAAGTGGGTGTAAAGCGGCATAAACACAGCAGTGAAAAGCAGCTAAACCCCAGTATAAAAATAAATTACTTTGAAAAACCCATGAAACAAAGACAGTGAAAGAGAGAGAAATTCTTACACAATGCGTTCAGGGGCTGTGATGCAACCTGGATTGACCATATCTAGACCCACAGCTGGATGAGACATAAGGGTGGACACTCTTGGGGCTGAGAGGTTTGGTGAGGTTGGGTGAGCAAACGCAGACCCTTTAAAGTAATACTGCGTGGTACCCATCGCATGGGTCCCAAATCTCCAGGTTCAAGGGCATCTTCCTACATCGAAAACATGCATGAGAAAACAAAATGATGGTACACCATGTGATGGGGAAAGGTTTCTAAAACGCACCTCATTTCTCTTCTCCTTGTGCCCGGGTTTGCCATTCCATCCGCTTTACTAACAATCTCCCTACTTGGAGCATCAGCACCTTTAACCTCCTGTTCCGTACAGGTTGCAATTTGTCCTGAGGATGAACGGGTAGACGGGGAACCAGTGAGAGACTAGCTCTTGGTGTTGGGACAGGCACAGGTCACTCTATTTTCCCATCAGGAAGAAGAATTAACCACAGGCTCATCCTCCCCCCCGGAACCAGAACAGGGCCTGAAGCCATCCTGCGCTTTTGCGGCCAGCTCCCAAAAAAGCGAGTTGTAAAATGGAGCTTCAGGGCACTGCAATTCCCAAACCTGCAGAGTTATAAATGATAACTCTTATCCACAAATATATTGAGGGAAGGCAAAGAAGAGGATTTGAAATCAAGGCAGAATTGCAGGAAACAGATTTCAGGAGGTAGATACGAATCGCCTTTAAAGCACATGAAAAGCGGCAAAACGTTGACAATGATGCCCTTGGCCAAAAAGGGCGTATGCGTTTTTTCCTGAATATATTCAGGAAAAAACGCATACGCCCTTTTTGGCCAACCAAGCAACCTGGAAAGGCAAATCAGGGCTACAAAGAAGACTCGCTACCCATCGGTCAAAAGGGCCATGCTGAAAAAAGTCTCAAAACCAGAAATGCAGGACAGGCCATGGAGAAATGGGAGCCTTGCTACACTGATGGGCGGGATGTAAATTGCCAACAGCCACTCTGGAGAAGTGTACGGTGTGTCCTGAAACATCTAAAAAACACAGCTTAGAGAGCTTAGGGCACTTCCACTCATGGGGGTATAAATTGGGAAAATGAAAAATCAGCAAGACACAAGCACCCCAAAGTTTAGGGCTGCTCTGTTGACAAGGACCTCCACTTCATTCCACCTTCAATATCCCAGGAAAGAGAAAAATGGATAAAGAAGTTGTGGTCCTTATGTACAATGGAATATCACTCAGCCATGAAATCAATGTCATAAGGCTAGTAGCAGCATGATGAGTGGATTTAGGTACGACGATTCTAAGTGAAATAAGTCACACAGAAAAGGACACTTCTCATAAGGTATCACTTATAGAGGGACTGTAAAAACCGTTACACTTGAACTGAATTACAAAACAGAACAGAGTCACACATGCAGAAAACACACTATGGCTGCTTAACGGGAAGGGTGAGGTGGGGTGATACATAAAACAAGGGTTTCAAATTAGCTCAGATACCGTTCCATAAACCCAATATGTAATAGACAAGACCTACTCCTTGCTCAGAGAACTGGACTCAACACGCCCTATTCACCGCACAAGAATATATCTGACTAGTAATAATCGTAAAACCTATGTATTGATATCTCTCTGTTAGTGTGTCAAGTGGGTGTAAAGCGGCATAAACACAGCAGTGAAAAGCAGCTAAACCCCATTATCAAAATAAATTACTTTTACAAACCCATGAAACAAAGACAGTGAAAGAGAGAGAAATTCTTACACAATGCGTTCAGGGGATGTGATGCAACCTGGATTGACCATTTCTAGACCCACAGCTGGATGAGACATAAGGGTGGACACTCTTGGGGCTGAGAGGTTTGGTGAGGTTGGGTGAGCAAACGCAGACCCTTTAAAGTAATACTGCGTGGTACCCATCGCATGGGTCCCAAATCTCCAGGTTCAAGGGCATCTTCCTACATCGAAAACATGCATGAGAAAACAAAAAAGATGGTACACCATGTGATGGGGAAAGGTTGCTAGAACGCACCTCATTTCTCTTCTCCTTGTGCCCGGGGTCGCCATTCCAGCCACTTTCCTAGCAATCTCCCTACTTGGAGCATCAGCACCTTTAACCTCCTGTTCCGTACAGGTTGCAATTTGTCCTGAGGATGAACGGGTAGACGGGGAACCAGTGAGAGACTAGCTCTTGGTGTTGGGACAGGCACAGGTCACTCTATTTTCCCATCAGGAAGAAGAATTAACCACAGGCTCATCCTCCCCCCCGGAACCAGAACAGGGCCTGAAGCCATCCTGCGCTTTTGCGGCCAGCTGCCAAAAAAGCGAGTTGTAAAATGGAGCTTCAGGGCACTGCAATTCACAAACCTGCAGAGTTATAAATGATAACTCTCGTCCACAAATATATTGAGGGAAGGCAAAGAAGAGGATTTGAAATCAAGGCAGAAATGCAGGAAACAGATTTCAGGAGGTAGATTCGAATCGCCTTTAAAGCACATGAAAAGCGGCAAAACGTTGACAATGATGCCCTTGGCCAAAAAGGGCGTATGCGTTTTTTCCTGAATATATTCAGGAAAAAACGCATACGCCCTTTTTGGCCAACCAAGCAACCTGGAAAGGCAAATCAGGGCTACAAAGAAGACTCACTACCCATCGGTCAAAAGGGCCATGCTGAAAAAAGTCTCAAAACCAGAAATGCAGGACAGGCCATGGAGAAATGGGAGCCTTGCTACACTGATGGGCGGGATGTAAATTGCCAACAGCCACTCTGGAGAAGTGTACGGTGTGTCCTGAAACATCTAAAAAACACAGCTTAGAGAGCTTAGGGCACTTCCACTCATGGGGGTATAAATTGGGAAAATGAAAAATCAGCAAGACACAAGCACCCCAAAGTTTAGGGCTGCTCTGTTGACAAGGACCTCCACTTCATTCCACCTTCAATATCCCAGGAAAGAGAAAAATGGATAAAGAAGTTGTGGTCCTTATGTACAATGGAATATCACTCAGCCATGAAATCAATGTCATAAGGCTAGTAGCAGCAAGATGAGTGGATTTAGGTACGACGATTCTAAGTGAAATAAGTCACACAGAAAAGGACACTTCTCATAAGGTATCACTTATAGAGGGACTGTAAAAACCGTTACACTTGAACTGAATTACAAAACAGAACAGAGTCACACATGCAGAAAACACACTATGGCTGCTTAACGGGAAGGGTGAGGTGGGGTGATACATAAAACAAGGGTTTCAAATTAGCTCAGATACCGTTCCATAAACCCAATATGTAATAGACAAGACCTACTCCTTGCTCAGAGAACTGGACTCAACACGCCCTATTCACCGCACAAGAATATATCTGACTAGTAATAATCGTAAAACCTATGTATTGATATCTCTCTGTTAGTGTGTCAAGTGGGTGTAAAGCGGCATAAACACAGCAGTGAAAAGCAGCTAAACCCCATTATCAAAATAAATTACTTTTACAAACCCATGAAACAAAGACAGTGAAAGAGAGAGAAATTCTTACACAATGCGTTCAGGGGCTGTGATGCAACCTGGATTGACCATTTCTAGACCCACAGCTGGATGAGACATAAGGGTGGACACTCTTGGGGCTGAGAGGTTTGGTGAGGTTGGGTGAGCAAACGCAGACCCTTTAAAGTAATACTGCGTGGTACCCATCGCATGGGTCCCAAATCTCCAGGTTCAAGGGCATCTTCCTACATCGAAAACATGCATGAGAAAACAAAAAGTTGGTACACCATGTGATGGGGAAAGGTTTCTAAAACGCACCTCATTTCTCTTCTCCTTGTGCCCGGGTTCGCCATTCCAGCCGCTTTACTAACAATCTCCCTACTTGGAGCATCAGCACCTTTAACCTCCTGTTCCGTACAGGTTGCAATTTGTCCTGAGGATGAACGGGTAGACGGGGAACCAGTGAGAGACTAGCTCTTGGTGTTGGGACAGGCACAGGTCACTCTATTTTCCCATCAGGAAGAAGAATTAACCACAGGCTCATCCTCCCCCCCGGAACCAGAACAGGGCCTGAAGCCATCCTGCGCTTTTGCGGCCAGCTCCCAAAAAAGCGAGTTGTAAAATGGAGCTTCAGGGCACTGCAATTCCCAAACGTGCAGAGTTATAAATGATAACTCTCGTCCACAAATATATTGAGGGAAGGCAAAGAAGAGGATTTGAAATCAAGGCAGAATTGCAGGAAACAGATTTCAGGAGGTAGATTCGAATCGCCTTTAAAGCACATGAAAAGCGGCAAAACGTTGACAATGATGCCCTTGGCCAAAAAGGGCGTATGCGTTTTTTCCTGAATATATTCAGGAAAAAACGCATACGCCCTTTTTGGCCAACCAAGCCACCTGGAAAGGCAAATCAGCGCTACAAAGAAGACTCGCTACCCATCGGTCAAAAGGGCCATGCTGAAAAAAGTCTCAAAACCAGAAATGCAGGACAGGCCATGGAGAAATGGGAGCCTTGCTACACTGATGGGCGGGATGTAAATTGCCAACAGCCACTCTGGAGAAGTGTACGGTGTGTCCTGAAACATCTAAAAAACACAGCTTAGAGAGCATAGGGCACTTCCACTCATGGGGGTATAAATTGGGAAAATGAAAAATCAGCAAGACACAAGCACCCCAAAGTTTAGGGCTGCTCTGTTGACAAGGACCTCCACTTCATTCCACCTTCAATATCCCAGGAAAGAGAAAAATGGATAAAGAAGTTGTGGTCCTTATGTACAATGGAATATCACTCAGCCATGAAATCAATGTCATAAGGCTAGTAGCAGCATGATGAGTGGATTTAGGTACGACGATTCTAAGGGAAATAAGTCACACAGAAAAGGACACTTCTCATAAGGTATCACTTATAGAGGGACTGTAAAAACCGTTACACTTGAACTGAATTACAAAACAGAACAGAGTCACACATGCAGAAAACACACTATGGCTGCTTAACGGGAAAGGTGAGGTGGGGTGATACATAAAACAAGGGTTTCAAATTAGCTCAGATACCGTTCCATAAACCCAATATGTAATAGACAAGACGTACTCCTTGCTCAGAGAACTGGACTCAACACGCCCTATTCACCGCACAAGAATATATCTGACTAGTAATAATCTTAAAACCTATGTATTGATATCTCTCTGTTAGTGTGTCAAGTGGGTGTAAAGCGGCATAAACACAGCAGTGAAAAGCAGCTAAACCCCATTATAAAAATAAATTACTTTGAAAAACCCATGAAACAAAGACAGTGAAAGAGAGAGAAATTCTTACACAATGCGTTCAGGGGCTGTGATGCAACCTGGATTGATCATATCTAGACCCACAGCTGGATGAGACATAAGGGTGGACACTCTTGGGGCTGAGAGGTTTGGTGAGGTTGGGTGAGCAAACGCAGACCCTTTAAAGTAATACTGCGTGGTACCCATCGCATGGGTCCCAAATCTCCAGGTTCAAGGGCATCTTCCTACATCGAAAACATGCATGAGAAAACAAAAAGATGGTACACCATGTGATGGGGAAAGGTTTCTAAAACGCACCTCATTTCTCTTCTCCTTGTGCCCGGGTTTGCCATTCCATCCGCTTTACTAACAATCTCCCTATTTGGAGCATCAGCACCTTTAACCTCCTGTTCCGTACAGGTTGCAATTTGTCCTGAGGATGAACGGGTAGACGGGGAACCAGTGAGAGACTAGCTCTTGGTGTTGGGACAGGCACAGGTCACTCTATTTTCCCATCAGGAAGAAGAATTAACCACAGGCTCATCCTCCCCCCCGGAACCAGAACAGGGCCTGAAGCCATCCTGCGCTTTTGCGGCCAGCTCCCAAAAAAGCGAGTTGTAAAATGGAGTTTCAGGGCACTGCAATTCCCAAACCTGCAGAGTTATAAATGATAACTCTCGTCCACAAATATATTGAGGGAAGGCAAAGAAGAGGATTTGAAATCAAGGCAGAAATGCAGGAAACAGATTTCAGGAGGTAGATTCGAATCGCCTTTAAAGCACATGAAAAGCGGCAAAACGTTGACAATGATGCCCTTGGCCAAAAAGGGCGTATGCGTTTTTTCCTGAATATATTCAGGAAAAAACGCATACGCCCTTTTTGGCCAACCAAGCAACCTGGAAAGGCAAATCAGGGCTACAAAGAAGACTCGCTACCCATCGGTCAAAAAGGCCATGCTGAAAAAAGTCTCAAAACCAGAAATGCAGGACAGGCCATGGAGAAATGGGAGCCTTGCTACACTGATGGGCGGGATGTAAATTGCCAACAGCCACTCTGGAGAAGTGTACGGTGTGTCCTGAAACATCTAAAAAACACAGCTTAGAGAGCATAGGGCACTTCCACTCATGGGGGTATAAATTGGGAAAATGAAAAATTAGCAAGACACAAGCACCCCAAAGTTTAGGGCTGCTCTGTTGACAAGGACCTCCACTTCATTCCACCTTCAATATCCCAGGGAAGAGAAAAATGGATAAAGAAGTTGTGGTCCTTATGTACAATGGAATATCACTCAGCCATGAAATCAATGTCATAAGGCTAGTAGCAGCATGATGAGTGGATTTAGGTACGACGATTCTAAGTGAAATAAGTCACACAGAAAAGGACACTTCTCATAAGGTATCACTTGTAGAGGGACTGTAAAAACCGTTACACTTGAACTGAATTACAAAACAGAACAGAGTCACACATGCAGAAAACACAGTATGGCTGCTTAACGGGAAAGGTGAGGTGGGGTGATACATCAAACAAGGGTTTCAAATTAGCTCAGATACCGTTCCATAAACCCAATATGTAATAGACAAGACCTACTCCTTGCTCAGAGAACTGGACTCAACACGCCCTATTCACCACACAAGAATATATCTGACTAGTAATAATCTTAAAACCTATGTATTGATATCTCTCTGTTAGTGTGTCAAGTGGGTGTAAAGCGGCATAAACACAGCAGTGAAAAGCAGCTAAACCCCAGTATAAAAATAAATTACTTTGAAAAACCCATGAAACAAAGACAGTGAAAGAGAGAGAAATTCTTACACAATGCGTTCAGGGGCTGTGATGCAACCTGGATTGACCATATCTAGACCCACAGCTGGATGAGACATAAGGGTGGACACTCTTGGGGCTGAGAGGTTTGGTGAGGTTGGGTGAGCAAACGCAGACCCTTTAAAGTAATACTGCGTGGTACCCATCGCATGGGTCCCAAATCTCCAGGTTCAAGGGCATCTTCCTACATCGAAAACATGCATGAGAAAACAAAATGATGGTACACCATGTGATGGGGAAAGGTTTCTAAAACGCACCTCATTTCTCTTCTCCTTGTGCCCGGGTTTGCCATTCCATCCGCTTTACTAACAATCTCCCTACTTGGAGCATCAGCACCTTTAACCTCCTGTTCCGTACAGGTTGCAATTTGTCCTGAGGATGAACGGGTAGACGGGGAACCAGTGAGAGACTAGCTCTTGGTGTTGGGACAGGCACAGGTCACTCTATTTTCCCATCAGGAAGAAGAATTAACCACAGGCTCATCCTCCCCCCCGGAACCAGAACAGGGCCTGAAGCCATCCTGCGCTTTTGCGGCCAGCTCCCAAAAAAGCGAGTTGTAAAATGGAGCTTCAGGGCACTGCAATTCCCAAACCTGCAGAGTTATAAATGATAACTCTTATCCACAAATATATTGAGGGAAGGCAAAGAAGAGGATTTGAAATCAAGGCAGAATTGCAGGAAACAGATTTCAGGAGGTAGATACGAATCGCCTTTAAAGCACATGAAAAGCGGCAAAACGTTGACAATGATGCCCTTGGCCAAAAAGGGCGTATGCGTTTTTTCCTGAATATATTCAGGAAAAAACGCATACGCCCTTTTTGGCCAACCAAGCAACCTGGAAAGGCAAATCAGGGCTACAAAGAAGACTCGCTACCCATCGGTCAAAAGGGCCATGCTGAAAAAAGTCTCAAAACCAGAAATGCAGGACAGGCCATGGAGAAATGGGAGCCTTGCTACACTGATGGGCGGGATGTAAATTGCCAACAGCCACTCTGGAGAAGTGTACGGTGTGTCCTGAAACATCTAAAAAACACAGCTTAGAGAGCTTAGGGCACTTCCACTCATGGGGGTATAAATTGGGAAAATGAAAAATCAGCAAGACACAAGCACCCCAAAGTTTAGGGCTGCTCTGTTGACAAGGACCTCCACTTCATTCCACCTTCAATATCCCAGGAAAGAGAAAAATGGATAAAGAAGTTGTGGTCCTTATGTACAATGGAATATCACTCAGCCATGAAATCAATGTCATAAGGCTAGTAGCAGCATGATGAGTGGATTTAGGTACGACGATTCTAAGTGAAATAAGTCACACAGAAAAGGACACTTCTCATAAGGTATCACTTATAGAGGGACTGTAAAAACCGTTACACTTGAACTGAATTACAAAACAGAACAGAGTCACACATGCAGAAAACACACTATGGCTGCTTAACGGGAAGGGTGAGGTGGGGTGATACATAAAACAAGGGTTTCAAATTAGCTCAGATACCGTTCCATAAACCCAATATGTAATAGACAAGACCTACTCCTTGCTCAGAGAACTGGACTCAACACGCCCTATTCACCGCACAAGAATATATCTGACTAGTAATAATCTTAAAACCTATGTATTGATATCTCTCTGTTAGTGTGTCAAGTGGGTGTAAAGCGGCATAAACACAGCAGTGAAAAGCAGCTAAACCCCAGTATAAAAATAAATTACTTTGAAAAACCCATGAAACAAAGACAGTGAAAGAGAGAGAAATTCTTACACAATGCGTTCAGGGGCTGTGATGCAACCTGGATTGACCATATCTAGACCCACAGCTGGATGAGACATAAGGGTGGACACTCTTGGGGCTGAGAGGTTTGGTGAGGTTGGGTGAGCAAACGCAGACCCTTTAAAGTAATACTGCGTGGTACCCATCGCATGGGTCCCAAATCTCCAGGTTCAAGGGCATCTTCCTACATCGAAAACATGCATGAGAAAACAAAATGATGGTACACCATGTGATGGGGAAAGGTTTCTAAAACGCACCTCATTTCTCTTCTCCTTGTGCCCGGGTTTGCCATTCCATCCGCTTTACTAACAATCTCCCTACTTGGAGCATCAGCACCTTTAACCTCCTGTTCCGTACAGGTTGCAATTTGTCCTGAGGATGAACGTGTAGACGGGGAACCAGTGAGAGACTAGCTCTTGGTGTTGGGACAGGCACAGGTCACTCTATTTTCCCATCAGGAAGAAGAATTAACCACAGGCTCATCCTCCCCCCCGGAACCAGAACAGGGCCTGAAGCCATCCTGCGCTTTTGCGGCCAGCTCCCAAAAAAGCGAGTTGTAAAATGGAGCTTCAGGGCACTGCAATTCCCAAACCTGCAGAGTTATAAATGATAACTCTTATCCACAAATATATTGAGGGAAGGCAAAGAAGAGGATTTGAAATCAAGGCAGAATTGCAGGAAACAGATTTCAGGAGGTAGATACGAATCGCCTTTAAAGCACATGAAAAGCGGCAAAACGTTGACAATGATGCCCTTGGCCAAAAAGGGCGTATGCGTTTTTTCCTGAATATATTCAGGAAAAAACGCATACGCCCTTTTTGGCCAACCAAGCAACCTGGAAAGGCAAATCAGGGCTACAAAGAAGACTCGCTACCCATCGGTCAAAAGGGCCATGCTGAAAAAAGTCTCAAAACCAGAAATGCAGGACAGGCCATGGAGAAATGGGAGCCTTGCTACACTGATGGGCGGGATGTAAATTGCCAACAGCCACTCTGGAGAAGTGTACGGTGTGTCCTGAAACATCTAAAAAACACAGCTTAGAGAGCTTAGGGCACTTCCACTCATGGGGGTATAAATTGGGAAAATGAAAAATCAGCAAGACACAAGCACCCCAAAGTTTAGGGCTGCTCTGTTGACAAGGACCTCCACTTCATTCCACCTTCAATATCCCAGGAAAGAGAAAAATGGATAAAGAAGTTGTGGTCCTTATGTACAATGGAATATCACTCAGCCATGAAATCAATGTCATAAGGCTAGTAGCAGCATGATGAGTGGATTTAGGTACGACGATTCTAAGTGAAATAAGTCACACAGAAAAGGACACTTCTCATAAGGTATCACTTATAGAGGGACTGTAAAAACCGTTACACTTGAACTGAATTACAAAACAGAACAGAGTCACACATGCAGAAAACACACTATGGCTGCTTAACGGGAAGGGTGAGGTGGGGTGATACATAAAACAAGGGTTTCAAATTAGCTCAGATACCGTTCCATAAACCCAATATGTAATAGACAAGACCTACTCCTTGCTCAGAGAACTGGACTCAACACGCCCTATTCACCGCACAAGAATATATCTGACTAGTAATAATCGTAAAACCTATGTATTGATATCTCTCTGTTAGTGTGTCAAGTGGGTGTAAAGCGGCATAAACACAGCAGTGAAAAGCAGCTAAACCCCATTATCAAAATAAATTACTTTTACAAACCCATGAAACAAAGACAGTGAAAGAGAGAGAAATTCTTACACAATGCGTTCAGGGGATGTGATGCAACCTGGATTGACCATTTCTAGACCCACAGCTGGATGAGACATAAGGGTGGACACTCTTGGGGCTGAGAGGTTTGGTGAGGTTGGGTGAGCAAACGCAGACCCTTTAAAGTAATACTGCGTGGTACCCATCGCATGGGTCCCAAATCTCCAGGTTCAAGGGCATCTTCCTACATCGAAAACATGCATGAGAAAACAAAAAAGATGGTACACCATGTGATGGGGAAAGGTTGCTAGAACGCACCTCATTTCTCTTCTCCTTGTGCCCGGGGTCGCCATTCCAGCCACTTTCCTAGCAATCTCCCTACTTGGAGCATCAGCACCTTTAACCTCCTGTTCCGTACAGGTTGCAATTTGTCCTGAGGATGAACGGGTAGACGGGGAACCAGTGAGAGACTAGCTCTTGGTGTTGGGACAGGCACAGGTCACTCTATTTTCCCATCAGGAAGAAGAATTAACCACAGGCTCATCCTCCCCCCCGGAACCAGAACAGGGCCTGAAGCCATCCTGCGCTTTTGCGGCCAGCTGCCAAAAAAGCGAGTTGTAAAATGGAGCTTCAGGGCACTGCAATTCACAAACCTGCAGAGTTATAAATGATAACTCTCGTCCACAAATATATTGAGGGAAGGCAAAGAAGAGGATTTGAAATCAAGGCAGAAATGCAGGAAACAGATTTCAGGAGGTAGATTCGAATCGCCTTTAAAGCACATGAAAAGCGGCAAAACGTTGACAATGATGCCCTTGGCCAAAAAGGGCGTATGCGTTTTTTCCTGAATATATTCAGGAAAAAACGCATACGCCCTTTTTGGCCAACCAAGCAACCTGGAAAGGCAAATCAGGGCTACAAAGAAGACTCACTACCCATCGGTCAAAAGGGCCATGCTGAAAAAAGTCTCAAAACCAGAAATGCAGGACAGGCCATGGAGAAATGGGAGCCTTGCTACACTGATGGGCGGGATGTAAATTGCCAACAGCCACTCTGGAGAAGTGTACGGTGTGTCCTGAAACATCTAAAAAACACAGCTTAGAGAGCTTAGGGCACTTCCACTCATGGGGGTATAAATTGGGAAAATGAAAAATCAGCAAGACACAAGCACCCCAAAGTTTAGGGCTGCTCTGTTGACAAGGACCTCCACTTCATTCCACCTTCAATATCCCAGGAAAGAGAAAAATGGATAAAGAAGTTGTGGTCCTTATGTACAATGGAATATCACTCAGCCATGAAATCAATGTCATAAGGCTAGTAGCAGCAAGATGAGTGGATTTAGGTACGACGATTCTAAGTGAAATAAGTCACACAGAAAAGGACACTTCTCATAAGGTATCACTTATAGAGGGACTGTAAAAACCGTTACACTTGAACTGAATTACAAAACAGAACAGAGTCACACATGCAGAAAACACACTATGGCTGCTTAACGGGAAGGGTGAGGTGGGGTGATACATAAAACAAGGGTTTCAAATTAGCTCAGATACCGTTCCATAAACCCAATATGTAATAGACAAGACCTACTCCTTGCTCAGAGAACTGGACTCAACACGCCCTATTCACCGCACAAGAATATATCTGACTAGTAATAATCGTAAAACCTATGTATTGATATCTCTCTGTTAGTGTGTCAAGTGGGTGTAAAGCGGCATAAACACAGCAGTGAAAAGCAGCTAAACCCCATTATCAAAATAAATTACTTTTACAAACCCATGAAACAAAGACAGTGAAAGAGAGAGAAATTCTTACACAATGCGTTCAGGGGATGTGATGCAACCTGGATTGACCATTTCTAGACCCACAGCTGGATGAGACATAAGGGTGGACACTCTTGGGGCTGAGAGGTTTGGTGAGGTTGGGTGAGCAAACGCAGACCCTTTAAAGTAATACTGCGTGGTACCCATCGCATGGGTCCCAAATCTCCAGGTTCAAGGGCATCTTCCTACATCGAAAACATGCATGAGAAAACAAAAAAGATGGTACACCATGTGATGGGGAAAGGTTGCTAGAACGCACCTCATTTCTCTTCTCCTTGTGCCCGGGGTCGCCATTCCAGCCACTTTCCTAGCAATCTCCCTACTTGGAGCATCAGCACCTTTAACCTCCTGTTCCGTACAGGTTGCAATTTGTCCTGAGGATGAACGGGTAGACGGGGAACCAGTGAGAGACTAGCTCTTGGTGTTGGGACAGGCACAGGTCACTCTATTTTCCCATCAGGAAGAAGAATTAACCACAGGCTCATCCTCCCCCCCGGAACCAGAACAGGGCCTGAAGCCATCCTGCGCTTTTGCGGCCAGCTGCCAAAAAAGCGAGTTGTAAAATGGAGCTTCAGGGCACTGCAATTCACAAACCTGCAGAGTTATAAATGATAACTCTCGTCCACAAATATATTGAGGGAAGGCAAAGAAGAGGATTTGAAATCAAGGCAGAAATGCAGGAAACAGATTTCAGGAGGTAGATTCGAATCGCCTTTAAAGCACATGAAAAGCGGCAAAACGTTGACAATGATGCCCTTGGCCAAAAAGGGCGTATGCGTTTTTTCCTGAATATATTCAGGAAAAAACGCATACGCCCTTTTTGGCCAACCAAGCCACCTGGAAAGGCAAATCAGGGCTACAAAGAAGACTCACTACCCATCGGTCAAAAGGGCCATGCTGAAAAAAGTCTCAAAACCAGAAATGCAGGACAGGCCATGGAGAAATGGGAGCCTTGCTACACTGATGGGCGGGATGTAAATTGCCAACAGCCACTCTGGAGAAGTGTACGGTGTGTCCTGAAACATCTAAAAAACACAGCTTAGAGAGCTTAGGGCACTTCCACTCATGGGGGTATAAATTGGGAAAATGAAAAATCAGCAAGACACAAGCACCCCAAAGTTTAGGGCTGCTCTGTTGACAAGGACCTCCACTTCATTCCACCTTCAATATCCCAGGAAAGAGAAAAATGGATAAAGAAGTTGTGGTCCTTATGTACAATGGAATATCACTCAGCCATGAAATCAATGTCATAAGGCTAGTAGCAGCATGATGAGTGGATTTAGGTACGACGATTCTAAGTGAAATAAGTCACACAGAAAAGGACACTTCTCATAAGGTATCACTTATAGAGGGACTGTAAAAACCGTTACACTTGAACTGAATTACAAAACAGAACAGAGTCACACATGCAGAAAACACACTATGGCTGCTTAACGGGAAGGGTGAGGTGGGGTGATACATAAAACAAGGGTTTCAAATTAGCTCAGATACCGTTCCATAAACCCAATATGTAATAGACAAGACGTACTCCTTGCTCAGAGAACTGGACTCAACACGCCCTATTCACCGCACAAGAATATATCTGACTAGTAATAATCTTAAAACCTATGTATTGATATCTCTCTGTTAGTGTGTCAAGTGGGTGTAAAGCGGCATAAACACAGCAGTGAAAAGCAGCTAAACCCCATTATAAAAATAAATTACTTTGAAAAACCCATGAAACAAAGACAGTGAAAGAGAGAGAAATTCTTACACAATGCGTTCAGGGGCTGTGATGCAACCTGGATTGATCATATCTAGACCCACAGCTGGATGAGACATAAGGGTGGACACTCTTGGGGCTGAGAGGTTTGGTGAGGTTGGGTGAGCAAACGCAGACCCTTTAAAGTAATACTGCGTGGTACCCATCGCATGGGTCCCAAATCTCCAGGTTCAAGGGCATCTTCCTACATCGAAAACATGCATGAGAAAACAAAAAGATGGTACACCATGTGATGGGGAAAGGTTTCTAAAACGCACCTCATTTCTCTTCTCCTTGTGCCCGGGTTTGCCATTCCATCCGCTTTACTAACAATCTCCCTATTTGGAGCATCAGCACCTTTAACCTCCTGTTCCGTACAGGTTGCAATTTGTCCTGAGGATGAACGGGTAGACGGGGAACCAGTGAGAGACTAGCTCTTGGTGTTGGGACAGGCACAGGTCACTCTATTTTCCCATCAGGAAGAAGAATTAACCACAGGCTCATCCTCCCCCCCGGAACCAGAACAGGGCCTGAAGCCATCCTGCGCTTTTGCGGCCAGCTCCCAAAAAAGCGAGTTGTAAAATGGAGCTTCAGGGCACTGCAATTCACAAACCTGCAGAGTTATAAATGATAACTCTCGTCCACAAATATATTGAGGGAAGGCAAAGAAGAGGATTTGAAATCTAGGCAGAATTGCAGGAAACAGATTTCAGGAGGTAGATTCGAATCGCCTTTAAAGCACATGAAAAGCGGCAAAACGTTGACAATGATGCCCTTGGCCAAAAAGGGCGTATGCGTTTTTTCCTGAATATATTCAGGAAAAAACGCATACGCCCTTTTTGGCCAACCAAGCAACCTGGAAAGGCAAATCAGGGCTACAAAGAAGACTCGCTACCCATCGGTCAAAAGGGCCATGCTGAAAAAAGTCTCAAAACCAGAAATGCAGGACAGGCCATGGAGAAATGGGAGCCTTGCTACACTGATGGGCGGGATGTAAATTGCCAACAGCCACTCTGGAGAAGTGTACGGTGTGTCCTGAAACATCTAAAAAACACAGCTTAGAGAGCTTAGGGCACTTCCACTCATGGGGGTATAAATTGGGAAAATGAAAAATCAGCAAGACACAAGCACCCCAAAGTTTAGGGCTGCTCTGTTGACAAGGACCTCCACTTCATTCCACCTTCAATATCCCAGGAAAGAGAAAAATGGATAAAGAAGTTGTGGTCCTTATGTACAATGGAATATCACTCAGCCATGAAATCAATGTCATAAGGCTAGTAGCAGCATGATGAGTGGATTTAGGTACGACGATTCTAAGGGAAATAAGTCACATAGAAAAGGACACTTCTCATAAGGTATCACTTATAGAGGGACTGTAAAAACCGTTACACTTGAACTGAATTACAAAACAGAACAGAGTCACACATGCAGAAAACACACTATGGCTGCTTAACGGGAAGGGTGAGGTGGGGTGATACATAAAACAAGGGTTTCAAATTAGCTCAGATACCGTTCCATAAACCCAATATGTAATAGACAAGACCTACTCCTTGCTCAGAGAACTGGACTCAACACGCCCTATTCACCGCACAAGAATATATCTGACTAGTAATAATCTTAAAACCTATGTATTGATATCTCTCTGTTAGTGTGTCAAGTGGGTGTAAAGCGGCATAAACACAGCAGTGAAAAGCAGCTAAACCCCATTATAAAAATAAATTACTTTTACAAACCCATGAAACAAAGACAGTGAAAGAGAGAGAAATTCTTACACAATGCGTTCAGGGGATGTGATGCAACCTGGATTGACCATTTCTAGACCCACAGCTGGATGAGACATAAGGGTGGACACTCTTGGGGCTGAGAGGTTTGGTGAGGTTGGGTGAGCAAACGCAGACCCTTTAAAGTAATACTGCGTGGTACCCATCGCATGGGTCCCAAATCTCCAGGTTCAAGGGCATCTTCCTACATCGAAAACATGCATGAGAAAACAAAAAAGATGGTACACCATGTGATGGGGAAAGGTTTCTAGAACGCACCTCATTTCTCTTCTCCTTGTGCCCGGGGTCGCCATTCCAGCCACTTTCCTAGCAATCTCCCTACTTGGAGCATCAGCACCTTTAACCTCCTGTTCCGTACAGGTTGCAATTTGTCCTGAGGATGAACGGGTAGACGGGGAACCAGTGAGAGACTAGCTCTTGGTGTTGGGACAGGCACAGGTCACTCTATTTTCCCATCAGGAAGAAGAATTAACCACAGGCTCATCCTCCCCCCCGGAACCAGAACAGGGCCTGAAGCCATCCTGCGCTTTTGCGGCCAGCTGCCAAAAAAGCGAGTTGTAAAATGGAGCTTCAGGGCACTGCAATTCACAAACCTGCAGAGTTATAAATGATAACTCTCGTCCACAAATATATTGAGGGAAGGCAAAGAGGAGGATTTGAAATCAAGGCAGAAATGCAGGAAACAGATTTCAGGAGGTAGATTCGAATCGCCTTTAAAGCACATGAAAAGCGGCAAAACGTTGACAATGATGCCCTTGGCCAAAAGGGCGTATGCGTTTTTTCTGAATATATTCAGGAAAAAACGCATACGCCCTTTTTGGCCAACCAAGCAACCTGGAAAGGCAAATCAGGGCTACAAAGAAGACTCGCTACCCATCGGTCAAAAGGGCCATGCTGAAAAAAGTCTCAAAACCAGAAATGCAGGACAGGCCATGGAGAAATGGGAGCCTTGCTACACTGATGGGCGGGATGTAAATTGCCAACAGCCACTCTGGAGAAGTGTACGGTGTGTCCTGAAACATCTAAAAAACACAGCTTAGAGAGCATAGGGCACTTCCACTCATGGGGGTATAAATAGGGAAAATGAAAAATCAGCAAGACACAAGCACCCCAAAGTTTAGGGCTGCTCTGTTGACAAGGACCTCCACTTCATTCCACCTTCAATATCCCAGGAAAGAGAAAAATGGATAAAGAAGTTGTGGTCCTTATGTACAATGGAATATCACTCAGCCATGAAATCAATGTCATAAGGCTAGTAGCAGCATGATGAGTGGATTTAGGTACGACGATTCTAAGTGAAATAAGTCACACAGAAAAGGACACTTCTCATAAGGTATCACTTATAGAGGGACTGTAAAAACCGTTACACTTGAACTGAATTACAAAACAGAACAGAGTCACACATGCAGAAAACACACTATGGCTGCTTAACGGGAAAGGTGAGGTGGGGTGATACATAAAACAAGGGTTTAAATTAGCTCAGATACCGTTCCATAAACCCAATATGTAATAGACAAGACCTACTCCTTGCTCAGAGAACTGGACTCAACACGCCCTATTCACCGCACAAGAATATATCTGACTAGTAATAATCGTAAAACCTATGTATTGATATCTCTCTGTTAGTGTGTCAAGTGGGTGTAAAGCGGCATAAACACAGCAGTGAAAAGCAGCTAAACCCCATTATAAAAATAAATTACTTTTACAAACCCATGAAACAAAGACAGTGAAAGAGAGAGAAATTCTTACACAATGCGTTCAGGGGATGTGATGCAACCTGGATTGACCATTTCTAGACCCACAGCTGGATGAGACATAAGGGTGGACACTCTTGGGGCTGAGAGGTTTGGTGAGGTTGGGTGAGCAAACGCAGACCCTTTAAAGTAATACTGCGTGGTACCCATCGCATGGGTCCCAAATCTCCAGGTTCAAGGGCATCTTCCTACATCGAAAACATGCATGAGAAAACAAAAAGTTGGTACACCATGTGATGGGGAAAGGTTTCTAAAACGCACCTCATTTCTCTTCTCCTTGTGCCCGGGTTCGCCATTCCAGCCGCTTTACTAACAATCTCCCTACTTGGAGCATCAGCACCTTTAACCTCCTGTTCCGTACAGGTTGCAATTTGTCCTGAGGATGAACGGGTAGACGGGGAACCAGTGAGAGACTAGCTCTTGGTGTTGGGACAGGCACAGGTCACTCTATTTTCCCATCAGGAAGAAGAATTAACCACAGGCTCATCCTCCCCCCCGGAACCAGAACAGGGCCTGAAGCCATCCTGCGCTTTTGCGGCCAGCTCCCAAAAAAGCGAGTTGTAAAATGGAGCTTCAGGGCACTGCAATTCACAAACCTGCAGAGTTATAAATGATAACTCTCGTCCACAAATATATTGAGGGAAGGCAAAGAAGAGGATTTGAAATCTAGGCAGAATTGCAGGAAACAGATTTCAGGAGGTAGATTCGAATCGCATTTAAAGCACATGAAAAGCGGCAAAACGTTGACAATGATGCCCTTGGCCAAAAAGGGCGTATGCGTTTTTTCCTGAATATATTCAGGAAAAAACGCATACGCCCTTTTTGGCCAACCAAGCCACCTGGAAAGGCAAATCAGCGCTACAAAGAAGACTTGCTACCCATCGGTCAAAAGGGCCATGCTGAAAAAAGTCTCAAAACCAGAAATGCAGGACAGGCCATGGAGAAATGGGAGCCTTGCTACACTGATGGGCGGGATGTAAATTGCCAACAGCCACTCTGGAGAAGTGTACGGTGTGTCCTGAAACATCTAAAAAACACAGCTTAGAGAGCATAGGGCACTTCCACTCATGGGGGTATAAATTGGGAAAATGAAAAATCAGCAAGACACAAGCACCCCAAAGTTGAGGGCTGCTCTGTTGACAAGGACCTCCACTTCATTCCACCTTCAATATCCCAGGAAAGAGAAAAATGGATAAAGAAGTTGTGGTCCTTATGTACAATGGAATATCACTCAGCCATGAAATCAATGTCATAAGGCTAGTAGCAGCATGATGAGTGGATTTAGGTACGACGATTCTAAGGGAAATAAGTCACACAGAAAAGGACACTTCTCATAAGGTATCACTTATAGAGGGACTGTAAAAACCGTTACACTTGAACTGAATTACAAAACAGAACAGAGTCACACATGCAGAAAACACACTATGGCTGCTTAACGGGAAAGGTGAGGTGGGGTGATACATAAAACAAGGGTTTCAAATTAGCTCAGATACCGTTCCATAAACCCAATATGTAATAGACAAGACGTACTCCTTGCTCAGAGAACTGGACTCAACACGACCTATTCACCGCACAAGAATATATCTGACTAGTAATAATCTTAAAACCTATGTATTGATATCTCTCTGTTAGTGTGTCAAGTGGGTGTAAAGCGGCATAAACACAGCAGTGAAAAGCAGCTAAACCCCATTATAAAAAAAAATTACTTTGAAAAACCCATGAAACAAAGACAGTGAAAGAGAGAGAAATTCTTACACAATGCGTTCAGGGGATGTGATGCAACCTGGATTGACCATTTCTAGACCCACAGCTGGATGAGACATAAGGGTGGACACTCTTGGGGCTGAGAGGTTTGGTGAGGTTGGGTGAGCAAACGCAGACCCTTTAAAGTAATACTCCGTGGTACCCATCGCATGGGTCCCAAATCTCCAGGTTCAAGGGCATCTTCCTACATCGAAAACATGCATGAGAAAACAAAAAAGATGGTACACCATGTGATGGGGAAAGGTTTCTAGAACGCACCTCATTTCTCTTCTCCTTGTGCCCGGGGTCGCCATTCCAGCCACTTTCCTAGCAATCTCCCTACTTGGAGCATCAGCACCTTTAACCTCCTGTTCCATACAGGTTGCAATTTGTCCTGAGGATGAACGGGTAGACGGGGAACCAGTGAGAGACTAGCTCTTGTTGTTGGGACAGGCACAGGTCACTCTATTTTCCCATCACGAAGAAGAATTAACCACAGGCTCATCCTCCCCCCTGGAACCAGAACAGGGCCTGAAGCCATCCTGCGCTTTTGCGGCCAGCTCCCAAAAAAGCGAGTTGTAAAATGGAGCTTCAGGGCACTGCAATTCACAAACCTGCAGAGTTATAAATGATAACTTTCGTCCACAAATATATTGAGGGACGGCAAAGAAAAGGAGTTGAAATCAAGGCAGAAATGCAGGAAACAGATTTCAGGAGGTAGATTCGAATCGCCTTTAAAGCACATGAAAAGCGGCAAAACGTTGACAATGATGCCCTTGGCCAAAAAGGGCGTATGCGTTTTTTCCTGAATATATTCAGGAAAAAACGCATACGCCCGTTTTGGCCAACCAAGCCACCTGGAAAGGCAAATCAGCGCTACAAAGAAGACTTGCTACCCATCGGTCAAAAGGGCCATGCTGAAAAAAGTCTCAAAACCAGAAATGCAGGACAGGCCATGGAGAAATGGGAGCCTTGCTACACTGATGGGCGGGATGTAAATTGCCAACAGCCACTCTGGAGAAGTGTACGGTGTGTCTTGAAACATCTAAAAAACACAGCTTAGAGAGCATAGGGCACTTCCACTCATGGGGGTATAAATTGGGAAAATGAAAAATCAGCAAGACACAAGCACCCCAAAGTTTAGGGCTGCTCTGTTGACAAGGACCTCCACTTCATTCCACCTTCAATATCCCAGGAGGGAGAAAAATGGATAAAGAAGTTGTGGTCCTTATGTACAATGCAATATCACTCAGCCATGAAATCAATGTCATAAGGCTAATAGCAGCATAATGAGTGGATTTAGGTACGACGATTCTAAGTGAAATAAGTCACACAGAAAAGGATACTTCTCATAAGGTATCACTTATAGAGGGAATGTAAAAACCGTTACACTTGAACTGAATTACAAAACAGAACAGAGTCACACATGCAGAAAACACACTATGGCTGCTTAACGGGAAAGGTGAGGTGGGGTGATACATAAAACAAGGGTTTCAAATTAGCTCAGATACCGTTCCATAAACCCAATATGTAATAGACAAGACGTACTCTTTGCTCAGAGAACTGGACTCAACACGCCCTATTCACCGCACAAGAATATATCTGACTAGTAATAATCTTAAAACCTATGTATTGATATCTCTCTGTTAGTGTGTCAAGTGGGTGTAAAGCGGCATAAACACAGCAGTGAAAAGCAGCTAAACCCCATTATAAAAATAAATTACTTTTACAAACCCATGAAACAAAGACAGTGAAAGAGAGAGAAATTCTTACACAATGCGTTCAGGGGCTGTGATGCAACCTGGATTGACCATATCTAGACCCACAGCTGGATGAGACATAAGGGTGGACACTCTTGGGGCTGAGAGGTTTGGTGAGGTTGGGTGAGCAAACGCAGACCCTTTAAAGTAATACTGCGTGGTACCCATCGCATGGGTCCCAAATCTCCAGGTTCAAGGGCATCTTCCTACATCGAAAACATGCATGAGAAAACAAAAAGATGGTACACCATGTGATGGGGAAAGGTTTCTAAAACGCACCTCATTTCTCTTCTCCTTGTGCCCGGGTTTGCCATTCCATCCGCTTTACTAACAATCTCCCTATTTGGAGCATCAGCACCTTTAACCTCCTGTTCCGTACAGGTTGCAATTTGTCCTGAGGATGAACGGGTAGACGGGGAACCAGTGAGAGACTAGCTCTTGGTGTTGGGACAGGCACAGGTCACTCTATTTTCCCATCAGGAAGAAGAATTAACCACAGGCTCATCCTCCCCCCCGGAACCAGAACAGGGCCTGAAGCCATCCTGCGCTTTTGCGGCCAGCTCCCAAAAAAACGAGTTGTAAAATGGAGCTTCAGGGCACTGCAATTCCCAAACCTGCAGAGTTATAAATGATAACTCTCGTCCACAAATATATTGAGGGAAGGCAAAGAACAGGATTTGAAATCAAGGCAGAATTGCAGGAAACAGATTTCAGGAGGTAGATTCGAATCGCCTTTAAAGCACATGAAAAGCGGCAAAACGTTGACAATGATGCCCTTGGCCAAAAAGGGCGTATTCGTTTTTTCCTGAATATATTCAGGAAAAAACGCATACGCCCTTTTTGGCCAACCAAGCAACCTGGAAAGGCAAATCAGGGCTACAAAGAAGACTCGCTACCCATCGGTCAAAAGGGCCATGCTGAAAAAAGTCTCAAAACCAGAAATGCAGGACAGGCCATGGAGAAATGGGAGCCTTGCTACACTGATGGGCGGGATGTAAATTGCCAACAGCCACTCTGGAGAAGTGTACGGTGTGTCCTGATACATCTAAAAAACACAGCTTAGAGAGCTTAGGGCACTTCCACTCATGGGGGTATAAATTGGGAAAATGAAAAATCAGCAAGACACAAGCACCCCAAAGTTTAGGGCTGCTCTGTTGACAAGGACCTCCACTTCATTCCACCTTCAATATACCAGGAAAGAGAAAAATGGATAAAGAAGTTGTGGTCCTTATGTACAATGGAATATCACTCAGCCATGAAATCAACGTCATAAGGCTAGTAGCAGCATGATGAGTGGATTTAGGTACGACGATTCTAAGTGAAATAAGTCACACAGAAAAGGACACTTCTCATAAGGTATCACTTATAGAGGGACTGTAAAAACCGTTACACTTGAACTGAATTACAAAACAGAACAGAGTCACACATGCAGAAAACACACTATGGCTGCTTAACGGGAAGGGTGAGGTGGGGTGATACATAAAACAAGGGTTTCAAATTAGCTCAGATACCGTTCCATAAACCCAATATGTAATAGACAAGACCTACTCCTTGCTCAGAGAACTGGACTCAACACGCCCTATTCACCGCACAAGAATATATCTGACTAGTAATAATCTTAAAACCTATGTATTGATATCTCTCTGTTAGTGTGTCAAGTGGGTGTAAAGCGGCATAAACACAGCAGTGAAAAGCAGCTAAACCCCATTATCAAAATAAATTACTTTGAAACACCCATGAAACAAAGACAGTGAAAGAGAGAGAAATTCTTACACAATGCGTTCAGGGGCTGTGATGCAACCTGGATTGACCATATCTAGACCCACAGCTGGATGAGACATAAGGGTGGACTCTCTTGGGGCTGAGAGGTTTGGTGAGGTTGGGTGAGCAAACGCAGACCCTTTAAAGTAATACTGCGTGGTACCCATCGCATGGGTCCCAAATCTCCAGGTTCAAGGGCATCTTCCTACATCGAAAACATGCATGAGAAAACAGATTGATGGTACACCATGTGATGGGGAAAGGTTTCTAAAACGCACCTCATTTCTCTTCTCCTTGTGCCCGGGTTCGCCATTCCAGCCGCTTTACTAACAATCTCCCTACTTGGAGCATCAGCACCTTTAACCTCCTGTTCCGTACAGGTTGCAATTTGTCCTGAGGATGAACGGGTAGACGGGGAACCAGTGAGAGACTAGCTCTTGGTGTTGGGACAGGCACAGGTCACTCTATTTTCCCATCAGGAAGAAGAATTAACCACAGGCTCATCCTCCCCCCCGGAACCAGAACAGGGCCTGAAGCCATCCTGCGCTTTTGCGGCCAGCTGCCAAAAAAGCGAGTTGTAAAATGGAGCTTCAGGGCACTGCAATTCACAAACCTACAGAGTTATAAATGATAACTCTCGTCCACAAATATATTGAGGGAAGGCAAAGAAGAGGATTTGAAATCAAGGCAGAAATGCAGGAAACAGATTTCAGGAGGTAGATTCGAATCGCCTTTAAAGCACATGAAAAGCGGCAAAACGTTGACAATGATGCCCTTGGCCAAAAAGGGCGTATGCGTTTTTTCCTGAATATATTCAGGAAAAAACGCATACGCACTTTTTGGCCAACCAAGCAACCTGGAAAGGCAAATCAGGGCTACAAAGAAGACTTGCTACCCATCGGTCAAAAGGGCCATGCTGAAAAAAGTCTCAAAACCAGAAATGCAGGACAGGCCATGGAGAAATGGGAGCCTTGCTACTCTGATGGGCGGGATGTAAATTGCCAACAGCCACTCTGGAGAAGTGTACGGTGTGTCCTGAAACATCTAAAAAACACAGCTTAGAGAGCATAGGGCACTTCCACTCATGGGGGTATAAATAGGGAAAATGAAAAATCAGCAAGACACAAGCACCCCAAAGTTTAGGGCTGCTCTGTTGACAAGGACCTCCACTTCATTCCACCTTCAATATCCCAGGAAAGAGAAAAATGGATAAAGAAGTTGTGGTCCTTATGTACAATGGAATATCACTCAGCCATGAAATCAATGTCATAAGGCTAATAGCAGCATGATGAGTGGATTTAAGTACGACGATTCTAAGGGAAATAAGTCACACAGAAAAGGACACTTCTCATAAGGTATCACTTATAGAGGGACTGTAAAAACCGTTACACTTGAACTGAATTACAAAACAGAACAGAGTCACACATGCAGAAAACACACTATGGCTGCTTAACGGGAAAGGTGAGGTGGGGTGATACATAAAACAAGGGTTTCAAATTAGCTCAGATACCGTTCCATAAACCCAATATGTAATAGACAAGACCTACTCCTTGCTCAGAGAACTGGACTCAACACGCCCTATTCACCGCACAAGAATATATCTGACTAGTAATAATCTTAAAACCTATGTATTGATATCTCTCTGTTAGTGTGTCAAGTGGTTGTAAAGCGGCATAAACACAACAGTGAAAAGCAGCTAAACCCCATTATAAAAATAAATTACTTTGAAAAACCCATGAAACAAAGACAGTGAAAGAGAGAGAAATTCTTACACAATGCGTTCAGGGGCTGTGATGCAACCTGGATTGACCATTTCTAGACCCACAGCTGGATGAGACATAAGGGTGGACACTCTTGGGGCTGAGAGGTTTGGTGAGGTTGGGTGAGCAAACGCAGACCCTTTAAAGTAATACTGCGTGGTACCCATCGCATGGGTCCCAAATCTCCAGGTTCAAGGGCATCTTCCTACATTGAAAACATGCATGAGAAAACAAAAAAGATGGTACACCATGTGATGGGGAAAGGTTTCTAGAACGCACCTCATTTCTCTTCTCCTTGTGCCCGGGGTCGCCATTCCAGCCACTTTCCTAGCAATCTCCCTACTTGGAGCATCAGCACCTTTAACCTCCTGTTCCGTACAGGTTGCAATTTGTCCTGAGGATGAACGGGTAGACGGGGAACCAGTGAGAGACTAGCTCTTGTTGTTGGGACAGGCACAGGTCACTCTATTTTCCCATCAGGAAGAAGAATTAACCACAGGCTCATCCTCCCCCCTGGAACCAGAACAGGGCCTGAAGCCATCCTGCGCTTTTGCGGCCAGCTCCCAAAAAAGCGAGTTGTAAAATGGAGCTTCAGGGCACTGCAATTCACAAACCTGCAGAGTTATAAATGATAACTTTCGTCCACAAATATATTGAGGGACGGCAAAGAAGAGGATTTGAAATCAAGGCAGAAATGCAGGAAACAGATTTCAGGAGGTAGATTCGAATCGCCTTTAAAGCACATGAAAAGCGGCAAAACGTTGACAATGATGCCCTTGGCCAAAAAGGGCGTATGCGTTTTTTCCTGAATATATTCAGGAAAAAACGCATACGCCCTTTTTGGCCAACCAAGCAAACTGGAAAGGCAAATCAGGGCTACAAAGAAGACTCGCTACCCATCGGTCAAAAGGGCCATGCTGAAAAAAGTCTCAAAACCAGAAATGCAGGACAGGCCATGGAGAAATGGGAGCCTTGCTACACTGATGGGCGGGATGTAAATTGCCAACAGCCACTCTGGAGAAGTGTACGGTGTGTCCTGAAACATCTAAAAAACACAGCTTAGAGAGCATAGGGCACTTCCACTCATGGGGGTATAAATAGGGAAAATGAAAAATCAGCAAGACACAAGCACCCCAAAGTTTAGGGCTGCTCTGTTGACAAGGACCTCCACTTCATTCCACCTTCAATATCCCAGGAGGGAGAAAAATGGATAAAGAAGTTGTGGTCCTTATGTACAATGGAATATCACTCAGCCATGAAATCAATGTCATAAGGCTAATAGCAGCATGATGAGTGGATTTAGGTACGACGATTCTAAGTGAAATAAGTCACACAGAAAAGGACACTTCTCATAAGGTATCACTTATAGAGGGAATGTAAAAACCGTTACACTTGAACTGAATTACAAAACAGAACAGAGTCACACATGCAGAAAACACACTATGGCTGCTTAACGGGAAAGGTGAGGTGGGGTGATACATAAAACAAGGGTTTCAAATTAGCTCAGATACCGTTCCATAAACCCAATATGTAATAGACAAGACCTACTCCTTGCTCAGAGAACTGGACTCAACACGCCCTATTCACCGCACAAGAATATATCTGACTAGTAATAATCTTAAAACCTATGTATTGATATCTCTCTGTTAGTGTGTCAAGTGGGTGTAAAGCGGCATAAACACAGCAGTGAAAAGCAGCTAAACCCCATTATAAAAATAAATTACTTTGAAAAACCCATGAAACAAAGACAGTGAAAGAGAGAGAAATTCTTACACAATGCGTTCAGGGGCTGTGATGCAACCTGGATTGACCATATCTAGACCCACAGCTGGATGAGACATAAGGGTGGACACTCTTGGGGCTGAGAGGTTTGGTGAGGTTGGGTGAGCAAACGCAGACCCTTTAAAGTAATACTGCGTGGTACCCATCGCATGGGTCCCAAATCTCCAGGTTCAAGGGCATCTTCCTACATCGAAAACATGCATGAGAAAACAAATTGATGGTACACCATGTGATGGGGAAAGGTTTCTAAAACGCACCTCATTTCTCTTCTCCTTGTGCCCGGGTTCGCCATTCCAGCCACTTTACTAACAATCTCCCTACTTGGAGCATCAGCACCTTTAACCTCCTGTTCCGTACAGGTTGCAATTTGTCCTGAGGATGAACGGGTAGACTGGGAACCAGTGAGAGACTAGCTCTTGGTGTTGGGACAGGCACAGGTCACTCTATTTTCCCATCAGGAAGAAGAATTAACCACAGGCTCATCCTCCCCCCCGGAACCAGAACAGGGCCTGAAGCCATCCTGCGCTTTTGCGGCCAGCTCCCAAAAAAGCGAGTTGTAAAATGGAGCTTCAGGGCACTCCAATTCACAAACCTGCAGAGTTATAAATGATAACTCTCATCCACAAATATATTGAGGGAAGGCAAAGAAGAGGATTTGAAATCAAGGCACAATTGCAGGAAACAGATTTCAGGAGGTAGATTCGAATCGCCTTTAAAGCACATGAAAAGCGGCAAAACGTTGACAATGATGCCCTTGGCCAAAAAGGGCGTATGCGTTTTTTCCTGAATATATTCAGGAAAAAACGCATACGCCCTTTTTGGCCAACCAAGCAACCTGGAAAGGCAAATCAGCGCTACAAAGAAGACTCGCTACCCATCGGTCAAAAGGGCCATGCTGAAAAAAGTCTCGAAACCAGAAATGCAGGACAGGCCATGGAGAAATGGGAGCCTTGCTACACTGATGGGCGGGATGTAAATTGCCAACAGCCACTCTGGAGAAGTGTACGGTGTGTCCTGAAACATCTAAAAAACACAGCTTAGAGAGCTTAGGGCACTTCCACTCATGGGGGTATAAATTGGGAAAATGAAAAATCAGCAAGACACAAGCACCCCAAAGTTTAGGGCTGCTCTGTTGACAAGGACCTCCACTTCATTCCACCTTCAATATCCCAGGAAAGAGAAAAATGGATAAAGAAGTTGTGGTCCTTATGTACAATGGAATATCACTCAGCCATGAAATCAATGTCATAAGGCTAATAGCAGCATGATGAGTGGATTTAGGTACGACGATTCTAAGGGAAATAAGTCACACAGAAAAGGACACTTCTCATAAGGTATCACTTATAGAGGGACTGTAAAAACCGTTACACTTGAACTGAATTACAAAACAGAACAGAGTCACACATGCAGAAAACACACTATGGCTGCTTAACGGGAAAGGTGAGGTGGGGTGATACATAAAACAAGGGTTTCAAATTAGCTCAGATACCGTTCCATAAACCCAATATGTAATAGACAAGACCTACTCCTGGCTCAGAGAACTGGACTCAACACGCCCTATTCACCGCACAAGAATATATCTGACTAGTAATAATCTTAAAACCTATGTATTGATATCTCTCTGTTAGTGTGTCAAGTGGGTGTAAAGCGGCATAAACACAGCAGTGAAAAGCAGCTAAACCCCATTATAAAAATAAATTACTTTGAAAAACCCATGAAACAAAGACAGTGAAAGAGAGAGAAATTCTTACACAATGCGTTCAGGGGCTGTGATGCAACCTGGATTGACCATTTCTAGACCCACAGCTGGATGAGACATAAGGGTGGACACTCTTGGGGCTGAGAGGTTTGGTGAGGTTGGGTGAGCAAACGCAGACCCTTTAAAGTAATACTGCGTGGTACCCATCGCATGGGTCCCAAATCTCCAGGTTCAAGGGCATCTTCCTACATCGAAAACATGCATGAGAAAACAAAAAGATGGTACACCATGTGATGGGGAAAGGTTTCTAAAACGCACCTCATTTCTCTTCTCCTTGTGCCCGGGTTTGCCATTCCAGCCGCTTTACTAACAATCTCCCTATTTGGAGCATCAGCACCTTTAACCTCCTGTTCCGTACAGGTTGCAATTTGTCCTGAGGATGAACGGGTAGACGGGGAACCAGTGAGAGACTAGCTCTTCGTGTTGGGACAGGCACAGGTCACTCTATTTTCCCATCAGGAAGAAGAATTAACCACAGGCTCATCCTCCCCCCCGGAACCAGAACAGGGCCTGAAGCCATCCTGTGCTTTTGCGGCCAGCTCCCAAAAAAGCGAGTTGTAAAATGGAGCTTCAGGGCACTGCAATTCCCAAACCTGCAGAGTTATAAATGATAACTCTCGTCCACAAATATATTGAGGGAAGGCAAAGAAGAGGATTTGAAATCAAGGCAGAATTGCAGGAAACAGATTTCAGGAGGTAGATTCGAATCGCCTTTAAAGCACATGAAAAGCGGCAAAACGTTGACAATGATGCCCTTGGCCAAAAAGGGCGTATGCGTTTTTTCCTGCATATATTCAGGAAAAAACGCATACGCCCTTTTTGGCCAACCAAGCAACCTGGAAAGGCAAATCAGGGCTACAAAGAAGACTCGCTACCCATCGGTCAAAAGGGCCATGCTGAAAAGAGTCTCAAAACCAGAAATGCAGGACAGGCCATGGAGAAATGGGAGCCTTGCTACACTGATGGGCGGGATGTAAATTGCCAACAGCCACTCTGGAGAAGTGTACGGTGTGTCCTGAAACATCTAAAAAACACAGCTTAGAGAGCTTAGGGCATTTCCACTCATGGGGGTATAAATTGGGAAAATGAAAAATCAGCAAGACACAAGCACCCCAAAGTTTAGGGCTGCTCTGTTGACAAGGACCTCCACTTCATTCCACCTTCAATATCCCAGGAAAGAGAAAAATGGATAAAGAAGTTGTGGTCCTTATGTACAATGGAATATCACTCAGCCATGAAATCAATGTCATAAGGCTAGTAGCAGCATGATGAGTGGATTTAGGTACGACGATTCTAAGTGAAATAAGTCACACAGAAAAGGACACTTCTCATAATTTATTACTTATAGAGGGACTGTAAAAACCGTTACACTTGAACTGAATTACAAAACAGAACAGAGTCACACATGCAGAAAACACACTATGGCTGCTTAACGGGAAGGGTGAGGTGGGGTGATACATAAAACAAGGGTTTCAAATTAGCTCAGATACCGTTCCATAAACCCAATATGTAATAGACAAGACCTACTCCTTGCTCAGAGAACTGGACTCAACACGCCCTATTCACCGCACAAGAATATATCTGACTAGTAATAATCTTAAAACCTATGTATTGATATCTCTCTGTTAGTGTGTCAAGTGGGTGTAAAGTGGCATAAACACAGCAGTGAAAAGCAGCTAAACCCCATTATCAAAATAAATTACTTTCAAACACCCATGAAACAAAGACAGTGAAAGAGAGAGAAATTCTTACACAATGCGTTCAGGGGCTGTGATGCAACCTGGATTGACCATATCTAGACCCACAGCTGGATGAGACATAAGGGTGGACTCTCTTGGGGCTGAGAGGTTTGGTGAGGTTGGGTGAGCAAACGCAGACCCTTTAAAGTAATACTGCGTGGTACCCATCGCATGGGTCCCAAATCTCCAGGTTCAAGGGCATCTTCCTACATCGAAAACATGCATGAGAAAACAAATTGATGGTACACCATGTGATGGGGAAAGGTTTCTAAAACGCACCTCATTTCTCTTCTCCTTGTGCCCGGGTTCGCCATTCCAGCCGCTTTACTAACAATCTCCCTACTTGGAGCATCAGCACCTTTAACCTCCTGTTCCGTACAGGTTGCAATTTGTCCTGAGGATGAACGGGTAGACGGGGAACCAGTGAGAGACTAGCTCTTGGTGTTGGGACAGGCACAGGTCACTCTATTTTCCCATCAGGAAGAAGAATTAACCACAGGCTCATCCTCCCCCCCGGAACCAGAACAGGGCCTGAAGCCATCCTGCGCTTTTGCGGCCAGCTGCCAAAAAAGCGAGTTGTAAAATGGAGCTTCAGGGCACTGCAATTCACAGACCTACAGAGTTATAAATGATAACTCTCGTCCACAAATATATTGAGGGAAGGCAAAGAAGAGGATTTGAAATCAAGGCAGAAATGCAGGAAACAGATTTCAGGAGGTAGATTCGAATCGCCTTTAAAGCACATGAAAAGCGGCAAAACGTTGACAATGATGCCCTTGGCCAAAAAGGGCGTATGCGTTTTTTCCTGAATATATTCAGGAAAAAACGCATACGCCCTTTTTGGCCAACCAAGCAACCTGGAAAGGCAAATCAGGGCTAAAAAGAAGACTCGCTACCCATCGGTCAAAAGGGCCATGCTGAAAAAAGTCTCAAAACCAGAAATGCAGGACAGGCCATGGAGAAATGGGAGCCTTGCTACTCTGATGGGCGGGATGTAAATTGCCAACAGCCACTCTGGAGAAGTGTACGGTGTGTCCTGAAACATCTAAAAAACACAGCTTAGAGAGCATAGGGCACTTCCACTCATGGGGGTATAAATAGGGAAAATGAAAAATCAGCAAGACACAAGCACCCCAAAGTTGAGGGCTGCTCTGTTGACAAGGACCTCCACTTCATTCCACCTTCAATATCCCAGGAAAGAGAAAAATGGATAAAGAAGTTGTGGTCCTTATGTACAATGGAATATCACTCAGCCATGAAATCAATGTCATAAGGCTAGTAGCAGCATGATGAGTGGATTTAGGTACGACGATTCTAAGGGAAATAAGTCACACAGAAAAGGACACTTCTCATAAGGTATCACTTATAGAGGGACTGTAAAAACCGTTACACTTGAACTGAATTACAAAACAGAACAGAGTCACACATGCAGAAAACACACTATGGCTGCTTAACGGGAAAGGTGAGGTGGGGTGATACATAAAACAAGGGTTTCAAATTAGCTCAGATACCGTTCCATAAACCCAATATGTAATAGACAAGACGTACTCCTTGCTCAGAGAACTGGACTCAACACGACCTATTCACCGCACAAGAATATATCTGACTAGTAATAATCTTAAAACCTATGTATTGATATCTCTCTGTTAGTGTGTCAAGTGGGTGTAAAGCGGCATAAACACAGCAGTGAAAAGCAGCTAAACCCCATTATAAAAAAAAATTACTTTGAAAAACCCATGAAACAAAGACAGTGAAAGAGAGAGAAATTCTTACACAATGCGTTCAGGGGATGTGATGCAACCTGGATTGACCATTTCTAGACCCACAGCTGGATGAGACATAAGGGTGGACACTCTTGGGGCTGAGAGGTTTGGTGAGGTTGGGTGAGCAAACGCAGACCCTTTAAAGTAATACTCCGTGGTACCCATCGCATGGGTCCCAAATCTCCAGGTTCAAGGGCATCTTCCTACATCGAAAACATGCATGAGAAAACAAAAAAGATGGTACACCATGTGATGGGGAAAGGTTTCTAGAACGCACCTCATTTCTCTTCTCCTTGTGCCCGGGGTCGCCATTCCAGCCACTTTCCTAGCAATCTCCCTACTTGGAGCATCAGCACCTTTAACCTCCTGTTCCATACAGGTTGCAATTTGTCCTGAGGATGAACGGGTAGACGGGGAACCAGTGAGAGACTAGCTCTTGTTGTTGGGACAGGCACAGGTCACTCTATTTTCCCATCACGAAGAAGAATTAACCACAGGCTCATCCTCCCCCCTGGAACCAGAACAGGGCCTGAAGCCATCCTGCGCTTTTGCGGCCAGCTCCCAAAAAAGCGAGTTGTAAAATGGAGCTTCAGGGCACTGCAATTCACAAACCTGCAGAGTTATAAATGATAACTCTCGTCCACAAATATATTGAGGGAAGGCAAAGAAGAGGATTTGAAATCAAGGCAGAATTGCAGGAAACAGATTTCAGGAGGTAGATTCGAATCGCCTTTAAAGCACATGAAAAGCGGCAAAACGTTGACAATGATGCCCTTGGCCAAAAAGGGCGTATGCGTTTTTTCCTGAATATATTCAGGAAAAAACGCATACGCCCTTTTTGGCCAACCAAGCAACCTGGAAAGGCAAATCAGGGCTACAAAGAAGACTCGCTACCCATCGGTCAAAAGGGCCATGCTGAAAAAAGTCTCAAAACCAGAAATGCAGGACAGGCCATGGAGAAATGGGAGCCTTGCTACACTGATGGGCGGGATGTAAATTGCCAACAGCCACTCTGGAGAAGTGTACGGTGTGTCCTGAAACATCTAAAAAACACAGCTTAGAGAGCATAGGGCACTTCCACTCATGGGGGTATAAATTGGGAAAATGAAAAATCAGCAAGACACAAGCACCCCAAAGTTTAGGGCTGCTCTGTTGACAAGGACCTCCACTTCATTCCACCTTCAATATCCCAGGAGGGAGAAAAATGGATAAAGAAGTTGTGGTCCTTATGTACAATGGAATATCACTCAGCCATGAAATCAATGTCATAAGGCTAGTAGCAGCATGATGAGTGGATTTAGGTACGACGATTCTAAGTGAAATAAGTCACACAGAAAAGGACACTTCTCATAAGGTATCACTTATAGAGGGAATGTAAAAACCGTTACACTTGAACTGAATTACAAAACAGAACAGAGTCACACAGGCAGAAAACACACTATGGCTGCTTAACGGGAAAGGTGAGGTGGGGTGATACATAAAACAAGGGTTTCAAATTAGCTCAGATACCGTTCCATAAACCCAATATGTAATAGACAAGACCTACTCCTTGCTCAGAGAACTGGACTCAACACGCCCTATTCACCGCACAAGAATATATCTCACTAGTAATAATCTTAAAACCTATGTATTGATATCTCTCTGTTAGTGTGTCAAGTGGGTGAAAAGCGGCATAAACACAGCAGTGAAAAGCAGCTAAACCCCATTATAAAAATAAATTACTTTTACAAACCCATGAAACAAAGACAGTGAAAGAGAGAGAAATTCTTACACAATGCGTTCAGGGGCTGTGATGCAACCTGGATTGACCATATCTAGACCCACAGCTGGATGAGACATAAGGGTGGACACTCTTGGGGCTGAGAGGTTTGGTGAGGTTGGGTGAGCAAACGCAGACCCTTTAAAGTAATACTGCGTGGTACCCATCGCATGGGTCCCAAATCTCCAGGTTCAAGGGCATCTTCCTACATCGAAAACATGCATGAGAAACCCAGAAGATGGTACACCGTGTGATGTGGAAAGGTTTCTAAAACGCACCTCATTTCTCTTCTCCTTGTGCCCGGGTTCGCCATTCCAGCCGCTTGACTAACAATCTCCCTACTTGGAGCATCAGCACCTTTAACCTCCTGTTCTGTACAGGTTGCAATTTGTCCTGAGGATGAACGGGTAGACGGGGAACCAGTGAGAGACTAGCTCTTGGTGTTGGGACAGGCACAGGTCACTCTATTTTCCCATCAGGAAGAAGAATTAACCACAGGCTCATCCTCCCCCCCGGAACCAGAACAGGGCCTGAAGCCATCCTGCGCTTTTGCGGCCAGCTCCCAAAAAAGCGAGTTGTAAAATGGAGCTTCAGGGCACTGCAATTCACAAACCTGCAGAGTTATAAATGATAACTCTCGTCCACAAATATATTGAGGGAAGGCAAAGAAGAGGATTTGAAATCAAGGCAGAATTGTAGGAAACAGATTTCAGGAGGTAGATTCGAATCGCCTTTAAAGCACATGAAAAGCGGCAAAACGTTGACAATGATGCCCTTGGCCAAAAAGGGCGTATGTGTTTTTTCCTGAATATATTCAGGAAAAAACGCATACGCCCTTTTTGGCCAACCAAGCAACCTGGAAAGGCAAATCAGCGCGACAAAGCAGACTCGCTACCCATCGGTCAAAAGGGCCATGCTGAAAAAAGTCTCAAAACCAGAAATGCAGGACAGGCCATGGAGAAATGGGAGCCTTGCTACACTGATGGGCGCGATGTAAATTGCCAACAGCCACTCTGGAGAAGTGTACGGTGTGTCCTGAAACATCTAAAAAACACAGCTTAGAGAGCATAGGGCACTTCCACTCATGGGGGTATAAATTGGGAAAATGAAAATTCAGCAAGACACAAGCACCCCAAAGTTTAGGGCTGCTCTGTTGACAAGGACCTCCACTTCATTCCACCTTCAATATCCCAGGAAAGAGAAAAATGGATAAAGAAGTTGTGGTCCTTATGTACAATGGAATATCACTCAGCCATGAAATCAATGTCATAAGGCTAGTAGCAGCATGATGAGTGGATTTAGGTACGACGATTCTAAGTGAAATAAGTCACACAGAAAAGGACACTTCTCATAAGGTATCACTTATAGAGGGACTGTAAAAACCGTTACACTTGAACTGAATTACAAAACAGAACAGAGTCACACATGCAGAAAACACACTATGGCTGCTTAACGGGAAAGGTGAGGTGGGGTGATACATAAAACAAGGGTTTCAAATTAGCTCAGATACCGTTCCATAAACCCAATATGTAATAGACAAGACCTACTCCTTGCTCAGAGAACTGGACTCAACACGCCCTATTCACCGCACAAGAATATATCTGACTAGTAATAATCTTAAAACCTATGTATTGATATCTCTCTGTTAGTGTGTCAAGTGGGTGTAAAGCGGCATAAACACAGCAGTGAAAAGCAGCTAAACCCCATTATAAAAATAAATTACTTTTACAAACCCATGAAACAAAGACAGTGAAAGAGAGAGAAATTCTTACACAATGCGTTCAGGGGCTGTGATGCAACCTGGATTGACCATATCTAGACCCACAGCTGGATGAGACATAAGGGTGGACACTCTTGGGGCTGAGAGGTTTGGTGAGGTTGGGTGAGCAAACGCAGACCCTTTAAAGTAATACTGCGTGGTACCCATCGCATGGGTCCCAAATCTCCAGGTTCAAGGGCATCTTCCTACATCGAAAACATGCATGAGAAAACAAAAAGATGGTACACCATGTGATGGGGAAAGGTTTCTAAAACGCACCTCATTTCTCTTCTCCTTGTGCCCGGGTTCGCCATTCCAGCCGCTTTACTAACAATCTCCCTACTTGGAGCATCAGCACCTTTAACCTCCTGTTCCGTACAGGTTGCAATTTGTCCTGAGGATGAACGGGTAGACGGGGAACCAGTGAGAGACTAGCTCTTGGTGTTGGGACAGGCACAGGTCACTCTATTTTCCCATCAGGAAGAAGAATTAACCACAGGCTCATCCTCCCCCCCGGAACCAGAACAGGGCCTGAAGCCATCCTGCGCTTTTGCGGCCAGCTCCCAAAAAAGCGAGTTGTACAATGGAGCTTCAGGGCACTGCAATTCACAAACCTGCAGAGTTATAAATGAAAACTCTCGTCCACAAATATATTGAGGGAAGGCAAAGAAGAGGATTTGAAATCAAGACAGAAATGCAGGAAACAGATTTCAGGAGGTAGATTCGAATCGCCTTTAAAGCACATGAAAAGCGGCAAAACGTTGACAATGATGCCCTTGGCCAAAAAGGGCGTATGCGTTTTTTCCTGAATATATTCAGGAAAAAACGCATACGCCCTTTTTGGCCAACCAAGCAACCTGGAAAGGCAAATCAGGGCTACAAAGAAGACTCGCTACCCATCGGTCAAAAGGGCCATGCTGAAAAAAGTCTCAAAACCAGAAATGCAGGACAGGCCATGGAGAAATGGGAGCCTTGCTACACTGATGGGCGGGATGTAAATTGCCAACAGCCACTCTGGAGAAGTGTACGGTGTGTCCTGAAACATCTAAAAAACACAGCTTAGAGAGCATAGGGCACTTCCACTCATGGGGGTATAAATTGGGAAAATGAAAAATCAGCAAGACACAAGCACCCCAAAGTTTAGGGCTGCTCTGTTGACAAGGACCTCCACTTCATTCCAACTTCAATATCCCAGGAGGGAGAAAAATGGATAAAGAAGTTGTGGTCCTTATGTACAATGGAATATCACTCAGCCATGAAATCAATGTCATAAGGCTAATAGCAGCATGATGAGTGGATTTAGGTACGACGATTCTAAGTGAAATAAGTCACACAGAAAAGGACACTTCTCATAAGGTATCACTTATAGAGGGAATGTAAAAACCGTTACACTTGAACTGAATTACAAAACAGAACAGAGTCACACATGCAGAAAACACACTATGGCTGCTTAACGGGAAAGGTAAGGTGGGGTGATACATAAAACAAGGGTTTCAAATTAGCTCAGATACCGTTCCATAAACCCAATATGTAATAGACAAGACCTACTCCTTGCTCAGAGAACTGGACTCAACACGCCCTATTCACCGCACAAGAATATATCTGACTAGTAATAATCTTAAAACCTATGTATTGATATCTCTCTGTTAGTGTGTCAAGTGGGTGTAAAGCGGCATAAACACAGCAGTGAAAAGCAGCTAAACCCCATTATAAAAATAAATTACTTTGAAAAACCCATGAAACAAAGACAGTGAAAGAGAGAGAAATTCTTACACAATGCGTTCAGGGGCTGTGATGCAACCTGGATTGACCATATCTAGACCCACAGCTGGATGAGACATAAGGGTGGACACTCTTGGGGCTGAGAGGTTTGGTGAGGTTGGGTGAGCAAACGCAGACCCTTTAAAGTAATACTGCGTGGTACCCATCGCATGGGTCCCAAATCTCCAGGTTCAAGGGCATCTTCCTACATCGAAAACATGCATGAGAAAACAAAAAGATGGTACACCATGTGATGGGGAAAGGTTTCTAAAACGCACCTCATTTCTCTTCTCCTTGTGCCCGGGTTCGCCATTCCAGCCGCTTTACTAACAATCTCCCTACTTGGAGCATCAGCACCTTTAACCTCCTGTTCCGTACAGGTTGCAATTTGTCCTGAGGATGAACGGGTAGACGGGGAACCAGTGAGAGACTAGCTCTTGGTGTTGGGACAGGCACAGGTCACTCTATTTTCCCATCAGGAAGAAGAATTAACCACAGGCTCATCCTCCCCCCCGGAACCAGAACAGGGCCTGAAGCCATCCTGCGCTTTTGCGGCCAGCTCCCAAAAAAGCGAGTTGTACAATGGAGCTTCAGGGCACTGCAATTCACAAACCTGCAGAGTTATAAATGATAACTCTCGTCCACAAATATATTGAGGGAAGGCAAAGAAGAGGATTTGAAATCAAGGCAGAAATGCAGGAAACAGATTTCAGGAGGTAGATTCGAATCGCCTTTAAAGCACATGAAAAGCGGCAAAACGTTGACAATGATGCCCTTGGCCAAAAAGGGCGTATGCGTTTTTTCCTGAATATATTCAGGAAAAAACGCATACGCCCTTTTTGGCCAACCAAGCAACCTGGAAAGGCAAATCAGGGCTACAAAGAAGACTCGCTACCCATCGGTCAAAAGGGCCATGCTGAAAAAAGTCTCAAAACCAGAAATGCAGGACAGGCCATGGAGAAATGGGAGCCTTGCTACACTGATGGGCGGGATGTAAATTGCCAACAGCCACTCTGGAGAAGTGTACGGTGTGTCCTGAAACATCTAAAAAACACAGCTTAGAGAGCATAGGGCACTTCCACTCATGGGGGTATAAATTGGGAAAATGAAAAATCAGCAAGACACAAGCACCCCAAAGTTTAGGGCTGCTCTGTTGACAAGGACCTCCACTTCATTCCACCTTCAATATCCCAGGAGGGAGAAAAATGGATAAAGAAGTTGTGGTCCTTATGTACAATGGAATATCACTCAGCCATGAAATCAATGTCATAAGGCTAATAGCAGCATGATGAGTGGATTTAGGTACGACGATTCTAAGTGAAATAATTCACACAGAAAAGGACACTTCTCATAAGGTATCACTTATAGAGGGACTGTAAAAACCGTTACACTTGAACTGAATTACAAAACAGAACAGAGTCACACATGCAGAAAACACACTATGGCTGCTTAACGGGAAAGGTGAGGTGGGGTGATACATAAAACAAGGGTTTCAAATTAGCTCAGATACCGTTCCATAAACCCAATATGTAATAGACAAGACCTACTCCTTGCTCAGAGAACTGGACTCAACACGCCCTATTCACCGCACAAGAATATATCTGACTAGTAATAATCTTAAAACCTATGTATTGATATCTCTCTGTTAGTGTGTCAAGTGGGTGTAAAGCGGCATAAACACAGCAGTGAAAAGCAGCTAAACCCCATTATAAAAATAAATTACTTTGAAAAACCCATGAAACAAAGACAGTGAAAGAGAGAGAAATTCTTACACAATGCGTTCAGGGGCTGTGATGCAACCTGGATTGACCATTTCTAGACCCACAGCTGGATGAGACATAAGGGTGGACACTCTTGGGGCTGAGAGGTTTGGTGAGGTTGGGTGAGCAAACGCAGACCCTTTAAAGTAATACTGCGTGGTACCCATCGCATGGGTCCCAAATCTCCAGGTTCAAGGGCATCTTCCTACATCGAAAACATGCATGAGAAAACAAAAAAGATGGTACACCATGTGATGGGGAAAGGTTTCTAAAACGCACCTCATTTCTCTTCTCCTTGTGCCCGAGGTCGCCATTCCAGCCGCTTTACTAACAATCTCCCTACTTGGAGCATCAGCACCTTTAACCTCCTGTTCCGTACAGGTTGCAATTTGTCCTGAGGATGAACGGGAATACGGGGAACCAGTGAGAGACTAGCTCTTGTTGTTGGGACAGGCACAGGTCACTCTATTTTCCCATCAGGAAGAAGAATTAACCACAGGCTCATCCTCCCCCCCGGAACCAGAACAGGGCCTGAAGCCATCCTGCGCTTTTGCGGCCAGCTCCCAAAAAAGCGAGTTGTAAAATGGAGCTTCAGGGCACTGCAATTCACAAACCTGCAGAGTTATAAATGATAACTCTCGTCCACAAATATATTTAGGGAAGGCAAAGAAGAGGATTTGAAATCAAGGCAGAAATGCAGGAAACAGATTTCAGGAGGTAGATTCGAATCGCCTTTAAAGCACATGAAAAGCGGCAAAACGTTGACAATGATGCTCTTGGCCAAAAAGGGCGTATGCGTTTTTTCCTGAATATATTCAGGAAAAAACGCATACGCCCTTTTTGGCCAACCAAGCAACCTGGAAAGGCAAATCAGGGCTACAAAGAAGACTCGCTACCCATCGGTCAAAAGGGCCATGCTGAAAAAAGTCTCAAAACCAGAAATGCAGGACAGGCCATGGAGAAATGGGAGCCTTGCTACACTGATGGGTGGGATGTAAATTGCCAACAGCCACTCTGGAGAAGTGTACGGTGTGTCCTGAAACATCTAAAAAACACAGCTTAGAGAGCATAGGGCACTTCCACTCATGGGGGTATAAATTGGGAAAATGAAAAATCAGCAAGACACAAGCACCCCAAAGTTTAGGGCTGCTCTGTTGACAAGGACCTCCACTTCATTCCACCTTCAATATCCCAGGAGGGAGAAAAATGGATAAAGAAGTTGTGGTCCTTATGTACAATGGAATATCACTCAGCCATGAAATCAATGTCATAAGGCTAATAGCAGCATGATGAGTGGATTTAGGTACGACGATTCTAAGTGAAATAAGTCACACAGAAAAGGACACTTCTCATAAGGTATCACTTATAGAGGGAATGTAAAAACCGTTACACTTGAACTGAATTACAAAACAGAACAGAGTCACACATGCAGAAAACACACTATGGCTGCTTAACGGGAAAGGTAAGGTGGGGTGATACATAAAACAAGGGTTTCAAATTAGCTCAGATACCGTTCCATAAACCCAATATGTAATAGACAAGACCTACTCCTTGCTCAGAGAACTGGACTCAACACGCCCTATTCACCGCACAAGAATATATCTGACTAGTAATAATCTTAAAACCTATGTATTGATATCTCTCTGTTAGTGTGTCAAGTGGGTGTAAAGCGGCATAAACACAGCAGTGAAAAGCAGCTAAACCCCATTATAAAAATAAATTACTTTGAAAAACCCATGAAACAAAGACAGTGAAAGAGAGAGAAATTCTTACACAATGCGTTCAGGGGCTGTGATGCAACCTGGATTGACCATATCTAGACCCACAGCTGGATGAGACATAAGGGTGGACACTCTTGGGGCTGAGAGGTTTGGTGAGGTTGGGTGAGCAAACACAGACCCTTTAAAGTAATACTGCGTGGTACCCATCGCATGGGTCCCAAATCTCCAGGTTCAAGGGCATCTTCCTACATCGAAAACATGCATGAGAAAACAAAAAGATGGTACACCATGTGATGGGGAAAGGTTTCTAAAACGCACCTCATTTCTCTTCTCCTTGTGCCCGGGTTCGCCATTCCAGCCGCTTTACTAACAATCTCCCTACTTGGAGCATCAGCACCTTTAACCTCCTGTTCCGTACAGGTTGCAATTTGTCCTGAGGATGAACGGGTAGACGGGGAACCAGTGAGAGACTAGCTCTTGGTGTTGGGACAGGCACAGGTCACTCTATTTTCCCATCAGGAAGAAGAATTAACCACAGGCTCATCCTCCCCCCCGGAACCAGAACAGGGCCTGAAGCCATCCTGCGCTTTTGCGGCCAGCTCCCAAAAAAGCGAGTTGTACAATGGAGCTTCAGGGCACTGCAATTCACAAACGTGCAGAGTTATAAATGATAACTCTCGTCCACAAATATATTGAGGGAAGGCAAAGAAGAGGATTTGAAATCAAGGCAGAAATGCAGGAAACAGATTTCAGGAGGTAGATTTGAATCGCCTTTAAAGCACATGAAAAGCGGCAAAACGTTGACAATGATGCCCTTGGCCAAAAAGGGCGTATGCGTTTTTTCCTGAATATATTCAGGAAAAAACGCATACGCCCTTTTTGGCCAACCAAGCAACCTGGAAAGGCAAATCAGCACTACAAAGAAGACTCGCTACCCGTCGGTCAAAAGGGCCATGCTGAAAAAAGTCTCAAAACCAGAAATGCAGGACAGGCCATGGAGAAATGGGAGCCTCGCTACACTGATGGGCGGGATGTAAATTGCCAATAGCCACTCTGGAGAAGTGTACGGTGTGTCCTGAAACATCTAAAAAACACAGCTTAGAGAGCATAGGGCACTTCCACTCATGGGGGTATAAATTGGGAAAATGAAAATTCAGCAAGACACAAGCACCCCAAAGTTTAGGGCTGCTCTGTTGACAAGGACCTCCACTTCATTCCACCTTCAATATCCCAGGAAAGAGAAAAATGGATAAAGAAGTTGTGGTCCTTATGTACAATGGAATATCACTCAGCCATGAAATCAATGTCATAAGGCTAGTAGCAGCATAATGAGTGGATTTAGGTACGACGATTCTAAGTGAAATAAGTCACACAGAAAATGACACTTCTCATAAGGTATCACTTATAGAGGGAATGTAAAAACCGTTACACTTGAACTGAATTACAAAACAGAACAGAGTCACACAGGCAGAAAACACACTATGGCTGCTTAACGGGAAAGGTGAGGTGGGGTGATACATAAAACAAGGGTTTCAAATTAGCTCAGATACCGTTCCATAAAACCAATATGTAATAGACAAGACCTACTCCTTGCTCAGAGAACTGGACTCAACACGCCCTATTCACCGCACAAGAATATATCTGACTAGTAATAATCTTAAAACCTATGTATTGATATCTCTCTGTTAGTGTGTCAAGTGGGTGAAAAGCGGCATAAACACAGCAGTGAAAAGCAGCTAAACCCCATTATAAAAATAAATTACTTTTACAAACCCATGAAACAAAGACAGTGAAAGAGAGAGAAATTCTTACACAATGCGTTCAGGGGCTGTGATGCAACCTGGATTGACCATATCTAGACCCACAGCTGGATGAGACATAAGGGTGGACACTCTTGGGGCTGAGAGGTTTGGTGAGGTTGGGTGAGCAAACGCAGACCCTTTAAAGTAATACTGCGTGGTACCCATCGCATGGGTCCCAAATCTCCAGGTTCAAGGGCATCTTCCTACATCGAAAACATGCATGAGAAACCCAGAAGATGGTACACCGTGTGATCTGGAAAGGTTTCTAAAACGCACCTCATTTCTCTTCTCCTTGTGCCGGGGTTCGCCATTCCAGCCGCTTTACTAACAATCTCCCTACTTGGAGCATCAGCACCTTTAACCTCCTGTTCCGTACAGGTTGCAATTTGTCCTGAGGATGAACGGGTAGACGGGGAACCAGTGAGAGACTAGCTCTTGGTGTTGGGACAGGCAAAGGTCACTCTATTTTCCCATCAGGAAGAAGAATTAACCACAGGCTCATCCTCCCCCCCGGAACCAGAACAGGGCCTGAAGCCATCCTGCGCTTTTGCGGCCAGCTCCCAAAAAAGCGAGTTGTAAAATGGAGCTTCAGGGCACTGCAATTCACAAACCTGCAGAGTTATAAATGATAACTCTCGTCCACAAATATATTGAGGGAAGGCAAAGAAGAGGATTTGAAATCAAGGCAGAATTGCAGGAAACAGATTTCAGGAGGTAGATTCGAATCGCCTTTAAAGCACATGAAAAGCGGCAAAACGTTGACAATGATGCCCTTGGCCAAAAAGGGCGTATGCGTTTTTTCCTGAATATATTCAGGAAAAAACGCATACGCCCTTTTTGGCCAACCAAGCAACCTGGAAAGGCAAATCAGGGCTACAAAGCAGACTCGCTACCCATCGGTCAAAAGGGCCATGCTGAAAAAAGTCTCAAAACCAGAAATGCAGGACAGGCCATGGAGAAATGGGAGCCTCGCTACACTGATGGGCAGGATGTAAATTGCCAACAGCCACTCTGGAGAAGTGTACGGTGTGTCCTGAAACATCTAAAAAACACAGCTTAGAGAGCATAGGGCACTTCCACTCATGGGGGTATAAATTGGGAAAATGAAAATTCAGGAAGACACAAGCACCCCAAAGTTTAGGGCTGCTCTGTTGACAAGGACCTCCACTTCATTCCACCTTCAATATCCCAGGAAAGAGAAAAATGGATAAAGAAGTTGTGGTCCTTATGTACAATGGAATATCACTCAGCCATGAAATCAATGTCATAAGGCTAGTAGCAGCATGATGAGTGGATTTAGGTACGACGATTCTAAGTGAAATAAGTCACACAGAAAAGGACACTTCTCATAAGGTATCACTTATAGAGGGACTGTAAAAACCGTTACACTTGAACTGAATTACAAAACAGAACAGAGTCACACATGCAGAAAACACACTATGGCTGCTTAACGGGAAAGGTGAGGTGGGGTGATACATAAAACAAGGGTTTCAAATTAGCTCAGATACCGTTCCATAAACCCAATATGTAATAGACAAGACCTACTCCTTGCTCAGAGAACTGGACTCAACACGCCCTATTCACCGCACAAGAATATATCTGACTAGTAATAATCTTAAAACCTATGTATTGATATCTCTCTGTTAGTGTGTCAAGTGGGTGTAAAGCGGCATAAACACAGCAGTGAAAAGCAGCTAAACCCCATTATAAAAATAAATTACTTTGAAAAACCCATGAAACAAAGACAGTGAAAGAGAGAGAAATTCTTACACAATGCGTTCAGGGGCTGTGATGCAACCTGGATTGACCATATCTAGACCCACAGCTGGATGAGACATAAGGGTGGACACTCTTGGGGCTGAGAGGTTTGGTGAGGTTGGGTGAGCAAACGCAGACCCTTTAAAGTAATACTGCGTGGTACCCATCGCATGGGTCCCAAATCTCCAGGTTCAAGGGCATCTTCCTACATCGAAAACATGCATGAGAAAACAAAAAGATGGTACACCATGTGATGGGGAAAGGTTTCTAAAACGCACCTCATTTCTCTTCTCCTTGTGCCCGGGTTCGCCATTCCAGCCACTTTACTAACAATCTCCCTACTTGGAGCATCAGCACCTTTAACCTCCTGTTCCGTACAGGTTGCAATTTGTCCTGAGGATGAACGGGTAGACGGGGAACCAGTGAGAGACTAGCTCTTGGTGTTGGGACAGGCACAGGTCACTCTATTTTCCCATCAGGAAGAAGAATTAACCACAGGCTCATCCTCCCCCCCGGAACCAGAACAGGGCCTGAAGCCATCCTGCGCTTTTGCGGCCAGCTACCAAAAAAGCGAGTTGTAAAATGGAGGTTCAGGGCACTGCAATTCACAAACCTGCAGAGTTATAAATGATAACTCTCGTCCACAAATATATTGAGGGAAGGCAAAGAAGAGGATTTGAAATCAAGGCAGAAATGCAGGAAACAGATTTCAGGAGGTAGATTCGAATCGCCTTTAAAGCACATGAAAAGCGGCAAAACGTTGACAATGATGCCCTTGGCCAAAAAGGGCGTATGCGTTTTTTCCTGAATATATTCAGGAAAAAACGCATACGCCCTTTTTGGCCAACCAAGCAACGTGGAAAGTCAAATCAGGGCTACAAAGAAGACTGGCTACCCATCGGTCAAAAGGGCCATGCTGAAAAAAGTCTCAAAACCAGAAATGCAGGACAGGCCATGGAGAAATGGGAGCCTTGCTACACTGATGGGCGGGATGTAAATTGCCAACAGCCACTCTGGAGAAGTGTACGGTGTGTCCTGAAACATCTAAAAAACACAGCTTAGAGAGCATAGGGCACTTCCACTCATGGGGGTATAAATTGGGAAAATGAAAAATCAGCAAGACACAAGCACCCCAAAGTTTAGGGCTGCTCTGTTGACAAGGACCTCCACTTCATTCCACCTTCAATATCCCAGGAGGGAGAAAAATGGATAAAGATGTTGTGGTCCTTATGTACAATGGAATATCACTCAGCCAGGAAATCAATGTCATAAGGCTAGTAGCAGCATGATGAGTGGATTTAGGTACGACGATTCTAAGTGAAATAAGTCACACAGAAAAGGACACTTCTCATAAGGTATCACTTATAGAGGGAATGTAAAAACCGTTAAACTTGAACTGAATTACAAAACAGAACAGAGTCACACATGCAGAAAACACACTATGGCTGCTTAACGGGAAAGGTGAGGTGGGGTGATACATAAAACAAAGGTTTCAAATTAGCTCAGATACCGTTCCATAAACCCAATATGTAATAGACAAGACCTACTCCTTGCTCAGAGAACTGGACTCAACACGCCCTATTCACCGCACAAGAATATATCTGACTAGTAATAATCTTAAAACCTATGTATTGATATCTCTCTGTTAGTGTGTCAAGTGGGTGTAAAGCGGCATAAACACAGCAGTGAAAAGCAGCTAAACCCCATTATAAAAATAAATTACTTTGAAAAACCCATGAAACAAAGACAGTGAAAGAGAGAGAAATTCTTACACAATGAGTTCAGGGGCTGTGATGCAACCTGGATTGACCATATCTAGACCCACAGCTGGATGAGACATAAAGGTGGACACTCTTGGGGCTGAGAGGTTTGGTGAGGTTGGGTGAGCAAACGCAGACCCTTTAAAGTAATACTGCGTGGTACCCATCGCATGGGTCCCAAATCTCCAGGTTCAAGGGCATCTTCCTACATCGAAAACATGCATGAGAAAACAAAAAGATGGTACACCATGTGATGGGGAAAGTTTGCTAAAACGCACCTCATTTCTCTTCTCCTTGTGCCCGGGTTCGCCATTCCAGCCGCTTTACTAACAATCTCCCTACTTGGAGCATCAGCACCTTTAACCTCCTGTTCCGTACAGGTTGCAATTTGTCCTGAGGATGAACGGGTAGACGGGGAACCAGTGAGAGACTAGCTCTTGGTGTTGGGACAGGCACAGGTCACTCTATTTTCCCATCAGGAAGAAGAATTAACCACAGGCTCATCCTCCCCCCGGAACCAGAACAGGGCCTGAAGCCATCCTGCGCTTTTGCGGCCAGCTCCCAAAAAAGCGAGTTGTAAAATGGAGCTTCAGGGCACTGCAATTCACAAACCTGCAGAGTTATAAATGATAACTCTCGTCCACAAATATATTGAGGGAAGGCAAAGAAGAGGATTTGAAATCAAGGCAGAAATGCAGGAAACAGATTTCAGGAGGTAGATTCGAATCACCTTTAAAGCACATGAAAAGCGGCAAAACGTTGACAATGATGCCCTTGGCCAAAAAGGGCGTATGTGTTTTTTCCTGAATATATTCAGGAAAAAACGCATACGCCCTTTTTGGCCAACCAAGCAACCTGGAGAGGCAAATCAGGGCTACAAAGAAGACTCGCTACCCATCGGTCAAAAGGGCCATGCTGAAAAAAGTCTCAAAACCAGAAATGCAGGACAGGCCATGGAGTAATGGGAGCCTTGCTACACTGATGGGCGGGATGTAAATTGCCAACAGCCACTCTGGAGAAGTGTACGGTGTGTCCTGAAACATCTAAAAAACACAGCTTAGAGAGCATAGGGCACTTCCACTCATGGGGGTATAAATTGGGAAAATGAAAAATCAGCAAGACACAAGCACCCCAAAGTTTAGGGCTGCTCTGTTGACAAGGACCTCCACTTCATTCCACCTTCAATATCCCAGGAGGGAGAAAAATGGATAAAGAAGTTGTGGTCCTTATGTACAATGGAATATCACTCAGCCATGAAATCAATGTCATAAGGCTAATAGCAGCATGATGAGTGGATTTAGGTACGACGATTCTAAGTGAAATAAGTCACACAGAAAAGGACACTTCTCATAAGGTATCACTTATAGAGGGACTGTAAAAACCGTTACACTTGAACTGAATTACAAAACAGAACAGAGTCACACATGCAGAAAACACACTATGGCTGCTTAACGGGAAAGGTGAGGTGGGGTGATACATAAAACAAGGGTTTCAAATTAGCTCAGATACCGTTCCATAAACCCAATATGTAATAGACAAGACCTACTCCTTGCTCAGAGAACTGGACTCAACACGCCCTATTCACCGCACAAGAATATATCTGACTAGTAATAATCTTAAAACCTATGTATTGATATCTCTCTGTTAGTGTGTCAAGTGGGTGTAAAGCGGCATAAACACAGCAGTGAAAAGCAGCTAAACCCCATTATAAAAATAAATTACTTTGAAAAACCCATGAAACAAAGACAGTGAAAGAGAGAGAAATTCTTACACAATGCGTTCAGGGGCTGTGATGCAACCTGGATTGACCATATCTAGACCCACAGCTGGATGAGACATAAGGGTGGACACTCTTGGGGCTGAGAGGTTTGGTGAGGTTGGGTGAGCAAACGCAGACCCTTTAAAGTAATACTGCGTGGTACCCATCGCATGGGTCCCAAATCTCCAGGTTCAAGGGCATCTTCCTACATCGAAAACATGCATGAGAAAACAAAAAGATGGTACACCATGTGATGGGGAAAGGTTTCTAAAACGCACCTCATTTCTCTTCTCCTTGTGCCCGGGTTCGCCATTCCAGCCACTTTACTAACAATCTCCCTACTTGGAGCATCAGCACCTTTAACCTCCTGTTCCGTACAGGTTGCAATTTGTCCTGAGGATGAACGGGTAGACGGGGAACCAGTGAGAGACTAGCTCTTGGTGTTGGGACAGGCACAGGTCACTCTATTTTCCCATCAGGAAGAAGAATTAACCACAGGCTCATCCTCCCCCCCGGAACCAGAACAGGGCCTGAAGCCATCCTGCGCTTTTGCGGCCAGCTGCCAAAAAAGCGAGTTGTAAAATGGAGGTTCAGGGCACTGCAATTCACAAACCTGCAGAGTTATAAATGATAACTCTCGTCCACAAATATATTGAGGGAAGGCAAAGAAGAGGATTTGAAATCAAGGCAGAAATGCAGGAAACAGATTTCAGGAGGTAGATTCGAATCGCCTTTAAAGCACATGAAAAGCGGCAAAACGTTGACAATGATGCCCTTGGCCAAAAAGGGCGTATGCGTTTTTTCCTGAATATATTCAGGAAAAAACGCATACGCCCTTTTTGGCCAACCAAGCAACGTGGAAAGTCAAATCAGGGCTACAAAGAAGACTGGCTACCCATCGGTCAAAAGGGCCATGCTGAAAAAAGTCTCAAAACCAGAAATGCAGGACAGGCCATGGAGAAATGGGAGCCTTGCTACACTGATGGGCGGGATGTAAATTGCCAACAGCCACTCTGGAGAAGTGTACGGTGTGTCCTGAAACATCTAAAAAACACAGCTTAGAGAGCATAGGGCACTTCCACTCATGGGGGTATAAATTGGGAAAATGAAAAATCAGCAAGACACAAGCACCCCAAAGTTTAGGGCTGCTCTGTTGACAAGGACCTCCACTTCATTCCACCTTCAATATCCCAGGAGGGAGAAAAATGGATAAAGATGTTGTGGTCCTTATGTACAATGGAATATCACTCAGCCAGGAAATCAATGTCATAAGGCTAGTAGCAGCATGATGAGTGGATTTAGGTACGACGATTCTAAGTGAAATAAGTCACACAGAAAAGGACACTTCTCATAAGGTATCACTTATAGAGGGAATGTAAAAACCGTTAAACTTGAACTGAATTACAAAACAGAACAGAGTCACACATGCAGAAAACACACTATGGCTGCTTAACGGGAAAGGTGAGGTGGGGTGATACATAAAACAAAGGTTTCAAATTAGCTCAGATACCGTTCCATAAACCCAATATGTAATAGACAAGACCTACTCCTTGCTCAGAGAACTGGACTCAACACGCCCTATTCACCGCACAAGAATATATCTGACTAGTAATAATCTTAAAACCTATGTATTGATATCTCTCTGTTAGTGTGTCAAGTGGGTGTAAAGCGGCATAAACACAGCAGTGAAAAGCAGCTAAACCCCAGTATAAAAATAAATTACTTTGAAAAACCCATGAAACAAAGACAGTGAAAGAGAGAGAAATTCTTACACAATGAGTTCAGGGGCTGTGATGCAACCTGGATTGACCATATCTAGACCCACAGCTGGATGAGACATAAAGGTGGACACTCTTGGGGCTGAGAGGTTTGGTGAGGTTGGGTGAGCAAACGCAGACCCTTTAAAGTAATACTGCGTGGTACCCATCGCATGGGTCCCAAATCTCCAGGTTCAAGGGCATCTTCCTACATCGAAAACATGCATGAGAAAACAAAAAGATGGTACACCATGTGATGGGGAAAGTTTGCTAAAACGCACCTCATTTCTCTTCTCCTTGTGCCCGGGTTCGCCATTCCAGCCGCTTTACTAACAATCTCCCTACTTGGAGCATCAGCACCTTTAACCTCCTGTTCCGTACAGGTTGCAATTTGTCCTGAGGATGAACGGGTAGACGGGGAACCAGTGAGAGACTAGCTCTTGGTGTTGGGACAGGCACAGGTCACTCTATTTTCCCATCAGGAAGAAGAATTAACCACAGGCTCATCCTCCCCCCGGAACCAGAACAGGGCCTGAAGCCATCCTGCGCTTTTGCGGCCAGCTCCCAAAAAAGCGAGTTGTAAAATGGAGCTTCAGGGCACTGCAATTCACAAACCTGCAGAGTTATAAATGATAACTCTCGTCCACAAATATATTGAGGGAAGGCAAAGAAGAGGATTTGAAATCAAGGCAGAAATGCAGGAAACAGATTTCAGGAGGTAGATTCGAATCACCTTTAAAGCACATGAAAAGCGGCAAAACGTTGACAATGATGCCCTTGGCCAAAAAGGGCGTATGTGTTTTTTCCTGAATATATTCAGGAAAAAACGCATACGCCCTTTTTGGCCAACCAAGCAACCTGGAGAGGCAAATCAGGGCTACAAAGAAGACTCGCTACCCATCGGTCAAAAGGGCCATGCTGAAAAAAGTCTCAAAACCAGAAATGCAGGACAGGCCATGGAGTAATGGGAGCCTTGCTACACTGATGGGCGGGATGTAAATTGCCAACAGCCACTCTGGAGAAGTGTACGGTGTGTCCTGAAACATCTAAAAAACACAGCTTAGAGAGCATAGGGCACTTCCACTCATGGGGGTATAAATTGGGAAAATGAAAAATCAGCAAGACACAAGCACCCCAAAGTTTAGGGCTGCTCTGTTGACAAGGACCTCCACTTCATTCCACCTTCAATATCCCAGGAGGGAGAAAAATGGATAAAGAAGTTGTGGTCCTTATGTACAATGGAATATCACTCAGCCATGAAATCAATGTCATAAGGCTAATAGCAGCATGATGAGTGGATTTAGGTACGACGATTCTAAGTGAAATAAGTCACACAGAAAAGGACACTTCTCATAAGGTATCACTTATAGAGGGAATGTAAAAACCGTTACACTTGAACTGAATTACAAAACAGAACAGAGTCACACATGCAGAAAACACACTATGGCTGCTTAACGGGAAAGGTGAGGTGGGGTGATACATAAAACAAGGGTTTCAAATTAGCTCAGATACCGTTCCATAAACCCAATATGTAATAGACAAGACCTACTCCTTGCTCAGAGAACTGGACTCAACACGCCCTATTCACCGCACAAGAATATATCTGACTAGTAATAATCTTAAAACCTATGTATTGATATCTCTCTGTTAGTGTGTCAAGTGGGTGTAAAGCGGCATAAACACAGCAGTGAAAAGCAGCTAAACCCCATTATAAAAATAAATTACTTTGAAAAACCCATGAAACAAAGACAGTGAAAGAGAGAGAAATTCTTACACAATGCGTTCAGGGGCTGTGATGCAACCTGGATTGACCATTTCTAGACCCACAGCTGGATGAGACATAAGGGTGGACACTCTTGGGGCTGAGAGGTTTGGTGAGGTTGGGTGAGCAAACGCAGACCCTTTAAAGTAATACTGCGTGGTACCCATCGCATGGGTCCCAAATCTCCAGGTTCAAGGGCATCTTCCTACATCGAAAACATGCATGAGAAAACATAAAGATGGTACACCATATGATGGGGAAAGGTTTCTAAAACGCACCTCATTTCTCTTCTCCTTGTGCCCGGGATCGCCATTCCAGCCGCTTTACTAACAATCTCCCTACTTGGAGCATCAGCACCTTTAACCTCCTGTTCCGTACAGGTTGCAATTTGTCCTGAGGATGAACGAGAAGACGTGGAACCAATGAGAGACTAGCTCTTGGTGTAGGGACAGGCACAGGTCACTCTATTTTCCCATCAGGAAGAAGAATTAACCACAGGCTCAGCCTGCCCCCCGGAACCAGAACAGGGCCTGAAGCCATCCTGCGCTTTTGCGGCCAGCTCCCAAGAACGCGAGTTGTAAAATGGAGCTTCAGGGCACTGCAATTCACAAACCTGCAGAGTTATAAATGATAACTCTCGTCCACAAATATATTGAGGGAAGGCAAAGAAGAGGATTTGAAATCAAGGCAGAATTGCAGGAAACAGATTTCAGGAGGTAGATTCGAATCGCCTTTAAAGCACATGAAAAGCGGCAAAACGTTGACAATGATGCCCTTGGCCAAAAAGGGCGTATGCGTTTTTTCCTGAATATATTCAGGAAAAAACGCATACGCCCTTTTTGGCCAACCAAGCAACCTGGAAAGGCAAATCAGCGGTACAAAGAAGACTCGCTACCCATCGGTCAAAAGGGCCATGCTGAAAAAAGTCTCAAAACCAGAAATGCAGGACAGGCCATGGAGAAATGGGAGCCTTGCTACACTGATGGGCGGGATGTAAATTGCCAACAGCCACTCTGGAGAAGTGTACGGTGTGTCCTGAAACATCTAAAAAACACAGCTTAGAGAGCATAGGGCACTTCCACTCATGGGGGTATAAATTGGGAAAATGAAAAATCAGCAAGACACAAGCACCCCAAAGTTTAGGGCTGCTCTGTTGACAAGGACCTCCACTTCATTCCACCTTCAATATCCCAGGAGGGAGAAAAATGGATAAAGAATTTGTGGTCCTTATGTACAATGGAATATCACTCAGCCATGAAATCAATGTCATAAGGCTAATAGCAGCATGATGAGTGGATTTAGGTACGACGATTCTAAGTGAAATAAGTCACACAGAAAGGGACACTTCTCATAAGGTATCACTTATAGAGGGAATGTAAAACCCGTTACACTTGAACTGAATTACAAAACAGAACAGAGTCACACATGCAGAAAACACACTATGGCTGCTTAACGGGAAAGGTGAGGTGGGGTGATACATAAAACAAGGGTTTCAAATTAGCTCAGATACCATTCCATAAACCCAATATGTAATAGACAAGACGTACTCCTTGCTCAGAGAACTGGACTCAACACGCCCTATTCACCGCACAAGAATATATCTGACTAGTAATAATCTTAAAACCTATGTATTGATATCTCTCTGTTAGTGTGTCAAGTGGGTGTAAAGCGGCATAAACACAGCAGTGAAAAGCAGCTAAACCCCATTATAAAAATAAATTACTTTGAAAAACCCATGAAACAAAGACAGTGAAAGAGAGAGAAATTCTTACACAATGCGTTCAGGGGCTGTGATGCAACCTGGATTGACCATATCTAGACCCACAGCTGGATGAGACATAAAGGTGGACACTCTTGGGGCTGAGAGGTTTGGTGAGGTTGGGTGAGCAAACGCAGACCCTTTAAAGTAATACTGCGTGGTACCCATCGCATGGGTCCCAAATCTCCAGGTTCAAGGGCATCTTCCTACATCGAAAACATGCATGAGAAAACAGAAAGATGGTACACCATGTGATGGGGAAAGTTTTCTAAAACGCACCTCATTTCTCTTCTACTTGTGCCAGGGTTCGCCATTCCAGCCGCTTTACTAACAATCTCCCTACTTGGAGCATCAGCACCTTTAACCTCCTGTTCCGTACAGGTTGCAATTTGTCCTGAGGATGAACGGGTAGACGGGGAACCAGTGAGAGACTAGCTCTTGGTGTTGTGACAGGCACAGGTCACTCTATTTTCCCATCAGGAAGAAGAATTAACCACAGGCTCATCCTCCCCCCGGAACCAGAACAGGGCCTGAAGCCATCCTGCGCTTTTGCGGCCAGCTCCCAAAAAAGCGAGATGTAAAATGGAGCTTCAGGGCACTGCAATTCACAAACCTGCAGAGTTATAAATGATAACTCTCGTCCACAAATATATTGAGGGAAGGCAAAGAAGAGGATTTGAAATCAAGGCAGAAATGCAGGAAACAGATTTCAGGAGGTAGATTCGAATCACCTTTAAAGCACATGAAAAGCGGCAAAACGTTGACAATGATGCCCTTGGCCAAAAAGGGCGTATGTGTTTTTTCCTGAATATATTCAGGAAAAAACGCATACGCCCTTTTTGGCCAACCAAGCAACCTGGAGAGGCAAATCAGGGCTACAAAGAAGACTCGCTACCCATCGGTCAAAAGGGCCATGCTGAAAAAAGTCTCAAAACCAGAAATGCAGGACAGGCCATGGAGTAATGGGAGCCTTGCTACACTGATGGGCGGGATGTAAATTGCCAACAGCCACTCTGGAGAAGTGTACGGTGTGTCCTGAAACATCTAAAAAACACAGCTTAGAGAGCATAGGGCACTTCCACTCATGGGGGTATAAATTGGGAAAATGAAAAATCAGCAAGACACAAGCACCCCAAAGTTTAGGGCTGCTCTGTTGACAAGGACCTCCACTTCATTCCACCTTCAATATCCCAGGAGGGAGAAAAATGGATAAAGAAGTTGTGGTCCTTATGTACAATGGAATATCACTCAGCCATGAAATCAATGTCATTAGGCTAATAGCAGCATGATGAGTGGATTTAGGTACGACGATTCTAAGTGAAATAAGTCACACAGAAAAGGACACTTCTCATAAGGTATCACTTATAGAGGGAATGTAAAAACCGTTACACTTGAACTGAATTACAAAACAGAACAGAGTCACACATGCAGAAAACACACTATGGCTGCTTAACGGGAAAGGTGAGGTGGGGTGATACATAAAACAAGGGTTTCAAATTAGCTCAGATACCGTTCCATAAACCCAATATGTAATAGACAAGACCTACACCTTGCTCAGAGAACTGGACTCAACACGCCCTATTCACCGCACAAGAATATATCTGACTAGTAATAATCTTAAAACCTATGTATTGATATCTCTCTGTTAGTGTGTCAAGTGGGTGTAAAGTGGCATAAACACAGCAGTGAAAAGCAGCTAAACCCCATTATAAAAATAAATTACTTTGAAAAACCCATGAAACAAAGACAGAGAAAGAGAGAGAAATTCTTACACAATGCGTTCAGGGGCTGTGATGCAACCTGGATTGACCATTTCTAGACCCACAGCTGGATGAGACATAAGGGTGGACACTCTTGGGGCTGAGAGGTTTGGTGAGGTTGGGTGAGCAAACGCAGACCCTTTAAAGTAATACTGCGTGGTACCCATCGCATGGGTCCCAAATCTCCAGGTTCAAGGGCATCTTCCTACATCGAAAACATGCATGAGAAAACAAAAAGATGGTACACCATGTGATGGGGAAAGGTTTCTAAAACGCACCTCATTTCTCTTCTCCTTGTGCCCGAGGTCGCCATTCCAGCCGCTTTACTAACAATCTCCCTACTTGGAGCATCAGCACCTTTAACCTCCTGTTCCGTACAGGTTGCAATTTGTCCTGAGGATGAACGGGAATACGGGGAACCAGTGAGAGACTAGCTCTTGTTGTTGGGACAGGCACAGGTCACTCTATTTTCCCATCAGGAAGAAGAATTAACCACAGGCTCATCCTCCCCCCCGGAACCAGAACAGGGCCTGAAGCCATCCTGCGCTTTTGCGGCCAGCTCCCAAAAAAGCGAGTTGTAAAATGGAGCTTCAGGGCACTGCAATTCACAAACCTGCAGAGTTATAAATGATAACTCTCGTCCACAAATATATTTAGGGAAGGCAAAGAAGAGGATTTGAAATCAAGGCAGAAATGCAGGAAACAGATTTCAGGAGGTAGATTCGAATCGCCTTTAAAGCACATGAAAAGCGGCAAAACGTTGACAATGATGCTCTTGGCCAAAAAGGGCGTATGCGTTTTTTCCTGAATATATTCAGGAAAAAACGCATACGCCCTTTTTGGCCAACCAAGCAACCTGGAAAGGCAAATCAGGGCTACAAAGAAGACTCGCTACCCATCGGTCAAAAGGGCCATGCTGAAAAAAGTCTCAAAACCAGAAATGCAGGACAGGCCATGGAGAAATGGGAGCCTTGCTACACTGATGGGTGGGATGTAAATTGCCAACAGCCACTCTGGAGAAGTGTACGGTGTGTCCTGAAACATCTAAAAAACACAGCTTAGAGAGCATAGGGCACTTCCACTCATGGGGGTATAAATTGGGAAAATGAAAAATCAGCAAGACACAAGCACCCCAAAGTTTAGGGCTGCTCTGTTGACAAGGACCTCCACTTCATTCCACCTTCAATATCCCAGGAGGGAGAAAAATGGATAAAGAAGTTGTGGTCCTTATGTACAATGGAATATCACTCAGCCATGAAATCAATGTCATAAGGCTAATAGCAGCATGATGAGTGGATTTAGGTACGACGATTCTAAGTGAAATAAGTCACACAGAAAAGGACACTTCTCATAAGGTATCACTTATAGAGGGAATGTAAAAACCGTTACACTTGAACTGAATTACAAAACAGAACAGAGTCACACATGCAGAAAACACACTATGGCTGCTTAACGGGAAAGGTAAGGTGGGGTGATACATAAAACAAGGGTTTCAAATTAGCTCAGATACCGTTCCATAAACCCAATATGTAATAGACAAGACCTACTCCTTGCTCAGAGAACTGGACTCAACACGCCCTATTCACCGCACAAGAATATATCTGACTAGTAATAATCTTAAAACCTATGTATTGATATCTCTCTGTTAGTGTGTCAAGTGGGTGTAAAGCGGCATAAACACAGCAGTGAAAAGCAGCTAAACCCCATTATAAAAATAAATTACTTTGAAAAACCCATGAAACAAAGACAGTGAAAGAGAGAGAAATTCTTACACAATGCGTTCAGGGGCTGTGATGCAACCTGGATTGACCATATCTAGACCCACAGCTGGATGAGACATAAGGGTGGACACTCTTGGGGCTGAGAGGTTTGGTGAGGTTGGGTGAGCAAACACAGACCCTTTAAAGTAATACTGCGTGGTACCCATCGCATGGGTCCCAAATCTCCAGGTTCAAGGGCATCTTCCTACATCGAAAACATGCATGAGAAAACAAAAAGATGGTACACCATGTGATGGGGAAAGGTTTCTAAAACGCACCTCATTTCTCTTCTCCTTGTGCCCGGGTTCGCCATTCCAGCCGCTTTACTAACAATCTCCCTACTTGGAGCATCAGCACCTTTAACCTCCTGTTCCGTACAGGTTGCAATTTGTCCTGAGGATGAACGGGTAGACGGGGAACCAGTGAGAGACTAGCTCTTGGTGTTGGGACAGGCACAGGTCACTCTATTTTCCCATCAGGAAGAAGAATTAACCACAGGCTCATCCTCCCCCCCGGAACCAGAACAGGGCCTGAAGCCATCCTGCGCTTTTGCGGCCAGCTCCCAAAAAAGCGAGTTGTACAATGGAGCTTCAGGGCACTGCAATTCACAAACGTGCAGAGTTATAAATGATAACTCTCGTCCACAAATATATTGAGGGAAGGCAAAGAAGAGGATTTGAAATCAAGGCAGAAATGCAGGAAACAGATTTCAGGAGGTAGATTTGAATCGCCTTTAAAGCACATGAAAAGCGGCAAAACGTTGACAATGATGCCCTTGGCCAAAAAGGGCGTATGCGTTTTTTCCTGAATATATTCAGGAAAAAACGCATACGCCCTTTTTGGCCAACCAAGCAACCTGGAAAGGCAAATCAGCACTACAAAGAAGACTCGCTACCCGTCGGTCAAAAGGGCCATGCTGAAAAAAGTCTCAAAACCAGAAATGCAGGACAGGCCATGGAGAAATGGGAGCCTCGCTACACTGATGGGCGGGATGTAAATTGCCAACAGCCACTCTGGAGAAGTGTACGGTGTGTCCTGAAACATCTAAAAAACACAGCTTAGAGAGCATAGGGCACTTCCACTCATGGGGGTATAAATTGGGAAAATGAAAATTCAGCAAGACACAAGCACCCCAAAGTTTAGGGCTGCTCTGTTGACAAGGACCTCCACTTCATTCCACCTTCAATATCCCAGGAAAGAGAAAAATGGATAAAGAAGTTGTGGTCCTTATGTACAATGGAATATCACTCAGCCATGAAATCAATGTCATAAGGCTAGTAGCAGCATAATGAGTGGATTTAGGTACGACGATTCTAAGTGAAATAAGTCACACAGAAAATGACACTTCTCATAAGGTATCACTTATAGAGGGAATGTAAAAACCGTTACACTTGAACTGAATTACAAAACAGAACAGAGTCACACAGGCAGAAAACACACTATGGCTGCTTAACGGGAAAGGTGAGGTGGGGTGATACATAAAACAAGGGTTTCAAATTAGCTCAGATACCGTTCCATAAACCCAATATGTAATAGACAAGACCTACTCCTTGCTCAGAGAACTGGACTCAACACGCCCTATTCACCGCACAAGAATATATCTGACTAGTAATAATCTTAAAACCTATGTATTGATATCTCTCTGTTAGTGTGTCAAGTGGGTGAAAAGCGGCATAAACACAGCAGTGAAAAGCAGCTAAACCCCATTATAAAAATAAATTACTTTTACAAACCCATGAAACAAAGACAGTGAAAGAGAGAGAAATTCTTACACAATGCGTTCAGGGGCTGTGATGCAACCTGGATTGACCATATCTAGACCCACAGCTGGATGAGACATAAGGGTGGACACTCTTGGGGCTGAGAGGTTTGGTGAGGTTGGGTGAGCAAACGCAGACCCTTTAAAGTAATACTGCGTGGTACCCATCGCATGGGTCCCAAATCTCCAGGTTCAAGGGCATCTTCCTACATCGAAAACATGCATGAGAAACCCAGAAGATGGTACACCGTGTGATCTGGAAAGGTTTCTAAAACGCACCTCATTTCTCTTCTCCTTGTGCCGGGGTTCGCCATTCCAGCCGCTTTACTAACAATCTCCCTACTTGGAGCATCAGCACCTTTAACCTCCTGTTCCGTACAGGTTGCAATTTGTCCTGAGGATGAACGGGTAGACGGGGAACCAGTGAGAGACTAGCTCTTGGTGTTGGGACAGGCAAAGGTCACTCTATTTTCCCATCAGGAAGAAGAATTAACCACAGGCTCATCCTCCCCCCCGGAACCAGAACAGGGCCTGAAGCCATCCTGCGCTTTTGCGGCCAGCTCCCAAAAAAGCGAGTTGTAAAATGGAGCTTCAGGGCACTGCAATTCACAAACCTGCAGAGTTATAAATGATAACTCTCGTCCACAAATATATTGAGGGAAGGCAAAGAAGAGGATTTGAAATCAAGGCAGAATTGCAGGAAACAGATTTCAGGAGGTAGATTCGAATCGCCTTTAAAGCACATGAAAAGCGGCAAAACGTTGACAATGATGCCCTTGGCCAAAAAGGGCGTATGCGTTTTTTCCTGAATATATTCAGGAAAAAACGCATACGCCCTTTTTGGCCAACCAAGCAACCTGGAAAGGCAAATCAGGGCTACAAAGCAGACTCGCTACCCATCGGTCAAAAGGGCCATGCTGAAAAAAGTCTCAAAACCAGAAATGCAGGACAGGCCATGGAGAAATGGGAGCCTTGCTACACTGATGGGCGGGATGTAAATTGCCAACAGCCACTCTGGAGAAGTGTACGGTGTGTCCTGAAACATCTAAAAAACACAGCTTAGAGAGCATAGGGCACTTCCACTCATGGGGGTATAAATTGGGAAAATGAAAAATCAGCAAGACACAAGCACCCCAAAGTTTAGGGCTGCTCTGTTGACAAGGACCTCCACTTCATTCCACCTTCAATATCCCAGGAGGGAGAAAAATGGATAAAGAAGTTGTGGTCCTTATGTACAATGGAATATCACTCAGCCATGAAATCAATGTCATAAGGCTAATAGCAGCATGATGAGTGGATTTAGGTACGACGATTCTAAGTGAAATAAGTCACACAGAAAGGGACACTTCTCATAAGGTATCACTTATAGAGGGAATGTAAAACCCGTTACACTTGAACTGAATTACAAAACAGAACAGAGTCACACATGCAGAAAACACACTATGGCTGCTTAACGGGAAAGGTGAGGTGGGGTGATACATAAAACAAGGGTTTCAAATTAGCTCAGATACCATTCCATAAACCCAATATGTAATAGACAAGACGTACTCCTTGCTCAGAGAACTGGACTCAACACGCCCTATTCACCGCACAAGAATATATCTGACTAGTAATAATCTTAAAACCTATGTATTGATATCTCTCTGTTAGTGTGTCAAGTGGGTGTAAAGCGGCATAAACACAGCAGTGAAAAGCAGCTAAACCCCATTATAAAAATAAATTACTTTGAAAAACCCATGAAACAAAGACAGTGAAAGAGAGAGAAATTCTTACACAATGCGTTCAGGGGCTGTGATGCAACCTGGATTGACCATATCTAGACCCACAGCTGGATGAGACATAAAGGTGGACACTCTTGGGGCTGAGAGGTTTGGTGAGGTTGGGTGAGCAAACGCAGACCCTTTAAAGTAATACTGCGTGGTACCCATCGCATGGGTCCCAAATCTCCAGGTTCAAGGGCATCTTCCTACATCGAAAACATGCATGAGAAAACAGAAAGATGGTACACCATGTGATGGGGAAAGTTTTCTAAAACGCACCTCATTTCTCTTCTACTTGTGCCAGGGTTCGCCATTCCAGCCGCTTTACTAACAATCTCCCTACTTGGAGCATCAGCACCTTTAACCTCCTGTTCCGTACAGGTTGCAATTTGTCCTGAGGATGAACGGGTAGACGGGGAACCAGTGAGAGACTAGCTCTTGGTGTTGGGACAGGCACAGGTCACTCTATTTTCCCATCAGGAAGAAGAATTAACCACAGGCTCATCCTCCCCCCGGAACCAGAACAGGGCCTGAAGCCATCCTGCGCTTTTGCGGCCAGCTCCCAAAAAAGCGAGATGTAAAATGGAGCTTCAGGGCACTGCAATTCACAAACCTGCAGAGTTATAAATGATAACTCTCGTCCACAAATATATTGAGGGAAGGCAAAGAAGAGGATTTGAAATCAAGGCAGAAATGCAGGAAACAGATTTCAGGAGGTAGATTCGAATCACCTTTAAAGCACATGAAAAGCGGCAAAACGTTGACAATTATGCCCTTGGCCAAAAAGGGCGTATGTGTTTTTTCCTGAATATATTCAGGAAAAAACGCATACGCCCTTTTTGGCCAACCAAGCAACCTGGAGAGGCAAATCAGGGCTACAAAGAAGACTCGCTACTCATCGGTCAAAAGGGCCATGCTGAAAAAAGTCTCAAAACCAGAAATGCAGGACAGGCCATGGAGAAATGGGAGCCTCGCTACACTGATGGGCGGGATGTAAATTGCCAACAGCCACTCTGGAGAAGTGTACGGTGTGTCCTGAAACATCTAAAAAACACAGCTTAGAGAGCATAGGGCACTTCCACTCATGGGGGTATAAATTGGGAAAATGAAAATTCAGCAAGACACAAGCACCCCAAAGTTTAGGGCTGCTCTGTTGACAAGGACCTCCACTTCATTCCACCTTCAATATCCCAGGAAAGAGAAAAATGGATAAAGAAGTTGTGGTCCTTATGTACAATGGAATATCACTCAGCCATGAAATCAATGTCATAAGGCTAGTAGCAGCATAATGAGTGGATTTAGGTACGACGATTCTAAGTGAAATAAGTCACACAGAAAATGACACTTCTCATAAGGTATCACTTATAGAGGGAATGTAAAAACCGTTACACTTGAACTGAATTACAAAACAGAACAGAGTCACACAGGCAGAAAACACACTATGGCTGCTTAACGGGAAAGGTGAGGTGGGGTGATACATAAAACAAGGGTTTCAAATTAGCTCAGATACCGTTCCATAAACCCAATATGTAATAGACAAGACCTACTCCTTGCTCAGAGAACTGGACTCAACACGCCCTATTCACCGCACAAGAATATATCTGACTAGTAATAATCTTAAAACCTATGTATTGATATCTCTCTGTTAGTGTGTCAAGTGGGTGAAAAGCGGCATAAACACAGCAGTGAAAAGCAGCTAAACCCCATTATAAAAATAAATTACTTTTACAAACCCATGAAACAAAGACAGTGAAAGAGAGAGAAATTCTTACACAATGCGTTCAGGGGCTGTGATGCAACCTGGATTGACCATATCTAGACCCACAGCTGGATGAGACATAAGGGTGGACACTCTTGGGGCTGAGAGGTTTGGTGAGGTTGGGTGAGCAAACGCAGACCCTTTAAAGTAATACTGCGTGGTACCCATCGCATGGGTCCCAAATCTCCAGGTTCAAGGGCATCTTCCTACATCGAAAACATGCATGAGAAACCCAGAAGATGGTACACCGTGTGATCTGGAAAGGTTTCTAAAACGCACCTCATTTCTCTTCTCCTTGTGCCGGGGTTCGCCATTCCAGCCGCTTTACTAACAATCTCCCTACTTGGAGCATCAGCACCTTTAACCTCCTGTTCCGTACAGGTTGCAATTTGTCCTGAGGATGAACGGGTAGACGGGGAACCAGTGAGAGACTAGCTCTTGGTGTTGGGACAGGCAAAGGTCACTCTATTTTCCCATCAGGAAGAAGAATTAACCACAGGCTCATCCTCCCCCCCGGAACCAGAACAGGGCCTGAAGCCATCCTGCGCTTTTGCGGCCAGCTCCCAAAAAAGCGAGTTGTAAAATGGAGCTTCAGGGCACTGCAATTCACAAACCTGCAGAGTTATAAATGATAACTCTCGTCCACAAATATATTGAGGGAAGGCAAAGAAGAGGATTTGAAATCAAGGCAGAATTGCAGGAAACAGATTTCAGGAGGTAGATTCGAATCGCCTTTAAAGCACATGAAAAGCGGCAAAACGTTGACAATGATGCTCTTGGCCAAAAAGGGCGTATGCGTTTTTTCCTGAATATATTCAGGAAAAAACGCATACGCCCTTTTTGGCCAACCAAGCAACCTGGAAAGGCAAATCAGGGCTACAAAGAAGACTCGCTACCCATCGGTCAAAAGGGCCATGCTGAAAAAAGTCTCAAAACCAGAAATGCAGGACAGGCCATGGAGAAATGGGAGCCTTGCTACACTGATGGGTGGGATGTAAATTGCCAACAGCCACTCTGGAGAAGTGTACGGTGTGTCCTGAAACATCTAAAAAACACAGCTTAGAGAGCATAGGGCACTTCCACTCATGGGGGTATAAATTGGGAAAATGAAAAATCAGCAAGACACAAGCACCCCAAAGTTTAGGGCTGCTCTGTTGACAAGGACCTCCACTTCATTCCACCTTCAATATCCCAGGAGGGAGAAAAATGGATAAAGAAGTTGTGGTCCTTATGTACAATGGAATATCACTCAGCCATGAAATCAATGTCATAAGGCTAATAGCAGCATGATGAGTGGATTTAGGTACGACGATTCTAAGTGAAATAAGTCACACAGAAAAGGACACTTCTCATAAGGTATCACTTATAGAGGGAATGTAAAAACCGTTACACTTGAACTGAATTACAAAACAGAACAGAGTCACACATGCAGAAAACACACTATGGCTGCTTAACGGGAAAGGTAAGGTGGGGTGATACATAAAACAAGGGTTTCAAATTAGCTCAGATACCGTTCCATAAACCCAATATGTAATAGACAAGACCTACTCCTTGCTCAGAGAACTGGACTCAACACGCCCTATTCACCGCACAAGAATATATCTGACTAGTAATAATCTTAAAACCTATGTATTGATATCTCTCTGTTAGTGTGTCAAGTGGGTGTAAAGCGGCATAAACACAGCAGTGAAAAGCAGCTAAACCCCATTATAAAAATAAATTACTTTGAAAAACCCATGAAACAAAGACAGTGAAAGAGAGAGAAATTCTTACACAATGCGTTCAGGGGCTGTGATGCAACCTGGATTGACCATATCTAGACCCACAGCTGGATGAGACATAAGGGTGGACACTCTTGGGGCTGAGAGGTTTGGTGAGGTTGGGTGAGCAAACGCAGACCCTTTAAAGTAATACTGCGTGGTACCCATCGCATGGGTCCCAAATCTCCAGGTTCAAGGGCATCTTCCTACATCGAAAACATGCATGAGAAAACAAAAAGATGGTACACCATGTGATGGGGAAAGGTTTCTAAAACGCACCTCATTTCTCTTCTCCTTGTGCCCGGGTTCGCCATTCCAGCCGCTTTACTAACAATCTCCCTACTTGGAGCATCAGCACCTTTAACCTCCTGTTCCGTACAGGTTGCAATTTGTCCTGAGGATGAACGGGTAGACGGGGAACCAGTGAGAGACTAGCTCTTGGTGTTGGGACAGGCACAGGTCACTCTATTTTCCCATCAGGAAGAAGAATTAACCACAGGCTCATCCTCCCCCCCGGAACCAGAACAGGGCCTGAAGCCATCCTGCGCTTTTGCGGCCAGCTCCCAAAAAAGCGAGTTGTACAATGGAGCTTCAGGGCACTGCAATTCACAAACGTGCAGAGTTATAAATGATAACTCTCGTCCACAAATATATTGAGGGAAGGCAAAGAAGAGGATTTGAAATCAAGGCAGAAATGCAGGAAACAGATTTCAGGAGGTAGATTTGAATCGCCTTTAAAGCACATGAAAAGCGGCAAAACGTTGACAATGATGCCCTTGGCCAAAAAGGGCGTATGCGTTTTTTCCTGAATATATTCAGGAAAAAACGCATACGCCCTTTTTGGCCAACCAAGCAACCTGGAAAGGCAAATCAGCACTACAAAGAAGACTCGCTACCCGTCGGTCAAAAGGGCCATGCTGAAAAAAGTCTCAAAACCAGAAATGCAGGACAGGCCATGGAGAAATGGGAGCCTCGCTACACTGATGGGCGGGATGTAAATTGCCAACAGCCACTCTGGAGAAGTGTACGGTGTGTCCTGAAACATCTAAAAAACACAGCTTAGAGAGCATAGGGCACTTCCACTCATGGGGGTATAAATTGGGAAAATGAAAATTCAGCAAGACACAAGCACCCCAAAGTTTAGGGCTGCTCTGTTGACAAGGACCTCCACTTCATTCCACCTTCAATATCCCAGGAAAGAGAAAAATGGATAAAGAAGTTGTGGTCCTTATGTACAATGGAATATCACTCAGCCATGAAATCAATGTCATAAGGCTAGTAGCAGCATAATGAGTGGATTTAGGTACGACGATTCTAAGTGAAATAAGTCACACAGAAAATGACACTTCTCATAAGGTATCACTTATAGAGGGAATGTAAAAACCGTTACACTTGAACTGAATTACAAAACAGAACAGAGTCACACAGGCAGAAAACACACTATGGCTGCTTAACGGGAAAGGTGAGGTGGGGTGATACATAAAACAAGGGTTTCAAATTAGCTCAGATACCGTTCCATAAACCCAATATGTAATAGACAAGACCTACTCCTTGCTCAGAGAACTGGACTCAACACGCCCTATTCACCGCACAAGAATATATCTGACTAGTAATAATCTTAAAACCTATGTATTGATATCTCTCTGTTAGTGTGTCAAGTGGGTGAAAAGCGGCATAAACACAGCAGTGAAAAGCAGCTAAACCCCATTATAAAAATAAATTACTTTTACAAACCCATGAAACAAAGACAGTGAAAGAGAGAGAAATTCTTACACAATGCGTTCAGGGGCTGTGATGCAACCTGGATTGACCATATCTAGACCCACAGCTGGATGAGACATAAGGGTGGACACTCTTGGGGCTGAGAGGTTTGGTGAGGTTGGGTGAGCAAACGCAGACCCTTTAAAGTAATACTGCGTGGTACCCATCGCATGGGTCCCAAATCTCCAGGTTCAAGGGCATCTTCCTACATCGAAAACATGCATGAGAAACCCAGAAGATGGTACACCGTGTGATCTGGAAAGGTTTCTAAAACGCACCTCATTTCTCTTCTCCTTGTGCCGGGGTTCGCCATTCCAGCCGCTTTACTAACAATCTCCCTACTTGGAGCATCAGCACCTTTAACCTCCTGTTCCGTACAGGTTGCAATTTGTCCTGAGGATGAACGGGTAGACGGGGAACCAGTGAGAGACTAGCTCTTGGTGTTGGGACAGGCAAAGGTCACTCTATTTTCCCATCAGGAAGAAGAATTAACCACAGGCTCATCCTCCCCCCCGGAACCAGAACAGGGCCTGAAGCCATCCTGCGCTTTTGCGGCCAGCTCCCAAAAAAGCGAGTTGTAAAATGGAGCTTCAGGGCACTGCAATTCACAAACCTGCAGAGTTATAAATGATAACTCTCGTCCACAAATATATTGAGGGAAGGCAAAGAAGAGGATTTGAAATCAAGGCAGAATTGCAGGAAACAGATTTCAGGAGGTAGATTCGAATCGCCTTTAAAGCACATGAAAAGCGGCAAAACGTTGACAATGATGCCCTTGGCCAAAAAGGGCGTATGCGTTTTTTCCTGAATATATTCAGGAAAAAACGCATACGCCCTTTTTGGCCAACCAAGCAACCTGGAAAGGCAAATCAGGGCTACAAAGCAGACTCGCTACCCATCGGTCAAAAGGGCCATGCTGAAAAAAGTCTCAAAACCAGAAATGCAGGACAGGCCATGGAGAAATGGGAGCCTCGCTACACTGATGGGCGGGATGTAAATTGCCAACAGCCACTCTGGAGAAGTGTACGGTGTGTCCTGAAACATCTAAAAAACACAGCTTAGAGAGCATAGGGCACTTCCACTCATGGGGGTATAAATTGGGAAAATGAAAATTCAGCAAGACACAAGCACCCCAAAGTTTAGGGCTGCTCTGTTGACAAGGACCTCCACTTCATTCCACCTTCAATATCCCAGGAAAGAGAAAAATGGATAAAGAAGTTGTGGTCCTTATGTACAATGGAATATCACTCAGCCATGAAATCAATGTCATAAGGCTAGTAGCAGCATGATGAGTGGATTTAGGTACGACGATTCTAAGTGAAATAAGTCACACAGAAAAGGACACTTCTCATAAGGTATCACTTATAGAGGGACTGTAAAAACCGTTACACTTGAACTGAATTACAAAACAGAACAGAGTCACACATGCAGAAAACACACTATGGCTGCTTAACGGGAAAGGTGAGGTGGGGTGATACATAAAACAAGGGTTTCAAATTAGCTCAGATACCGTTCCATAAACCCAATATGTAATAGACAAGACCTACTCCTTGCTCAGAGAACTGGACTCAACACGCCCTATTCACCGCACAAGAATATATCTGACTAGTAATAATCTTAAAACCTATGTATTGATATCTCTCTGTTAGTGTGTCAAGTGGGTGTAAAGCGGCATAAACACAGCAGTGAAAAGCAGCTAAACCCCATTATAAAAATAAATTACTTTTACAAACCCATGAAACAAAGACAGTGAAAGAGAGAGAAATTCTTACACAATGCGTTCAGGGGCTGTGATGCAACCTGGATTGACCATATCTAGACCCACAGCTGGATGAGACATAAGGGTGGACACTCTTGGGGCTGAGAGGTTTGGTGAGGTTGGGTGAGCAAACGCAGACCCTTTAAAGTAATACTGCGTGGTACCCATCGCATGGGTCCCAAATCTCCAGGTTCAAGGGCATCTTCCTACATCGAAAACATGCATGAGAAAACAAAAAGATGGTACACCATGTGATGGGGAAAGGTTTCTAAAACGCACCTCATTTCTCTTCTCCTTGTGCCCGGGTTCGCCATTCCAGCCACTTTACTAACAATCTCCCTACTTGGAGCATCAGCACCTTTAACCTCCTGTTCCGTACAGGTTGCAATTTGTCCTGAGGATGAACGGGTAGACGGGGAACCAGTGAGAGACTAGCTCTTGGTGTTGGGACAGGCACAGGTCACTCTATTTTCCCATCAGGAAGAAGAATTAACCACAGGCTCATCCTCCCCCCCGGAACCAGAACAGGGCCTGAAGCCATCCTGCGCTTTTGCGGCCAGCTGCCAAAAAAGCGAGTTGTAAAATGGAGGTTAAGGGCACTGCAATTCACAAACCTGCAGAGTTATAAATGATAACTCTCGTCCACAAATATATTGAGGGAAGGCAAAGAAGAGGATTTGAAATCAAGGCAGAAATGCAGGAAACAGATTTCAGGAGGTAGATTCGAATCGCCTTTAAAGCACATGAAAAGTGGCAAAACGTTGACAATGATGCCCTTGGCCAAAAAGGGCGTATGCGTTTTTTCCTGAATATATTCAGGAAAAAACGCATACGCCCTTTTTGGCCAACCAAGCAACGTGGAAAGTCAAATCAGGGCTACAAAGAAGACTGGGTACCCATCGGTCAAAAGGGCCATGCTGAAAAAAGTCTCAAAACCAGAAATGCAGGACAGGCCATGGAGAAATGGGAGCCTTGCTACACTGATGGGCGGGATGTAAATTGCCAACAGCCACTCTGGAGAAGTGTACGGTGTGTCCTGAAACATCTAAAAAACACAGCTTAGAGAGCATAGGGCACTTCCACTCATGGGGGTATAAATTGGGAAAATGAAAAATCAGCAAGACACAAGCACCCCAAAGTTTAGGGCTGCTCTGTTGACAAGGACCTCCACTTCATTCCACCTTCAATATCCCAGGAGGGAGAAAAATGGATAAAGATGTTGTGGTCCTTATGTACAATGGAATATCACTCAGCCAGGAAATCAATGTCATAAGGCTAGTAGCAGCATGATGAGTGGATTTAGGTACGACGATTCTAAGTGAAATAAGTCACACAGAAAAGGACACTTCTCATAAGGTATCACTTATAGAGGGAATGTAAAAACCGTTAAACTTGAACTGAATTACAAAACAGAACAGAGTCACACATGCAGAAAACACACTATGGCTGCTTAACGGGAAAGGTGAGGTGGGGTGATACATAAAACAAAGGTTTCAAATTAGCTCAGATACCGTTCCATAAACCCAATATGTAATAGACAAGACCTACTCCTTGCTCAGAGAACTGGACTCAACACGCCCTATTCACCGCACAAGAATATATCTGACTAGTAATAATCTTAAAACCTATGTATTGATATCTCTCTGTTAGTGTGTCAAGTGGGTGTAAAGCGGCATAAACACAGCAGTGAAAAGCAGCTAAACCCCATTATAAAAATAAATTACTTTGAAAAACCCATGAAACAAAGACAGTGAAAGAGAGAGAAATTCTTACACAATGAGTTCAGGGGCTGTGATGCAACCTGGATTGACCATATCTAGACCCACAGCTGGATGAGACATAAAGGTGGACACTCTTGGGGCTGAGAGGTTTGGTGAGGTTGGGTGAGCAAACGCAGACCCTTTAAAGTAATACTGCGTGGTACCCATCGCATGGGTCCCAAATCTCCAGGTTCAAGGGCATCTTCCTACATCGAAAACATGCATGAGAAAACAAAAAGATGGTACACCATGTGATGGGGAAAGTTTTCTAAAACGCACCTCATTTCTCTTCTCCTTGTGCCCGGGTTCGCCATTCCAGCCGCTTTACTAACAATCTCCCTACTTGGAGCATCAGCACCTTTAACCTCCTGTTCCGTACAGGTTGCAATTTGTCCTGAGGATGAACGGGTAGACGGGGAACCAGTGAGAGACTAGCTCTTGGTGTTGGGACAGGCACAGGTCACTCTATTTTCCCATCAGGAAGAAGAATTAACCACAGGCTCATCCTCCCCCCGGAACCAGAACAGGGCCTGAAGCCATCCTGCGCTTTTGCGGCCAGCTCCCAAAAAAGCGAGTTGTAAAATGGAGCTTCAGGGCACTGCAATTCACAAACCTGCAGAGTTATAAATGATAACTCTCGTCCACAAATATATTGAGGGAAGGCAAAGAAGAGGATTTGAAATCAAGGCAGAAATGCAGGAAACAGATTTCAGGAGGTAGATTCGAATCACCTTTAAAGCACATGAAAAGCGGCAAAACGTTGACAATGATGCCCTTGGCCAAAAAGGGCGTATGTGTTTTTTCCTGAATATATTCAGGAAAAAACGCATACGCCCTTTTTGGCCAACCAAGCAACCTGGAGAGGCAAATCAGGGCTACAAAGAAGACTCGCTACCCATCGGTCAAAAGGGCCATGCTGAAAAAAGTCTCAAAACCAGAAATGCAGGACAGGCCATGGAGTAATGGGAGCCTTGCTACACTGATGGGCGGGATGTAAATTGCCAACAGCCACTCTGGAGAAGTGTACGGTGTGTCCTGAAACATCTAAAAAACACAGCTTAGAGAGCATAGGGCACTTCCACTCATGGGGGTATAAATTGGGAAAATGAAAATTCAGCAAGACACAAGCACCCCAAAGTTTAGGGCTGCTCTGTTGACAAGGACCTCCACTTCATTCCACCTTCAATATCCCAGGAGGGAGAAAAATGGATAAAGAAGTTGTGGTCCTTATGTACAATGGAATATCACTCAGCCATGAAATCAATGTCATAAGGCTAATAGCAGCATGATGAGTGGATTTAGGTACGACGATTCTAAGTGAAATAAGTCACACAGAAAAGGACACTTCTCATAAGGTATCACTTATAGAGGGAATGTAAAAACCGTTACACTTGAACTGAATTACAAAACAGAACAGAGTCACACATGCAGAAAACACACTATGGCTGCTTAACGGGAAAGGTGAGGTGGGGTGATACATAAAACAAGGGTTTCAAATTAGCTCAGATACCGTTCCATAAACCCAATATGTAATAGACAAGACCTACTCCTTGCTCAGAGAACTGGACTCAACACGCCCTATTCACCGCACAAGAATATATCTGACTAGTAATAATCTTAAAACCTATGTATTGATATCTCTCTGTTAGTGTGTCAAGTGGGTGTAAAGCGGCATAAACACAGCAGTGAAAAGCAGCTAAACCCCATTATAAAAATAAATTACTTTGAAAAACCCATGAAACAAAGACAGTGAAAGAGAGAGAAATTCTTACACAATGCGTTCAGGGGCTGTGATGCAACCTGGATTGACCATTTCTAGACCCACAGCTGGATGAGACATAAGGGTGGACACTCTTGGGGCTGAGAGGTTTGGTGAGGTTGGGTGAGCAAACGCAGACCCTTTAAAGTAATACTGCGTGGTACCCATCGCATGGGTCCCAAATCTCCAGGTTCAAGGGCATCTTCCTACATCGAAAACATGCATGAGAAAACAGAAAGATGGTACACCATGTGATGGGGAAAGTTTTCTAAAACGCACCTCATTTCTCTTCTCCTTGTGCCCGGGGTCGCCATTCCAGCCACTTTACTAACAATCTCCCTACTTGGAGCATCAGCACCTTTAACCTCCTGTTCCGTACAGGTTGCAATTTGTCCTGAGGATGAACGGGAAGACGGGGAACCAATGAGAGACTAGCTCTTGGTGTAGGGACATGCAGAGGTCACTCTATTTTCCCATCAGGAAGAAGAATTAACCACAGGCTCATCCTGCCCCCCGGAACCAGAACAGGGCCTGAAGCCATCCTGCGCTTTTGCGGCCATCTCCCAAAAAGGCGAGTTGTAAAATGGAGGTTCAGGGCACTGCAATTCACAAACCTGCAGAGTTATAAATGATAACTCTCGTCCACAAATATATTGAGGGAAGGCAAAGAAGAGGATTTGAAATCAAGGCAGAATTGCAGGAAACAGATTTCAGGAGGTAGATTCGAATCGCCTTTAAAGCACATGAAAAGCGGCAAAACGTTGACAATGATGCCCTTGGCCAAAAAGGGCGTATGCGTTTTTTCCTGAATATATTCAGGAAAAAACGCATACGCCCTTTTTGGCCAACCAAGCAACCTGGAAAGGCAAATCAGCGCTACAAAGAAGTCTCGCTACCCATTGGTCAAAATGGCCATGCTGAAAAAAGTGTCAAAACCAGAAATGCAGGAAAGGCCATGGAGAAATGGGAGCCATGCTACACTGATGGGCGGGATGTAAATTGCCAACAGCCACTCTGGAGAAGTGTACGGTGAGTCCTGAAACGTCTAAAAAGCAAAGCTACAGAGCATAGGGCACTTCCACTCATGGGGGTATACATTGGGAAAATTAAAAATCAGCAAGAGACAAGCACCCCAAAGTTTAGGGCTGCTCTCTTGACAAGGACCTCCACTTCATTCCACCTTCAATATCCCAGGAAAGAGAAAAATGGATAAAGAAGTTGTGGTCCTTATATACAATGGAATATCACTCAGCCATGAAATCAATGTCATAAGGCTAGTAGCAGCATGATGAGTGGATTTAGGTACGACGATTCTAAGTGAAATAAGTCACACAGAAAAGGACACTTCTCATAATGTATCACTTATAGAGGGAATGTAAAAACCGTTACACTTGAACTGAATTACAAAACAGAACAGAGTCACACATGCAGAAAACACACTATGGCTGCTTAACGGGAAAGGTGAGGTGGGGTGATACATAAAACAAGGGTTTCAAATTAGCTCAGATACCGTTCCATAAAACCAATATGTAATTGACAAGACCTACTCCTTGCTCAGAGAACTGGACTCAACACGCCCTATTCACCACACAAGAATATATCTGACTAGTAATAATCTTAAAACCTATGTATTGATATCTCTCTGTTAGTGTGTCAAGTGGGTGTAAAGCAGCATAAACACAGCAGTGAAAAGCAGCTAAACCCCATTATGAAAATAAATTACTTTGAAAAACCCATGAAACAAAGACAGTGAAAGAGAGAGAAATTCTTACACAATGCGTTCAGGGGCTGTGATGCAACCTGGATTGACCATATCTAGACCCACAGCTGGATGAGACATAAGGGTGGACACTCTTGGGGCTGAGAGGTTTGGTGAGGTTGGGTGAGCAAACGCAGACCCTTTAAAGTAATACTGCGTGGTACCCATCGCATGGGTCCCAAATCTCCAGGTTCAAGGGCATCTTCCTACATTGAAAACATGCATGAGAAACCCAGAAGATGGTACACCGTGTGATGGGGAAAGGTTTCTAAAACGTACCTCATTTCTCATCTCCTTGTGCCCGGGTTCGCCATAACAGCCGCTTTACTAGCCATCTCCCTACTTGGAGCATCAGCATCTTTAACCTCCTGTTCCGTACAGGTTGCAATTTGTCCTGAGGATGAACGAGAAGACATGGAACCAATGAGAGACTAGCTCTTGGTGTTGGGACATGCAGAGGTCACTCTATTTTCCCATCAGGAAGAAGAATTAACCACAGGCTCATCCTGCCCCCCGGAACCAGAACAGGGCCTGAAGCCATCCTGCGCTTTTGCGGCCATCTCCCAAAAAGGCGAGTTGTAAAATGGAGGTTCAGGGCACTGCAATTCACAAACCTGCAGAGTTATAAATGATAACTCTCGTCCACAAATATATTGAGGGAAGGCAAAGAAGAGGATTTGAAATCAAGGCAGAATTGCAGGAAACAGATTTCAGGAGGTAGATTCGAATCGCCTTTAAAGCACATGAAAAGCGGCAAAACGTTGACAATGATGCCCTTGGCCAAAAAGGGCGTATGCGTTTTTTCCTGAATATATTCAGAAAAAACGCATACGCCCTTTTTGGCCAACCAAGCAACCTGGAAAGGCAAATCAGCGCTACAAAGAAGTCTCGCTACCCATTGGTCAAAATGGCCATGCTGAAAAAAGTGTCAAAACCAGAAATGCAGGAAAGGCCATGGAGAAATGGGAGCCATGCTACACTGATGGGCGGGATGTAAATTGCCAACAGCCACTCTGGAGAAGTGTACGGTGAGTCCTGAAACGTCTAAAAAGCAAAGCTACAGAGCATAGGGCACTTCCACTCATGGGGGTATACATTGGGAAAATTAAAAATCAGCAAGAGACAAGAACCCCAAAGTTTAGGGCTGCTCTCTTGACAAGGACCTCCACTTCATTCCACCTTCAATATCCCAGGAAAGAGAAAAATGGATAAAGAAGTTGTGGTCCTTATATACAATGGAATATCACTCAGCCATGAAATCAATGTCATAAGGCTAGTAGCAGCATGATGAGTGGATTTAGGTACGACGATTCTAAGTGAAATAAGTCACACAGAAAAGGACACTTCTCATAATGTATCACTTATAGAGGGAATGTAAAAACCGTTACACTTGAACTGAATTACAAAACAGAACAGAGTCACACATGCAGAAAACACACTATGGCTGCTTAACGGGAAAGGTGAGGTGGGGTGATACATAAAACAAGGGTTTCAAATTAGCTCAGATACCGTTCCATAAAACCAATATGTAATAGATAAGACCTACTCCTTGCTCAGAGAACTGGACTCAACACGCCCTATTCACCGCACAAGAATATATCTGACTAGTAATAATCTTAAAACCTAGGTATTGATATCTCTCTGTTAGTGTGTCAAGTGGGTGTAAAGCGGCATAAACACAGCAGTGAAAAGCAGCTAAACCCCATTATAAAAATAAATTACTTTGAAAAACCCATGAAACAAAGACAGTGAAAGAGAGAGAAATTCTTACACAATGCGTTCAGGGGCTGTGATGCAACCTGGATTGACCATATCTAGACCCACAGCTGGATGAGACATAAGGGTGGACACTCTTGGGGCTGAGAGGTTTGGTGAGGTTGGGTGAGCAAACGCAGACCCTTTAAAGTAATACTGCGTGGTACCCATCGCATGGGTCCCAAATCTCCAGGTTCAAGGGCATCTTCCTACATCGAAAACATGCATGAGAAACCCAGAAGATGGTACACCGTGTGATGGGGAAAGGTTTCTAAAACGTACCTCATTTCTCATCTCCTTGTGCCCGGGTTCGCCATAACAGCCGCTTTACTAGCAATCTCCCTACTTGGAGCATCAGCACCTTTAACCTCCTGTTCCGTACAGGTTGCAATTTGTCCTGAGGATGAACGGGAAGACGTGGAACCAAAGAGAGACTAGCTCTTGGTGTTGGGACAGGCACAGGTCACTCTATTTTCCCATCAGGAAGAAGAATTAACCACAGGTTCATCCTGCCCCCCGGAACAAGAACAGGGACTGAAGCCATCCTGCGCTTTTGCGGCCATCTCCCAAAAAGGCGAGTTGTAAAATGGAGGTTCAGGGCACTGCAATTCACAAACCTGCAGAGTTATAAATGATAACTCTCGTCCACAAATATATTGAGGGAAGGCAAAGAAGAGGATTTGAAATCAAGGCAGAATTGCAGGAAACAAATTTCAGGAGGTAGATTCGAATCGCCTTTAAAGCACATGAAAAGCGGCAAAACGTTGACAATGATGCCCTTGGCCAAAAAGGGCGTAAGCATTTTTTCCTGAATATATTCAGGAAAAAACGCATACGCCCTTTTTGGCCAACCAAGCAACCTGGAAAGGCAAATCAGCGCTACAAAGAAGTCTCGCTACCCATTGGTCAAAATGGCCATGCTGAAAAAAGTGTCAAAACCAGAAATGCAGGAAAGGCCATGGAGAAATGGGAGCCATGCTACACTGATGGGCGGGATGTAAATTGCCAACAGCCACTCTGGAGAAGTGTACGGTGAGTCCTGAAACGTCTAAAAAGCAAAGCTTAGAGAGCATAGGGCACTTCCACTCATGGGGGTATACATTGGGAAAATTAAAAATCAGCAAGAGACAAGCACCCCAAAGTTTAGGGCTGCTCTCTTAACAAGGACCTCCACTTCATTCCACCTTCAATATCCCAGGAAAGAGAAAAATGGATAAAGAAGTTGTGGTCCTTATATACAATGGAATATCACTCAGCCATGAAATCAATGTCATAAGGCTAGTAGCAGCATGATGAGTGGATTTAGGTATGACGATTCTAAGTGAAATAAGTCACACAGAAAAGGACACTTCTCATAATGTATCACTTATAGAGGGAATGTAAAAACCGTTACACTTGAACTGAATTACAAAACAGAACGGAGTCACACATGCAGAAAACACACTATGGCTGCTTAACGGGAAAGGTGAGGTGGGGTGATACATAAAACAAGGGTTTCAACTTAGCTCAGATACCGTTCCATAAAACCAATATGTAATAGACAAGACCTACTCCTTGCTCAGAGAACTGGACTCAACACGCCCTATTCACCGCACAAGAATATATCTGACTAGTAATAATCTTAAAACCTATGTATTGATATCTCTCTGTTAGTGTGTCAAGTGGGTGTAAAGCGGCATAAACACAGCAGTGAAAAGCAGCTAAACCCCATTATAAAAATAAATTACTTTGAAAAACCCATGAAACAAAGACAGTGAAAGAGAGCGAAATTCTTACACAATGCGTTCAGGGGTTGTGATGCAACCTGGATTGACCATATCTAGACCCACAGCTGGATGAGACATAAGGGTGGACACTCTTGGGGCTGAGAGGTTTGGTGAGGTTGGGTGAGCAAACGCAGACCCTTTAAAGTAATACTGCGTGGTACCCATCGCATGGGTCCCAAATCTCCAGGTTCAAGGGCATCTTGCTACATCGAAAACATGCATGAGAAACCCAGAAGATGGTACACCGTGTGATGGGGAAAGGTTTCTAAAACGCACGTCATTTCTCATCTCCTTGTGCTCGGGTTCGCCATTCCAGCCACTTTACTAGCAATCTCCCTACTTGGAGCATCAGCATCTTTAACCTCCTGTTCCGTACAGGTTGCAATTTGTCCTGAGGATGAACGAGAAGACTTGGAACCAATGAGAGACTAGCTCTTGGTGTAGGGACAGGCACAGGTCACTCTATTTTCCCATCAGGAAGAAGAATTAACCACAGGCTCAGCCTGCCCCCTGGAACCAGAACAGGGCCTGAAGCCATCCTGCGCTTTTGCGGCCAGCTCCCTAAAAAGCGAGTTGTAAAATGGAGCTTCAGGGCACTGCAATTCACAAACCTGCAGAGTTATAAATGATAACTCTAGTCCACAAATATATTGAGGGAAGGCAAAGAAGACGATTTGAAATCAAGGCAGAATTGCAGGAAACAGATTTCAGGAGGTAGATTCGAATCGCCTTTAAAGCACATGAAAAGCGGCAAAACGTTGACAATGATGCCCTTGGCCAAAAAGGGCGTATGCGTTTTTTCCTGAATATATTCAGGAAAAAACGCATACGCCCTTTTTGGCCTACCAAGCAACCTGGAAAGGCAAATCAGCGCTAAAAAGAACTCTCGCTACCCATTGGTCAAAATGGCCATGCTGAAAAAAGTGTCAAAACCAGAAATGCAGGAAAGGCCATGGAGAAATGGGAGCCGTGCTACACTGATGGGCGGGATGTAAATTGCCAACAGCCACTCTGGAGAAGTGTACGGTGAGTCCTGAAACGTCTAAAAAGCAAAGCTTAGAGAGCATAGGGCACTTCCACTCATGGGGGTATACATTGGGAAAATTAAAAATCAGCAAGACACAAGCACCCCAAAGTTTAGGGCTGCTCTGTTGACAAGGACCTCCACTTCATTCCACCTTCAATATCCCAGGAAAGAGAAAAATGGATAAAGAAGTTGTGGTCCTTATATACAATGGAATATCACTCAGACATGAAATCAATGTCATAAGGCTAGTAGCAGCATGATGAGTGGATTTAGGTACGACGATTCTAGGTGAAATAAGTCACACAGAAAAGGACACTTCTCATAATGTATCACTTATAGAGGGAATGTAAAAACCGTTACACTTGAACTGAATTACAAAACAGAACAGAGTCACACATGCAGAAAACACACTATGGCTGCTTAACGGGAAAGGTGAGGTGGGGTGATACATAAAACAAGGGTTTCAAATTAGCTCAGATACCGTTCCATAAAACCAATATGTAATAGACAAGACCTACTCCTTGCTCAGAGAACTGGACTCAACACGCCCTATTCACCGCACAAGAATATATCTGACTAGTAATAATCTTAAAACCTATGTATTGATATCTCTCTGTTAGTGTGTCAAGTGGGTGTAAAGCGGCATAAACACAGCAGTGAAAAGCAGCTAAACCCCATTATAAAAATAAATTACTTTGAAAAACCCATGAAACAAAGACAGTGAAAGAGAGCGAAATTCCTACACAATGAGTTCAAGGGCTGTGATGCAACCTGGATTGACCATATCTAGACCCACAGCTGGATGAGACATAAGGGTGGACACTCTTGGGGCTGAGAGGTTTGGTGAGGTTGGGTGAGCAAACGCAGACCCTTTAAAGTAATACTGCGTGGTACCCATCGCATGGGTCCCAAATCTCCAGGTTCAAGGGCATCTTGCTACATCGAAAACATGCATGAGAAACCCAGAAAATGGTACACCGTGTGATGGGGAAAGGTTTCTAAAATGCAACTCATTTCTCATCTCCTTGTGCTCGGGTTCGCCATTCCAGCCACTTTACTAGCAATCTCCCTACTTGGAGCATCAGCACCTTTAACCTCCTGTTCCGTACAGGTTGCAATTTGTCCTGAGGATGAACGGGAAGACTTGGAACCAATGAGAGACTAGCTCTTGGTGTAGGGACAGGCACAGGTCACTCTATTTTCCCATCAGGAAGAAGAATTAACCACAGGCTCAGCCTGCCCCCCGGAACCAGAACAGGGCCTGAAGCCATCCTGCGCTTTTGCGGCCAGCTCCCAAGAACGCGAGTTGTAAAATGGAGCTTCAGGGCACTGCAATTCACAAACCTGCAGAGTAATAAATGATAAGTCTCGTCCACAAATATATTGAGGGAAGGCAAAGAAGAGGATTTGAAATCAAGGCAGAATTGCAGGAAACAGATTTCAGGAGGTAGATTCGAATCGCCTTTAAAGCACATGAAAAGCGGCAAAACGTTGACAATGATGCCCTTGGCCAAAAAGGGCGTATGCGTTTTTTCCTGAATATATTCAGGAAAAAACGCATACGCACTTTTTGGCCAACCAAGCAACCTGGAAAGGCAAATCAGCGCTACAAAGAAGACTCGCTTCCCATCGGTCAAAAGGGCCATGCTGAAAAAAGTTTCAAAACCAGAAATGGAGGACAGGCCATGGAGAAATGGGAGCCTTGCTACACTGATGGGCGGATGTACATTCCCAACAGCCACTCTGAAGAAGTGTACGGTGTGTCCTGAAACATATAAAAAACACAGCTTAGAGAGCATAGGGCACTTCCACTCATGGGGGTATACACTGGGAAAATGAAAAATCAGCAAGACACAAGCACCTCAAAGTTTAGGGCTGCTCTGTTGACAAGGACCTCCACTTCATTCCACCTTCAATATCCCAGGAAAGAGAAAAATGGATAAAGAAGTTGTGGTCCTTATGTAAAATGGAATATCACTCAGCCATGAAATCACTGTTATAAGGCTAGTAGCAGCATGATGAGTGGATTTAGGTACGACGATTCTAAGTGAAATGAGTCACACAGAAAAGGACATTTCTCATAAGGTATCACTGATAGAGGGAATGTAAAAACCATTACACTTGAACTGAATTACAAAACAGAACAGAGTCACACATGCAGAAAACACACTATGGCTGCTTAACAGGAAAGGTGAGGTTGGGTGATACATAAAACAAGAGTTTCAAATTAGCTCAGATACCGTTCCATAAACCCAATATGTAATAGACAAGACCTACTCCTTGCTCAGAGAACTGGACTCAACACGCTCTATTCACCGCACAAGAATATATCTGACTAGTAATAATCTTAAAACCTATGTATTGATATCTCTCTGTTAGTGTGTCAAGTGGGTGTAAGGCGGTATAAACACAGCAGTGAAAAGCAGCTAAACCCCATTATAAAAATAAATTACTTTGAAAAACCCATGAAACAAAGACAGTGAAAGAGAGAGAAATTTCTATACAATTCGTTCAGGGGCTGTGATGCAACCTGGATTGACCATATCTAGACCCACAGCTGGATGAGACATAAGGGTGGACACTCTTGTGGCTGAGAGGTTTGGTGAGGTTGGGTGAGCAAACGCAGACCCTTTAAAGTAATACTGCGTGGTACCCATCGCATGGGTCCCAAATCTCCAGGTTCAAGGGCATCTTGCTACATCGAAAACATGCATGAGAAACCCAGAAGATGGTACACCGTGTGATGGGGAAAGGTTTCTAAAACGCACGTCATTTCTCATCTCCTTGTGCCCGGGTTCGCCATTCCAGCCGCTTTACTAGCAATCTCCCTACTTGGAGCATCAGCACCTTTAACCTCCTGTTCCGTACAGGTTGCAATTTGTCCTGAGGATGAACGGGAAGACGTGGAACCAATGAGAGACTAGCTCTTGGTGTTGGGACAGGCACAGGTCACTCTATTTTCCCATCAGGAAGAAGAATTAACTACAGGCTCAGCCTGCCCCCGGGAACCAGAAGAGCGCCTGAAGCCATCCTGCTCTTTTGCGGCCTGCTCCCAAAAAAGCGACTTGTAAAATGGAGCTTCAGGGCACTGCAATTCACAAACCTGCAGAGTTATAAATGATAACTCTCGTCCACAAATATATTGAGGGAAGGCAAAGAAGACGATTTGAAATCAAGGCAGAATTGCAGGAAACAGATTTCAGGAGGTAGATTCGAATCGCCTTTAAAGCACATGAAAAGCGGCAAAACGTTGACAATGATGCCCTTGGCCAAAAAGGGCGTATGCGTTTTTTCCTGAATATATTCAGGAAAAAACGCATACGCCCTTTTTGGCCAACCAAGCAACCTGGAAAGGCAAATCAGCGCTACAAAGAAGACTCGCTACCCATCGGTCAAAAGGGCCATGCTGAAAAATGTCTCAAAACCAGAAATGCAGGACAGGCCATGGAGAAATGGGAGCCTTGCCACACTGATGGGCGGGTTGTAAATTGCCAACAGCCACTCTGGAGAAGTGTACGGTGTGTCCTGAAACATCTAAAAAACACAGCTTAGAGAGCATAGGGCACTTCCACTCATGGGGGTATAAATTGGGAAAATGAAAAATCAGCAAGACACAAGCACCCCCAAGTTGAGGGCTGCTCTGTTGACAAGGACCTCCACTTCATTCCACCTTCAATATCCCAGGAAAGAGAAAAATGGATAAAGAAGTTGTGGTCCTTATGTACAATGGAATATCACTCAGCCATGAAATCAATGTCATAAGGCTAGTAGCAGCATGATGAGTGGATTTAGGTACGACGATTCTAAGTGAAATAAGTCACACAGAAAAGGACACTTCTCATAAGGTATCACTTATAGAGGGAATGTAAAAAGCGTTACACTTGAACTGAATTACAAAACAGAACAGAGTCACACATGCAGAAAACACAGTATGGCTGCTTAACGGGAAAGGTGAGGTGGGGTGATACATAAAACAAGGGTTTCAAATTAGCTCAGATACCGTTCCATAAACCCAATATGTAATAGACAAGACCTACTCCTTGCTCAGAGAACTGGACTCAACACGCCCTATTCACCGCACAAGAATATATCTGACTAGTAATAATCTTAAAACCTATGTATTGATATCTCTCTGTTAGTGTGTCAAGTGGGTGTAAAGCGGCATAAACACAGCAGTGAAAAGCAGCTAAACCCCATTATAAAAATAAATTACTTAAAAATTCCAAAAAACAAAGACAGTGATAGAGGGAAAATTTTTACGTAATTCGTTCCGGGGCTGTGATGCAACCTGGTGTGACCATATCTAGACCCACAGCTGGATGAGAAATAAAGCTGGACACTCTTGGGGCTGAAGGTCTCTTTCCCTATTTACCAGATTAGGAACGTAGAAAGGCTGCCACCCTCTGGCCGTTACCTGCAAAAGCAGCTTTAAAACCTGTGCTAATGGTCACTTCATATGAACAAGTACTTCAGGGCTGTAAATGAAACGTGCCCTCAAAATGTCTTGAGGGAGGTAATGGCCAAAAATTTTCAAAATGTGACACTTACTTTAAGAAAACACTTTGAAGAACTGAGCTGTAATCACAGTTTGATAAATAAAAAGGGCATGCTTTAAAGCTCAATTTCAACAGATTATGGGACACATGCAAATTCAACCACAGATAGGCATCAGCTCGCACCCATTAGAATAACCATCAGCAAGAAAACTACAAACAATAAATATTGAAGGTGTTTTGGAGAAATGCATACCCTCAATTTTAAGTGGGACGTAACCTGGAAAGAGCCACTAATGAGAACTGAATGGTGGTGCCTTTAAAACATACACACTGAGCTACCATATGATACAGCAAGCCCACTGCTTGGCCTATAACATAAGAAGATATAACTGGAAAGACACAGGCAAGCAAATGTGCATTGCAGCAGTATTACAATAGCCAAGACATGGAGGCAACCAGAAAGTCCATCAAGAGGTGCGTGGCCAAAGAAGAACTGGTACACGTACAGATGGAATATTAGCCAGGGAAAAAAATGAAACAATGCCATTTGCAGCACCATGTATGATTCTTGAGGTAATCAGGCAAATTGTACTAAGTCAGAAAGCAAAAGACACATATCCTATAATATCACTTATAGGTCTTAGCTAAAAATTGATACCAATGAAAATATTTCCACAGAGAAATGCAATCACAGATTCATGAAACAAACTTATGGTTCACCAAATGGAAAGGTGTGAGGATTGGATACATTAGGATATTGGGGTTAAGATAGATATAGAAACACATGTGAAATATGTAATCACCAAAGACCTACGTAATACCAAGACAAGACTACTCAACATCGTGTCATAACCTACATGGGAAAATGATCCAAAGAAGAATAGATATATGTATATGTTTAAAAGAACCACATCTTTCACACCTAGAAGAAACAAAACATTTTAATTAAATTTGCTCTGACAAAAAATAAAAATTAAATTAAAAAAAGAACAAGAAGTAATGAGACATAAACTTAAGGGGCTATTTGCTGGCACATTGCATTCTAATTTACAACCAGAACATGACTTCCATTAAGGCTCTGTCATCACTAATAAAGCAGCTTTATAAGCAATGTTGAAGGTAGCTTAAAAGAAGTCTCACTAATTATTGATAGTAACAAGGAAACAAAGAAAAGTAAAAATCTCACTGCAAAAAGTATACATAGGGTAAGGATAGTAGATCAAACACTTATTAAACTTCTGTAAAGAATAAAAGACAACAGTAGTATGTTTTTTTAAAAAGAGAGGGCCCAAATAAATCTGAAATGAAAGAGATGATGTTACAACAGACACCACAGAAATACAAAGTATCCTAAGATACACACAGGGTAACTCAGGGCTCAGACTGGACAGAGCCCACTCTCCAGTCCCCTGTACATGACTTACAGGAGCCTCAGGAACTGAGGAGGGGGTCCCTGAGGAGAGGCTCAAGATAGAATATGGTAGGCATTAACATGACTGCATTCATCTTAAACATGCCTGAACTACATTCACACGAGATGATTTTGTCCTGTATGTACATCGGCACCTCTAGTTGGAACTGCAGATCTTTGGCTTCAACACCTCTACTGACAACATTAGCGTCACCTGCTGTGGACCGTCTCCTATAGGATTTCTAGAATCACAAAACATCGAAGCTTCACAGGACCCAGAGTCTGTGCAACTCCACACAGAGTCTCAGAGTCTCAACTCCACTCAGATACTCCACTCTTGGAGGGCACACACAAAGTAGTGTGCACATCAGGACCCAGGGGAAGGAGCAGTGACCCTGTAGGAGAATGACCAGAACTACCTGCTACTTTTAGAGGGTCTCTTGCAGAGGCAGGTGGTGGCTGTGGCTGTGGCTCACCGTGAGGACAACGACACTGGCAGCAGAAGTTCTGGGAAATACTCCTTGGTGTGAGCCCTCCCAGAGTCCGCCATTAGCCCCACCAAGAGCAAGGTAGGCTCCAGGGCTGGGTCGCCTCAGGCCAAACAACCAACAGGGAGGGAACCCAGCCCCATGCATCAGCAGACAAGCGGATTAAACTTTTTATTAAAGTTTTATTTAATCCGTAGACAAGCGGATTAAAGCTCTGCCCACCAAAGCAACACCCAGCTCTACCCACCACCAGTCCTTCCCATCAGGAAGCTTGCACAAGCCTCTAAGATAGACTCATCCACCGGAGAGCAGACAGCAGAAGCAAGAAGAACTACAATTCTGCAGCCTGTGGAAGGAAAACCACATTCACAGAAAGATAGACAAAATGAAAAGGCAGAGGACTTTATACCAGATCAAGGAACAAGATAAAACCCCAGAAAAAAAAACGAAATGAGGTGGAGATAGGGAACCTTCCAGAAAAAAAATTCAGAATAATGATAGTGAAGTTGAGCCAAGACCTTGGAAAAAGAAAGGAGGCAAAGATCGAGAAGATGCAAGAAATGTTTAACAAAGACCTAGAAGAATTAAGGAACAAACACCTAGAAGAATTAAAGAACAAACAAACAGAGGTGAACAATGGAATAACTGAAATGAAAAATACACTAGAAGGAATCAGTAGCAGAATAACTGTGGCAGAAGAACGGATAAGTGACCTGGAAGACAGAAAGGTGGAAATCACTGCCATGGAACAGAATAAAGAAAAAGAATGAAAATAAACGAAGACACCCCAAGAGTCCTCTGGGACAACTTTAAACGCAACAACATTCGCATTATAGGGGTCCCAGAAGGAGAAGAGAGAGAGAAAGGACCCGAGAATATATTTAAAGAGATAATGGTCAAAAACTTCCCTAGCATGGGAAAAGAAATAGCCACCCAAGTCCAGAAGCACAGAGTGTCCCAGGCAGGATAAACCAAAGGAGAAAAATGACAAGACACATAGTAATCAAATTGACAAAAATTAACGACAAAGAAAAATGATTGAAAGCAGCAAGGGAAAAATGACAAATAACATACAAGGGAACTCCCATAAGGATAACAACTGATTTCTCAGCAGAAAATCTACAAGCCAGAAGGAAGTGGCATGATAAATTTAAAGTGATGAAAGGGAAGAACCTACAACCAAGAGTACTCCACCCTGCAAAGAGCTCATTCAGATTTGATGGAGAAATCAAAAGCCTTACAGACAAGCAAAAGCTAAGAGAATTCAGCACCATGAAACCAGCTCTACACCAAATGCTAAAGGAACTTCTCTAAGTGGGAAACACAAGAGAAGAAAAGGACCCACCAAGACAAACCCATAACAATTAAGAAAATAGTAGTAGGAACATACATATCGATAATTACCTTAAACGTGAATGCACTACATGTTCCAACCAAAAGACACAGGCTCGCTGAATGGATACAAAAACAAGACCCATATATATGCTGTCTACAAGAGATCCATTTCAGACCTAGGGACACATACAGACTCAAAGTGAGGCGATGGAAAAATATATTCTATGCAAATGAAAATCAAAAGAAAGCTGGAGTAGCAATACTCATATCAGATAAAATAGACTTTAAAATAAAGAATGTTACAAGAGACGAGGAAAGGCACTACATAATGGTCAGGGGATCAATCCAAGAAGAAGATATAACAACTATAAATATATATGTACCCAAAATAGGAGCAGCTCAATGTATAAGGCAACTGCTAACAGCTATAAAAGAGGAAATCGACAGTAACACAATAATAGCGGGGGACTTTAACAGCTCACTTACACCAGTGGAGATCAGCCAGACAGACAATTAATAAGGAAACACAAGCTTTAAATGACACAATAGACCAGATAGAGTTAATTGATATTTATAGGACATTCCATCCAAAAACAGGAGATTACACGTTCTTCTCAACTGCACACGGAACATTCTCCAGGATAGATCACATCTTGGGTCACAGATAAAGCCTCAGTAAATTTAAGAAAACTGAAATCATATCAAGCAGCTGTTCCGACCACAATGCTATGAGATTAGAAATCAATTACACGGAAAAAACCGTAAAAAACACAAACACATGGAGGCTAAACAATACGTTACTAAATAACCAAGAGATCACTGAAGAAATCAAAGAGGAAATCAAAAACTACCTAGAGACAAATGACAACAAAAACACGATGATCCAAAACCTATGGGATGCAGCAAAAGGAGTTCTAAGAGGGAAGTTTATAGCAATACAAGCCTACCTCAAGAAACAAGAAAAATCTCAAATAAACAATCTAACCTTACACCTAGAGGAACTAGAGAAAGAAGAACAAAACCCAAAGTTAGTAGAAGGAAAGAAATCATAAAGATCAGAGCAGAAATAAATGAAATAGAAACAAAGAAAACGAAAGCAAAGATCAATAAAACTAAAAGCTGGTTCTTTGAGAAGATAAGCAAAAATGATCAACCTTTAGCCAGACTCCAGAAAAAGAGGGAGAGGACGCAAATCAACAAAATTAGAAGTGAAAAAGCAGAAGTTACAACAGACACCACAGGAATACAAAGCATCCTAAGAGACTACTACAAGCAACTCTAGGCCAATAAAATGGACAATCTGGAAGAAATGGACAAATTCTTAGAAAGGGATAACCTTCTAAGACTGAACCAGGAAGAAATAGAAAATATGAACAAACCTATCACAAGCAATGAAATTGAAACTGTGATTAAAAATCTTCCAACAAACAAAAGTCCAGAACCAGATGGCATCACAGGTGAATTCTATCAAACATTTAGAGAAGAGCTAACACCCAACCTTCTCAAATTCTTCAAAACAATTGCAGGGGAAGGAACACTCCCAAACTCATTCTATGAGACCACCATCACCCTGATACCAAAATCAGACAGAGATACTACAAGGAAAGAAAATTATAGACCAATATCACTGATGAATATAGATGTAAAAATCCTCAACAAAATACTAGCAAACAGAATCGAACAACACATTAAAAGGATCATACACCATGATCAAGTGGGGTTTATCCCAGGGATGCAAGGATTCTTCAATATACACAAATCAATGTGATACACCATATTAACAAATTGTAGAATAAAAGCATATGATCATCTCAATAGAGGAAGGAAAAGATTTTGAGAAAATTCAACACTCATTTACGATAAAAACTCTGCAGAGTGTGGGCATAGAGGGAAACTACCTCAACATAATAAAGGCCATATATGACAAACCCACAGCAAACAGCATTCTCAATGGTGAAAAAATGAAAGCGTTTCCTCTAAGATCAGGAACAAGACGAGGATGTCCACTCTCACCACTGCTATTCAACATAGTTTTGGAAGTCCTAGCCATGGCAATCAGAGAAGAAAAAGAAATAAAAGGAATACAAAAAGGAAAAGAAGAAGTAAAATTGTCACTGTTTGCAGATGACATGATATCATAGAAAGAGAATCCTGAAGATGCCACCAGAAAACCACTGGAGCTAATCAATGAATTTGGTAAAGTTGCAGGATACAAAATTAATGCACAGAAATTGCTTGCATTCCTATACACTAACAATGAAAGATCAGAAAGAGAAATTAAGGAAACAATCCCATTACCACTGCTACACAAAGAATAAAATACCTAGGAATAAACCTACCTAAGGAAGTAAAAGACCTGTACTCAGAAAACTATAAGACACTGATGAAAGAAATCAAAGATGATATAAACAGATGGAGACATATACCATGTTCTCGGATTAGAAGAATCAATATTGTGAAAATGACTATACTACCCAAAGCAATCTACAGATTCAATGCAATCCCGATCAAAATACATTTGGCATTTTCTACAAAACAAGAAAAAAAAATCTTAAAATTTGTAGGGAGACACAAAAGACCCTGGATAGCCAAAGCAGTCTTGAGGGGGGAAAAAAAAGAGCTGGAGGAATCAGACTTCCAGACTTCAGACTATATTGCAAAGCTACAGTAATCAAGATAATATGGTACTGACACAAAAACAGAAATATAGGTCAATAGAACAGGATAGAAAGCACAGAGATAAACCCACGTACCTATGGTTCACTAATCTATGACAAAGGAGGCAAGGGTATACAATGGAGAAAAGACAGTGTCTTCAGCAAGTGGTGCTGGGAAAACTGGACAGTTACATGTAAAAGAATGAAATTAGTACACTCCCTAACACCATACACAAAAATAAACTCAAAATGGATTAGAGACCTAAATATAAGACCAGCCACTATAAAACTCTTAGAGGAAAACATAAGCAGAACAGTCTATGACATAAATCACAGCAAGATCCTTTTTGACCCACCTCCTAGAGAAATGGAAATAAAAACAAAAATAAAAAAATGGGACCGAATGAAACATAAATTCTTTTGCACAGCAAAGGAAAACATAAGCAAGATGAAAAGACAACCATCAGAATGGGAGAAAATATTTTCAAATGAAGCAAATGGCAAAGGATTAATCTCCAAAAAGCAGCTCATGTAGCTCAATATCACAAAACCAAACAATCCAATCCAAAAATGGGCAGAAAACCTAAATAGACATTTCTCCAAAGAAGATATACAGGTTGCCAACAAACACATGAAAGGATGCTGAACATCACTAATCATTAGAGAAATGCAAATCAAAACTACAGTGAGGTATCACCTCACACCAGTCAGAATGGCCATCATCAAAAAATCTACCAACAATAAATGCTGGAGAGGCATTTATTGGAGCAAAGGGAACCCTCTTGCACTGTTGGTGGGAATGTAAATTGATATAGCCACTAGGGAGAAAGGTATGGGGGTTCCTTAAACACTAAAAATAGAACTACCATACAACCCAGCAAACCCACTCCTGGACATTTACCCTGAGAAAACCATAATTCAAAAAGAGTCATGTACCACAATGTTCACTGTAGCTCTATTTACAATAGCCAGGACATGGAAGCAACCTAAGTGTCCATCAACAGATAAATGGATAAAGAAGATGTGGCACATATATACAATGGAACATTATTCAGCCATAAAAAGAAACGAAATTGAGTTATTTTTAGTGAGGTGGATGGATCTAGAGTCTGTCCTACAGAGTGAAGTAAGTCAGAAAGAGAAAAACAAATACCGTATGCTAACACATATATATGGAATCTTAAAAAAAAAAGTTTATGAAGAACCTAGGGGCAGGAAAGGATTAAGGACACAGACGTAGAGAAAGGACTTGAGGACATGGGGAGAGGGAAGGGTAAGCTGGGACAAAGTGAGAGAGTGGTATGGACATATATACACTACCAAATGTAAAATTGATAGCTACTGGGAAGCAGCCACATAGCACAGGGAGATCAGCTCTGTGCTTTGTGACCACCTAAAAGGGTGGGATAAGGGAGTGAGAGGGAGGTGCAAGAGGGAGGGGATATGGTGTTATATGTATACGCACAGCTGATTCACTTTTTTATACAGCAGAAACTAACACACAATTGTAAAGCAATTATACTCCAATAAAGATGTAAAAGAAAAAAAAAAGCCCAGAGATAAACCTACACACCTATGGCCCACTAATCTATGACAAAGGAGGCAAGGGTATACAAAGGAGAAAAGACAGTCTCTTCAATAAGTGGTGCTGGGAAAAATGGACAGCTACATGTAAAAGAATGAAATTAGAACACTCCCTAACACCATACACAAAAAATAAACTCAAAATGGATTAGAGACCGAAATGTAAGACCGGACACTATAAAACTCTTAGAGGAAAACACAGGAAGAATACTCTTTGACATAAATCACAGCAAGATCTTTTTTGATCCACCTCCTAGAGTAATGGAATAAAAAAAAAAATAAACATATAGGAGCAAATGAAACCTAAAAGCTTTTGCAAAGCAAAGGAAACTACAAACAAGACGAAAAGACAACCCTCACAATGGGAGAAAATATTTGCAAACGAATCAATGGACAAAGGATTAATCTCCAATGTATATAAACAGCTCATGCAGCTCAACAGTAAAAAAACAAACAACCCAATCCAAAAATGGGCAGATGACGTAAATAGACATTTGTCCCAAGAAGACATACAGATGACCAAGAAGCACATGAAAAGCTGCTCAACATCACTAATTATTAGAGAAATATAAACCAAAACTACAATGAGGTATCGCCTCACACGAGTTAGAATGGGCATCATCAGAAAATCTACAAGCAACAAATGCTGGAGAGGGTGTGGAGAAAAGGGAACCCTCTTACACTATTTGTGGGAATGTAAATTGATACAGTCACGATGGAGAACAGTATGGAGGTTCCTTAAAAGACTAAAAATAGAATTACCATATGACCCAGCAATCCCACTACTGGCCATATACCCAGAGAAAACCATAATTCAAAAAGACATATTCACCACAATATTCATTGCAGCACTGTTTACAATAGCCAGGTCATGGAAGCAACCTAAATGCCCATAGACAGACGAACAGAAAAGATGTGCTACATATATAAAATGGAATATTACTCAGCCATAAAAAGGAATGAAATTGGGTCATTTGTAGAGACGTGGATAGATCTAGAGACTGTCATACAGAGTGAAGTAAGTCAGAAAGAGAAAAACAAATATCGTATATTAACGCATACATGTGGAACCTAGAAAAATGGTAAAGATGAACCGGTTTGCAAGGCAGAAATAGAGACACAGATGTAGAGAACAAATGTATGGACACCAAGGGGGGAAAGTGGCAGGGTGGTGGTGGTGGGATGAATTGCGAGCCTGGGATTGACATATATACACTTATATGTATAAAATAGGTTACCAATAAGAGCCTGCTGTATAAAAAAATGAATAAAATAAATTCAAAAATTAAAAAATAAATCATACTTAAAAAAATAAAACAGAAAAAAAAGTTCTGTCCTTCCCATAGACGTATTTATATGAATGAATTATTTCCATGCTTATATCCATAAATACAAAAAGAGGAATAAAACTTACCTTGAACCAAAAAAGAAAAAAAAAAAAAAAAACAGAACCCACTGGTCATACAGAGGAAAACCCTATCAGGGCACTTGCTCCAGGGGTAAACAATTCTGAAGTTGGTCACAGGTGGGGAATCATCTCCCATGCAGCCAGCAGCCCCCACACGAGGAGCGTCCTCATTGCAAAGCTGGGGGACCGTGAGGAGGCGTCTCTGAGTAAACGTGAGCTGAGCCCCAGGCCAGCTGCTGCTGAACTTTTCCCACCCTTCCCAGGTAAAACACCTGAATGTGTGCAAAGACTTTAAAAACTAGAGGAAGGGGCTTGGAGTCACACCAGCGACAGCACGCAGGCCGACTTGGTGCCTGCAGGCCAGCCAGGATGGTCCTGGCCCCGGGCGCTCGTCTGGAAGCTTTCCATTTCCCTGCCTGAGGTACCCCTCCTGTCCCGGCCCCCACTGCTTTTTTCCTTCCTCACCTCTGCCCGGGGAGAAATTCCAGCAGCAAGTATGGGTGACACATCCTCTTCTTTAGCAGGTGGCAGCCCGGCAACTCCTGCAGAAAGTCCAGCAGAGCCCCAGTCACACTGGGCCACTCATAGAGCCGTGGGCCCTACTCCCTCCCACCAGCCCAACCCCGAGACTGCTGACGGGGCAGAGAATATGGCGTCAGGCACAGCTGCAGAGGCTTTTGCTGCCTGGAGGGGTGTTTATATTGACCTCAACCCAGGCACACCTGGGAAGGGCTGGCCGGCCGGGTCAGGCTGCCCAGGTCAGCCAATCCTCGCCCCTCAGGGGCTCAGAGTTGCAGAAAATGGGCCTTGCTGCACCGGCCAGATCCAAGGAACAGGTGTAGGGTCCCGAGAGTCAGGATAGATAAGGGGCGGCAGCCCTGGCTTGTTTTCGAATCATTTTATCTGGTCCATGAGTGGGAGACAACTTCAAGAAGACCCTCTGCTAATGAGAGGAACCCAGGAGTCAGGGAGAGGAGGGGTGGTGGGTGGAGACAGAGGCCTGGTGCCCCGGCTGCAGTGGAAGCCCCTGGAAGACCAGGCAGAGGGAGGCCGCACAGAGTGAAGCCTAGGGTCACAGACCTGTTGGAGCTGCTGTTTGTTAGTTCAAGCTCTGCTCTGAGGTGCTCTGTGTCAGCTCTGAGTGACAGGGGTGCTGGGGGTGCTCTGCAATGAGGGCTATGTGCACGGTTCCTGTGTGCCCAGCCCTGCCGGGGTACCTGTCCACGGGAGCTCCATATCCAGGGAGGGGCCTGCCCACGAGAGCCCCGTGGGCTGCTGCGTACCTGCCCAGGTGAGCTCCATATCCTGGGAGGGGCCTGACCACAAGAGCCCCGTGGGCTGCTGGGGACCTGCTAGAGGACGCCAGGACAGTCAGTGAAGCCACAGAGGATATACATCTAGTAGTTCCTAATTCCTACACCCTGCTGGTCATTCTACCATCCACCAGGACATGGCATTCTGTATTAGACTTCAATGATGCCTTCTTCTGTATTCCATTAGTCCCAGAGTCACAAGAAATTTTGGCTGTGAGTGGCAGGACTCAACCTACAACAAAAACAATACTGCTGGGCCGTCCTGCCCCAGGGGTTCAAAAATTCCCACACCATCTTTGGGGAAACGTTAGCTAAAGACCTAAAAGATCTACCTCTGGAGAAGGGAACCCTCCTTCAATATGCAGATGACATTCTGATCACCAGCCCGACTAAGGAGGCCTCTGAACTACCTAGCCAATAAAAGATAGAAGGTGTCCAAGGAAAAGGCTCAAATATCACAAACTAAGGTGGCCTTCCTGGGCTTCATTCGCACAGAAGGTCGGAGAAGCCCACCCCAGGAAAGGGAAGAAGCCATTTGCAGCCTCACCTTTCCTGAAACTAGAAGACAGCTTAGGGGTTCCTGGGGAGACCGGGGTTTGCTGCATCTGGATCCCTAACTACAGTCTAATAGTTAGACTGGGCCTCTATATGAAACACTGAAAGGAAAAGATGATGATCCTTTTGAATAGAATCCAGAAGCGGCCTTTCAAGAATGGAAAGAGCAGTCAATTCAGACCCTGGCCCTGGACCTCCCTAAGTTAGCTAAACCCTTTGACCTTTACATTCCTGGTCCAAGGCGAATCGCCCTTGGAGTATTAGTGCAAAAACTGGGACCACTTGAAATGGAACAATGCAAGAATGCCCTCCAGGCATTGGCCAGCCACCCCATCCGACCAGGATACTGGGGGTATCTAAAAACCTGGAAATCAGCAGCCCACAAGGCCAGCTCCCTCCTAAGGGAAAAGGACGCCACTTGGTGATCCTAACCACCCACCATGCCCTGAAGTTGCAGGGATTGCTCCGTGGGCACAATGACCTCGAGTGAGGAGGCCCTCCAACACCAACCTCCAGAGAGACAACCTGGGGCAATGGGCCCCCATGACGACTCGTGTGACCATCACTTGACCTGGAGCTTCTCTCAGAAAACAACAAGAGTGTGCCCCAAAAGAGCAGACTATTGCTTACAGGACTTACTGCACCCAGAGCGGAGCTAATAAACTTGGCAGGGGAACCGTAAATAACGCTGCCACCATAGAAAAGCCTACAGACACCGCAGTGACGGCGGCCAATGAGACCGGCTGTACTCCTGGCTACTTCAAAAGGCCGTTGACTGAGTGGCCGTCATGGTCCTGGATCACCACCGGCCCTGGACTGTCTGGGAGTTGAGCAAGCAGGGCTCTGACACCTGGTGCTGTTTGTACGTTAATTCAGTGGCCTAACTGAAGAAAGCACAGACTACTGGTCAGAGCATCTAGGCTGGCAGAAACCGTCAGCCTAAGGGGGCCGAACCAATGTGGAGCAGGGTAAAACCGCCCACCCCCCCAGCGTCTCTGCACATCTCTTTCCTGGACCCTTAAAGGTCATTAGAATCTATAAAACTTCCAATGCTGGTGCTCAGGCAGACGAGCAGTGAGGGAGGAGGCCTGCGGACAATCAACCTCACCTGGAGGCTGCTGGGGAGAAGTCCTGCCCCTCCCCCCGGGTATGAGGACACCCAACTCAGCATGAAGCATTTACAGAAGACGTGTCTGCACCCTCAGCGCCCCAAGAATGAGGAATGGGACAAAAGGCAGAGGAGGGCTTTGTCACTGGCAAAGCCCATTAAAAATTCCTGGGAGATAAAAATAGAATCTGGGCAATAAAATAAAGTCTAACCATTTTTTCCTTTGTGCTTTGTCTAATTTCACTTGCTCCTAGGTTTCCACATGCAGAGGTCCCACACCCGACACTTCAGACCCGATTTCCTCGTGCAAAATGGCTGGGCCGACACCTCAGCTCGTGGGGCCCCGTGCAGACTCTGCGACATAGAGCCTGAGCTCCAGCCAACCTGGCCCTCGAGAGCTCCGCCCCCTCCCTCCCGCTGATGCTGACAGGATCCCTACACAGCAGCCCGGCCCACAACCCGCAGGGGAGCACACACTCTCACCTCTCCATTCTCTGATCAAAATATAAAGTTTTCCTTTGCTTCTGAACCAAAGTCAGTCTCGATCTGTTGGCTCCAATGACACTGGGCAGGGAGACCCTTGTTGGGGCCCACTCTGCAGGATCAGTAACAGAATTTGAGAACATTGTAACTTCAATGAACAGATGTGTGAGCCAAACTGTAATTAACATAGAGCAGTGTATAAGGCTCGTGTAAAATAAGATGTTTCTAACACTTCCATTTGATATTTCCATTACTTTATTATAAGCAAGTTCAGTGGAGGGGATTGTCTTATTTGTCAGGTCAAGAGTAGAGAAATGCAGTGATTTCTTTCCAAGGATGTACATCTAATAATCTTGGTTGAAGTTTCAACCTTGTTTGGAATGATTTTCCATTGAAAATGATACCTCTCTTTCAGCTCCTAGATTTCTGAGAAGTATAAAATCTTATATTTTTTATTACCAAAGGGGAAAGGTGGGAGGAGGGATAAATTAACAGTTTCAGATTAACATATACACACTGCTATGTATAAAATATATCATCAACAAGGAACTACTGTATAGCACAGGGAACTATACTCAATATTTTGTAATGACCCCTGAGGGGAAATAACCTGAAAAACAATAGATATCTATATCGACATCATCTATCAACTACAGATAAAATGGAAACTAAAGGAGGCCGATGGTGAGCGTTTCTGAACCTGAAGACTTCAATCATCTAAAGTTCGGACTCTGCCTACGGCCCAAGTCCCTTAATGAACACACATGTACCAGTAGCTTAAAAATTCCCCAGATTGGAGTTCGGGGAGACACTGATTTGGAAAAATCCCTTGTGTTCTCCTTACATACACGGGACCTTTCCTACAGCTAAAACATGCCTGTGACACCCAGAAGATGGAACACGGTTGGATCAGGAAGATTTTGGAAAAGGCACCAAAACGCCTAATTTCCTGGTTGTTGGGTTCACCCCTCCAGCCTTTTTCCTTAAAATCTCCCCACTTGAGGATGTCAGCACCTTCAACATCCAGTTGCACAGAAATCGGAATTTGTCCAAAGGAAGAAGGGGAAGGAGGAGAAACAAGGAGAGCCAAGCCCTAGATGTTCGGAGAGGCACATGTCACTCTACTTTCCAGTCAGGAAGAAGAATTAAGCAAAGGCTTAGCCTGCCACCGGGAACCAGAGTAGGGCCAGAAGCAAACGAGCAGTTCTGTGAAAAGCTCCCAAAAAAGCGAGTTGAAAAATGGAGCTCAGGGGCACTGCAATTCACAAATATGCAGAGTTATAAATGATAACTCTCGTCCACAAATATATTGAGGGAAGGCAACGAAGAGGATTTGAAATCAAGGCAGAATTGCAGGAAACAGATTTCAGGAGTTAGATTTGAATCACCCCTAAAGCACAAGAAAAACATCAAAACGTCGACAATGATGCACTTGGCCAAAAAGAGCATATGCGTTTTTTTCTGAATGAATTCAGGAAAAAACCCATAGGCCCTTTGTGGCCAACCAAGCAAGCCGGAAATGCAATTCAGCTCTACAAAGAAGTCTGACTTCCCATCGGTCAAAATGGCCTTCCTACAAAAGGGTAAAAACAAGAAAAGCAGGAGAGGCCAGGGAGTAAAGGGAGCCTTGTTACACTGATGGGTGGGGTGTAAATTGCCAATGATGACTCTGGAGAAGGGTATGGTGTTTCCTAAAACATCTAAAAAACACAGCTAGAGAGAAAGGGGCACATCGACTCATGGGCTTATAAATAGGGAAAACTAAAAATCAGCAAGACACAGGCACCCAAAACTTTAGGGCTGCTCTGTTGACAAGAACCTCCACTTAATTCCACCTTAAATATCCAAGGAAAGAGAAAAATGGATAAAGAAGTTGTGGTCCTTATGTACAATGGAATATCACTCAGCAATGAAATCAATGTCATAAGGGTAGTAGCAGCATGATGAGTGGATTTAAGTACAACGATTCTAAGTGAAATAAGTCACACAGAAAAAGACACTTCTCATAAGGTATCACTTATAGAGGGAATGTAAAAACCGTTACACTTGAACTGAATTACAAAACAGAACAATGTCACACATGCAGAAAACACACTATGGCTGCTTAACGGGAAAGGTGAGGTGGGGTGATACATAAAACAAGGGTTTCAAACTAGCTCAGATACCGTTCCATAAACCCAATATGTAATAGACAAGACCTACTCCTTGCTCAGAGAACTGGACTCAACACGCCCTATTCACCGCACAAGAATATATCTGACTAGTAATAATCTTAAAACCTATGTATTGATATCACTCTGTTAGTGTGTCAAGTCGCTGTAAAGCGGCATAAACACAGCAGTGAAAAGCAGCTAAACCCCATTATAAAAATAAATTACTTTTAAAAACCCATGAAACAAAGACAGTGAAAGAGAGAGAAATTCTTATACAATTCGTTCAGGGGCTGTGATGCAAACTGGATTGACCATATCTAGACCCACAGTTGGATGAGACATAAGGGTGGACACTCTTGGGGCTGAGAGATTTGGTGAGGTTGGGTGAGCAAATGCAGACCCTTTAAAGTAATACTGCGTGGTACCCATCGCATGGGTCCCAAATCTCCAGGTTCAAGGGCATCTTCCTACATCGAAAACATGCATGAGAAACCCAGAAGATGGTACACCGTGTGATGGGGAAAGGTTTCTAAAACGCACCTCATTTCTCATCTCCTTGTGCTCGGGTTTGCGATTGCAGCCACTTTACTAGCAATCTCCCTACTTGGAGCATCAGCAACTTTAAACTCCTCTGCCGTACAGGATGCAATTTGTCCGGAGGATGAACGGGAAGACGGGGAACCAATGAGAGACTAGCTCTTGGTGTTGGGACAGGCACAGGTCACTCTATTTTCCCATCAGGAAGAAGAATTAACCACAGGCTCAGCCTGCCCCGCGGAACTAGAACAGGGCCTGAAGCCATCCTGCGCTTTTGCGGCCAGCTCCCTAAAAAGCGAGTTGCACAATGGAGGTTCAGGGCACTGCAATTCACAAACCTGCAGAGTTATAAATGATAACTCTCGTCCACAAATATATTGAGGGAAGGCAAAGAAGAGGAATTGAAATCAAGGCAGAATTGCAGGAAACAGATTTCAGGAGGTAGATTCGAATCGCCTTTAAAGCACACGAAAAGCGGCAAAACGTTGACAATGATGCCCTTGGCCAAAAAGGGCGTATGCGTTTTTTCCTGAATATATTCAGGAAAAAACGCATACGCCCTTTTTGGCCAACCAAGCAACCTGGAAAGGCAAATCAGTGTTACAAAGAAGTCTCGCTTCCCGTCGGTCAAAAGGGCCATGCTGAAAAAAGTGTCAAAACCAGAAATGCAGGACAGGCCATGGAGAAATGGGAGCCTTGCTACACTGATGAGCGGGATGTAAATTGCCAACAGCCACTCTGCAGAAGTGTACGGTGTGTCCTGAAACATCTAAAAAACACAGCTTAGAGAGCATAGGGCACTTCCACTCATGGGGATATAAATTGGCAAAATGAAAAATCAGCAACACAAAAGCACCCCAAAGTTTAGGGCTGCTCTCTTGACAAGGACCTCCACTTCATTCCACCTTAAATATCCCAGGAAAGAGAAAAATGGATAAAGAAGTGGTGATCCTTATGTACAATGGAATATCACTCAGCCATGAAATCAATGTCATAAGGCTAGTAGCAGCATGATGAGTGGATTTAGGTACGACGATTCTAAGTGAAATAAGTCACACAGAAAAGGACACTTCTCATAAGGTATCACTGATAGAGGGAATGTAAAAACCGTTACACTTGAACTGAATTACCAAACAGAACAGAGTCACACATGCAGAAAACACACTATGGATGCTTAACGGGAAAGGTGAGGTGGGGTGATACATAAAACAAGGGTATCAAATTAGCTCAGATACCGTTCCATACACCCAATATGTAATAGACAAGACCTACTCCTTGCTCAGAGAACTGGACTCAACACGCCCTATTCACAGCACAAGAATATATCTGACTAATAATAATCGTAAAACCTATATATTGATATCTCTCTGTTAGTGTGTCAAGTGGGTGTAAAGCGGCATAAACCCAGCAGTGAAAAGCAGCTAAACCCCATTATAAAAATAAACTAATTTTAAAAACCCATGAAACAACGACAGTGAAAGAGATAGAAATTCTTACACAATGAGTTCAGGGGCTGTGATACAACCTGGATTGACCATATCTAGACCCACAGCTGGATGAGACATAAGGGTGGACACTCTTGGGGCTGAGAGGTTTGGTGAGGTTGGGTGAGCAAACACAGACCCTTTAAAGTAATACTGCGTGGTACCCATCGCATGGGTCCCAAATCTCCAGGTTCAAGGGCATCTTCCTACATCGAAAACATGCATGAGAAAACAAAAAGATGGTACACCATGTGATGGGGAAAGGTTTCTAAAACGCACCTCATTTCTCTTCTCCTTGTGCCCGGGTTCACCATTCCAGCTGCTTTACTAACAATCTCCCTACTTGGAGCATCAGCACCTTTAACCTCCTGTTCCGTACAGGTTGCAATTTGTCCTGAGGATGAACGGGTAGACGGGGAACCAGTGAGAGACTAGCTCTTGGTGTTGGGACAGGCACAGGTCACTCTATTTTCCCATCAGGAAGAAGAATTAACCAGAGGCTCATCCTCCCCCCCGGAACCAGAACAGGGCCTGAAGCCATCCTGCGCATTTGCGGCCAGCTCCCAAAAAAGCGAGTTGTAAAATGGAGCTTCAGGGCACTGCAATTCACAAACCTGCAGAGTTATAAATGATAACTCTCGTCCACAAATATATTGAGGGAAGGCAAAGAAGTGGATTTGAAATCAAGGCAGAATTGCACGAAACAGATTTCAGGAGGTAGATTCGAATCGCCTTTAAAGCACATGAAAAGCGGCAAAATGTTGACAATGATGCCCTTGGCCAAAAAGGGCGTATGCGTTTTTTCCTGAATATATTCAGGAAAAAACGCATACGCCCTTTTTGGCCAACCAAGCAACCTGGAAAGGCAAATAAGCGCTACAAAGAAGACTCGCTACCCGTCGGTCAAAAGGGCCATGCTGTAAAACGTGTCAAAACCAGAAATGCAGGACAGGCCATGGAGAAATGGGAGCCTTGCTACACTGATGGGCGGGATGTAAATTGCCAACAGCCACTCTGGAGAAGTGTACGGTGTGTCCTGAAACATCTAAAAAACACAGCTTAGAGAGCATAGGGCACTTCCACTCATGGGGGTATAAATTGGGAAAATGAAAAATCAGCAAGACACAAGCACCCCAAAGTTTAGGGCTGCTCTGTTGACAAGGACCTCCACTTCATTCCACCTTCAATATCCCAGGAAAGAGAAAAATGGATACAGAAGTTGTGGTCCTTATGTACAATGGAATATCACTCAGCCATGAAATTAATGTCATAAGGCTAGTAGCAGCATGATGAGTGGATTTAGGTACGACGATTCTAAGTGAAATAAGTCACACAGAAAAGGACACTTCTCATAAGGTATCACTTATAGAGGGAATGTAAAAGCCGTTACACTTGAACTGAATTACAAAACAGAACAGAGTCACACATGCAGAAAACACACTATGGCTGCTTAACGGGAAAGGTGAGGTGGGGTGATACATAAAACAAGGGTTTCAAATTAGCTCAGATACCGTTCCATAAACCCAATATGTAATAGACAAGACCTACTCTTTGCTCAGAGAACTGGACTCAACACACCCTATTCACCGCACAAGAATATATCTGACTAGTAATAATCTTAAAACCTATGTATTGATATCTCTCTGTTAGTGTGTCAAGTGGGTGTAAAGCGGCATAAACACAGCAGTGAAAAGCAGCTAAACCCCATTATCAAAATAAATTACTTTGAAAAACCCATGAAACAAAGACAGTGAAAGAGAGAGAAATTCTTACACAATGCGTTCAGGGGCTGTGATGCAACCTGGATTGACCATATCTAGACCCACAGCTGGATGAGACATAAGGGTGGACACTCTTGGGGCTGAGAGGTTTGGTGAGGTTGGGTGAGCAAACGCAGACCCTTTAAAGTAATACTGCGTGGTACCCATCGCATGGGTCCCAAATCTCCAGGTTCAAGGGCATCTTCCTACATCGAAAACATGCATGAGAAAACAAAAAGATGGTACACCATGTGATGGGGAAAGGTTTCTAAAACGCACCTCATTTCTCTTCTCCTTGTGCCCGGGTTCGCCATTCCAGCTGCTTTACTAACAATCTCCCTACTTGTAGCATCAGCACCTTTAACCTCCTGTTCCGTACAGGTTGCAATTTGTCCTGAGGATGAACGGGTAGACGGGGAACCAGTGAGAGACTAGCTCTTGGTGTTGGGACAGGCACAGGTCACTCTATTTTCCCATCAGGAAGAAGAATTAACCAGAGGCTCATCCTCCCCCCCGGAACCAGAACAGGGCCTGAAGCCATCCTGCGCTTTTGCGGCCAGCTCCCAAAAAAGCGAGTTGTAAAATGGAGCTTCAGGGAACTGCAATTCACAAACCTGCAGAGTTATAAATGATAACTCTCGTCCACAAATATATTGAGGGAAGGCAAAGAAGAGGATTTGAAATCAAGGCAGAATTGCAGGAAACAGATTTCAGGAGGTAGATTCGAATCGCCTTCAAAGCACATGAAAAGCGGCAAAACGTTGACAATGATGCCCTTGGCCAAAAAGGGCGTATGCGTTTTTTCCTGAATATATTCAGGAAAAAACGCATACGCCCTTTTTGGCCAACCAAGCAACCTGGAAAGGCAAATCAGCGCTACAAAGAAGACTTGTTACCCATTGGTCAAAAGGGCCATGCTGAAAAAAGTCTCAAAACCAGAAATGCAGGACAGGCCATGGAGAAATGGGAGCCTTGCTACACTGATGGGCGGGATGTAAATTGCCAACAGCCACTCTGGAGGAGTGTACGGTGTGTCCTGAAACATCTGAAAAACACAGCTTAGAGAGCATAGGGCATTTCCACTCATGGGGATATAAATTGGGAAAATGAAAAATCAGCAAGACACAAGCACCCCAAAGTTGAGGGCTGCTCTGTTGACAAGGACCTTCACTTCATTCCACCTTCAATATCCCAGGAAAGAGAAAAATGGATAAAGAAGTTGTGGTCCTTATGTACAATGGAATATCACTCAGCCATGAAATCAATGTCATAAGGTTAGTAGCAGCATGATGAGTGGATTTAGGTACGACAATTCTAAGTGAAATAAGTCACACAGAAAAGGACACTTCTCATAAGGCATCACTTTTAGAGGGTATGTAAAAACCGTTACACTTGAACTGAATTACAAAACAGAACAGAGTCACACATGCAGAAAACAGACTATGGCTGCTTAACGGGAAAGGGGAGGTGGGGTGATACATAAAACAAGGGTATCAAATTAGCTCAGATACCGTTCCATAAACCCAATATGTAATAGACAAGACCTACTCCTTGCTCAGAGAACTGGACTCAACACGCCCTATTCACCGCACAAGAATATATCTGACTAGTAATAATCTTAAAACCTATGTACTGATATCTCTCTGTTAGTGTGTCAAGTGGGTGTAAAGCGGCATAAACACAGCAGTGAAAAGCAGCTAAACCCCATTATGAAAATAAATTACTTTGAAAAACCCATGAAACAACAAAAGTGAAAGAGTTAGAAATTCTTACACAATGCGTTCAGGGGCTGTGATGCAACCTGGAATGACCATATCTAGACCCACTGCTGGATGAGACATAAGGGTGGACACTCTTGGGGCTGAGAGGTTTGGTGAGGTTGGGTGAGCAAACGCAGACCCTTTAAAGTAATACTGCGTGGTACCCATCGCATGGGTCCCAAATCTCCAGGTTCAAGGGCATCTTCCTACATCGAAAACATGCATGAGAAACCCAGAAGATGGTACACCGTGTGATGGGGAAAGGTTTCTAAAACGCACCTCATTTCTCATCTCCTTGTGCCCGGGTTCGCCATTCCAGCTGCTTTACTAGCAATCTCGCTACTTGGAGCATCAACACCTTTAACCTCCTGTTCCGTACAGGTTGCAATTTGTCCTGAGGATGAACGGGAAGACGGGGAACCAACGAGAGACTAGCTCTTGGTGTTGGGACAGGCACAGGTCACTCTATTTTCCCATCAGGAAGAAGAATTAACCACAGGCTCAGCCTGCCCCCTGGAACCAGAACAGGGCCTGAAGCCATCCTGCGCTTTTGCGGCCAGCTCCCAAAAAAGCGAGTTGTAAAATGGAGGTTCAGGGCAGTGCAATTCACAAACCTTCAGAGTTATAAATGATAACTCTCGTCCACAAATATATTGAGGGAAGGCAAAGAAGAGGATTTGAAATCAAGGCAGAATTGCACGAAACAGATTTCAGGAGGTAGATTCGAATCGCCTTTAAAGCACATGAAAAGCGGCAAAACGTTGACAATGATGCCCTTGGCCAAAAAGGGCGTATGCGTTTTTTCCTGAATATATTCAGGAAAAAACGCATACGCCCTTTTTGGCCAACCAAGCAACCTGGAAAGGCAAATCAGCGCTACAGAGAAGTCTCGCTTCCCATCGGTCAAAAGGGCCATGCTGAAAAAAGTGTCAAAACCAGAAATGCAGGACAGGCCATGGAGAAATGGGAGCCTTGCTACACTGATGGGCGGGATGTAAATTGCCAACAGCCACTCTGGAGTAGTGTACGGTGAGTCCTGAAACATCTAAAAAACACAGCTTAGAGAGCATAGGGCACTTCCACTCATGGGGGTATAAATTGGGAAAATGAAAAATCAGCAAGACACAAGCACCCCAAAGTTGAGGGCTGCTCTGTTGACAAGGACCTCCACTTCATTCCACCTTAAATATCCAAGGAAAGAGAAAAATGGATAAAGAAGTTGTGGTCCTTATGTACAATGGAATATCACTCAGCCATGAAATCAATGTCATAAGGATAGTAGCAGCATGATGAGTGGATTTAGGTACGACGATTCTAAGTGAAATAAGTCACACAGAAAAGGACACTTCTCATAAGGTATCACTTTTAGAGGGAATGTAAAAACCGTTACACTTGAACTGAATTACAAAACAGAACAGAGTCACACATGCAGAAAACAGACTATGGCTGCTTAATGGGAAAGGTGAGGTGGGGTGATACATAAAACAAGGGTATCAAATTAGCTCAGATACCGTTCCATAAACCCAATATGTAGTAGACAAGACCTACTCCTTGCTCAGAGAACTGGACTCAACACGCCCTATTCACCGCACAAGAATATATCTGACTAGTAGTAATCTTAAAACCTATGTATTGATATCTCTCTGTTAGTGTGTCAAGTGGGTGTAAAGCGGCATAAACACAGCAGTGAAAAGCAGCTAAACCCCATTATGAAAATAAATTACTTTGAAAAACCCATGAAACAACGACAGTGAAAGAGAGAGAAATTCTTACACAATGCGTTCAGGGGCTGTGATGCAACCTGGATTGACCATATCTAGACCCACAGCTGGATGAGACATAAGGGTGGACACTCTTGGGGCTGAGAGGTTTGGTGAGGTTGGGTGAGCAAACGCAGACCCTTTAAAGTAATACTTCGTGGTACCCATCGAATGGGTCCCAAATCTCCAGCTTCAAGGGCATCTTCCTACATCAAAAACATGCATGAGAAACCCAGAAGATGGTACACCATGTGATGGGGAAAGGTTTCTAAAACGCACCTCATTTCTCATCTCCTTGTGCCCGGGTTCGCCATTCCAGCCGCTTTACTAGCAATCTCCCTACTTGGAGCATCAGCACCTTTAACCTCCTGTTCCGTCCAGGTTGCAATTTGTCCTGAGGATGAACGGGAAGATGGGGAACCAACGAGAGACTAGCTCTTGGTGTTGGGACAGGCACAGGTCACTCTATTTTCCCATCAGGAAGAAGAATTAACCACAGGCTCAGCCTGCCTCCCGGAACCAGAACAGGGCCTGAAGCCATCCTGCGCTTTTGCGGCCAGCTCCCAAAAAAGCGAGTTGTAAAATGGAGGTTCAGGGCACTGCAATTCACAAACCTGCAGAGTTATAAATGATAACTCTCGTCCACAAATATATTGAGGGAAGGCAAAGAAGAGGATTTGAAATCAAGGCAGAATTGCAGGAAACAGATTTCAGGAGGTAGATACGAATCGCCTTTAAAGCACATGAAAAGCGGCAAAACGTTGACAATGATGCCCTTGGCCAAAAAGGGCGTATGCGTTTTTTCCTGAATATATTCAGGAAAAAACGCATACGCCCTTTTTGGCCAACCAAGCAACCTGGAAAGGCAAATCAGCGCTACAGAGAAGTCTCGCTTCCCATCGGTCAAAAGGGCCATGATGAAAAAAGTGTTAAAACCCGAAATGCAGTACAGGCCATGCAGAAATGGGAGCCTTGCTACATTGATGGGCGGGATGTAAATTGCCAACAGCCACTCTGGAGAAGTGTACGGTGTGTCCTGAAACATCTGAAAAACACAGCTTAGAGAGCATAGGGCACTTCCACTCATGGGGGTATAAATTGGGAAAATGAAAAATCAGCAAGACACAAGCACCCCAAAGTTGAGGGCTGCTCTGTTGACAAGGACCTCCACTTCATTCCACCTTAAATATCCCAGGAAAGAGAAAAATGGATAAAGAAGTTGTGGTCCTTATGTACAATGGAATATCACTCAGCCATGAAATCAATGTCATAAGGTTAGTAGCAGCATGATGAGTGGATTTAGGTGCGACGATTCTAAGTGAAATAAGTCACACAGAAAAGGACACTTCTCATAAGATATCACTGATAGAGGGAATGTAAAAACCGTTACACTTGAACTGAATTACAAAACAGAACAGAGTCACACATGCAGAAAACACACTATGGCTGCTTAACGGGAAAGGTGAGGTGGGGTGATACATAAAACAAGGGTATCAAATTAGCTCAGATACCGTTCCATAAACCCAATATGTAATAGACAAGACCTACTCCTTGCTCAGAGAACTGGACTCAACACGCCCTATTCACCGCACAAGAATATATCTGACTAGTAATAATCTTAAAACCTATGTATTGATATCTCTCTGTTAGTGTATCAAGTGGGTGTAAAGCGGCATAAACACAGCAGTGAAAAGCAGCTAAACCCCATTATGAAAATAAATTACTTTGAAAAACCCATGAAACAACGACAGTGAAAGAGAGAGAAATTCTTACACAATGCGTTCAGGGGCTGTGATGCAACCTGGATTGACCATATCTAGACCCACAGCTGGATGAGACATAAGGGTGGACACTCTTGGGGCTGAGAGGTTTGGTGAGGTTGGGTGAGCAAACGCAGACCCTTTAAAGTAATACTTCGTGGTACCCATCGCATGGGTCCCAAATCTCCAGGTTCCAGGGCATCTTCCTACATCGAAAACATGCATGAGAAACCCAGAAGATAGTATACCGTGTGATGGGGAAAGGTTTCTAAAACGCACCTCATTTCTCATCTCCTTGTGCCCGGGTTCGCCATTCCAACCGCTTTACTAGCAATCTCCCTACTAGGAGCATCAGCACCTTTAACCTCCTGTTCCGTACAGGTTGCAATTTGTCCTGAGGATGAACGGGAAGACGGGGAACCAACGAGAGACTAGCTCTTGGTGTTGGGACAGGCACAGGTCACTCTATTTTCCCATCAGGAAGAAGAATTAACCACAGGCTCAGCCTGCCCCCCGGAACCAGAACAGGGCCTGAAGCCATCCTGCGCTTTTGCGGCCAGCTCCCAAAAAAGCGAGTTGTAAAATGGAGGTTCAGGGCACTGCAATTCACAAACCTGCAGAGTTATAAATGATAACTCTCGTCCACAAATATATTGAGGGAAGGCAAAGAAGAGGATTTGAAATCAAGGCAGAATTGCACGAAACAGATTTCAGGAGGTAGATTCGAATCGCCTTTAAAGCACATGAAAAGCGGCAAAATGTTGACAATGATGCCCTTGGCCAAAAAGGGCGTATGAGTTTTTTCCTGACTATATTCAGGAAAAAACGCATACGCCCTTTTTGGCCAACCAAGCAACCTGGAAAGGCAAATCAGCGCTACAAAGAAGTCTCGCTACCCATCGGTCAAAAGGGCCATGCTGAAAAATGTGTCAAAACCAGAAATGAAGGACAGGCCATGGAGAAATGAGAGCCTTGCTACACTGATAGGCGGGATGTAAATTGCCAACAGCCACTCTGGAGAAGTGTACGGTGTGTCCTGAAACATCTGAAAAACACAGCTTAGAGAGCATAGGGCACTTCCACTCATGGGGGTATAAATTGGGAAAATGAAAAATCAGCAAGACACAAGCACCCCAAAGTTGAGGGCTGTTCTGTTGACAAGGACCTCCACTTCATTCCACCTTAAATATCCCAGGAAAGAGAAAAATGGATAAAGAAGTTGTGGTCCTTATGTACAATGGAATATCACTCACCCATGAAATCAATGTCATAAGGTTAGTAGCAGCATGATGAGTGGATTTAAGTACGATGATTCTAAGTGAAATAAGTCACACAGAAAAGGACACTTCTCATAAGGTATCACTTTTAGAGGGAATGTAAAAACCGTTACACTTGAACTGAATTACAAAACAGAACAGAGTCACACATGCAGAAAACAGACTATGGCTGCTTAACGGGAAAGGTGAGGTGGGGTGATACATAAAACAAGGGTATTAAATTAGCTCAGATATCATTCCATAAACCCAATATGTAGTAGACAAGACCTACTCCTTGCTCAGAGAACTGGACTCAACACGCCCTATTCACCGCACAAGAATATATCTGACTAGTAATAATCTTAAAACCTATGTATTGATATCTCTCTGTTAGTGTGTCAAGTGGGTGTAAAGCGGCATAAACACAGCCGTGAAAAGCAGCTAAACCCCATTATGAAAATAAATTACTTTGAAAAACCCATGAAACAACGACAGTGAAAGAGATAGAAATTCTTACACAATGAGTTCAGGGGCTGTGATGCAACCTGGATTGACCATATCTAGACCCACAGCTGGATGAGACATAAGGGTGGACACTCTTGGGGCTGAGAGGTTTGGTGAGGTTGGGTGAGCAAACGCAGACCCTTTAAAGTAATACTGCGTGGTACCCATCGCATGGGTCCCAAATCTCCAGGTTCAAGGGCATCTTCCTACATCGAAAACATGCATGAGAAACCCAGAAGATGGTACACCGTGTGATGGGGAAAGGTTTCTAAAACGCACCTCATTTCTCATCTCCTTGTGCCCGGGTTCGCCATTCCAGCCACTTTACTAGCAATCTCCCTACTTGGAGCATCAGCACCTTTAACCTCCTGTTCCGTACAGGTTGCAATTTGTCCTGAGGATGAACGGGAAGACGGGGAACCAACGAGAGACTAGCTCTTGGTGTCGGGACAGGCACAGGTCACTCTATTTTCCCATCAGGAAGAAGAATTAACCACAGGCTCAGCCTGCCCCCCGGAACCAGAACAGGGCCTGAAGCCATCCTGCGCTTTTGCGGCCAGCTCCCAAAAAAGCGAGTTGTAAAATGGAGGTTCAGGGCACTGCAATTCACAAACCTGCAGAGTTATAAATGATAACTCTGGTCCACAAATATATTGAGGGAAGGCAAAGAAGAGGATTTGAAATCAAGGCAGAATTGCACGAAACAGATTTCAGGAGGTAGATACGAATCGCCTTTAAAGCACATGAAAAGCGGCAAAACGTTGACAATGATGCCCTTGGCCAAAAAGGGCGTATGCGTTTTTTCCTGAATATATTCAGGAAAAAACGCATACGCCCTTTTTGGCCAACCAAGCAACCTGGAAAGGCAAATCAGCGCTACAGAGAAGTCTCGCTTCCCATCGGTCAAAAGGGCCATGCTGAAAAAAGTGTCAAAACCAGAAATGCAGGACAGGCCATGGAGAAATGGGAGCCTTGCTACACTGATGGGCGGGATGTAAATTGCCAACAGCCACTCTGGAGTAGTGTACGGTGAGTCCTGAAACATCTAAAAAACACAGCTTAGAGAGCATAGGGCACTTCCACTCATGGGGGTATAAATTGGGAAAATGAAAAATCAGCAAGACACAAGCACCCCAAAGTTGAGGGCTGCTCTGTTGACAAGGACCTCCACTTCATTCCACCTTAAATATCCAAGGAAAGAGAAAAATGGATAAAGAAGTTGTGGTCCTTATGTACAATGGAATATCACTCAGCCATGAAATCAATGTCATAAGGATAGTAGCAGCATGATGAGTGGATTTAGGTACGACGATTCTAAGTGAAATAAGTCACACAGAAAAGGACACTTCTCATAAGGTATCACTTTTAGAGGGAATGTAAAAACCGTTACACTTGAACTGAATTACAAAACAGAACAGAGTCACACATGCAGAAAACAGACTATGGCTGCTTAATGGGAAAGGTGAGGTGGGGTGATACATAAAACAAGGGTATCAAATTAGCTCAGATACCGTTCCATAAACCCAATATGTAGTAGACAAGACCTACTCCTTGCTCAGAGAACTGGACTCAACACGCCCTATTCACCGCACAAGAATATATCTGACTAGTAGTAATCTTAAAACCTATGTATTGATATCTCTCTGTTAGTGTGTCAAGTGGGTGTAAAGCGGCATAAACACAGCAGTGAAAAGCAGCTAAACCCCATTATGAAAATAAATTACTTTGAAAAACCCATGAAACAACGACAGTGAAAGAGAGAGAAATTCTTACACAATGCGTTCAGGGGCTGTGATGCAACCTGGATTGACCATATCTAGACCCACAGCTGGATGAGACATAAGGGTGGACACTCTTGGGGCTGAGAGGTTTGGTGAGGTTGGGTGAGCAAACGCAGACCCTTTAAAGTAATACTTCGTGGTACCCATCGAATGGGTCCCAAATCTCCAGCTTCAAGGGCATCTTCCTACATCAAAAACATGCATGAGAAACCCAGAAGATGGTACACCATGTGATGGGGAAAGGTTTCTAAAACGCACCTCATTTCTCATCTCCTTGTGCCCGGGTTCGCCATTCCAGCCGCTTTACTAGCAATCTCCCTACTTGGAGCATCAGCACCTTTAACCTCCTGTTCCGTCCAGGTTGCAATTTGTCCTGAGGATGAACGGGAAGATGGGGAACCAACGAGAGACTAGCTCTTGGTGTTGGGACAGGCACAGGTCACTCTATTTTCCCATCAGGAAGAAGAATTAACCACAGGCTCAGCCTGCCTCCCGGAACCAGAACAGGGCCTGAAGCCATCCTGCGCTTTTGCGGCCAGCTCCCAAAAAAGCGAGTTGTAAAATGGAGGTTCAGGGCACTGCAATTCACAAACCTGCAGAGTTATAAATGATAACTCTCGTCCACAAATATATTGAGGGAAGGCAAAGAAGAGGATTTGAAATCAAGGCAGAATTGCAGGAAACAGATTTCAGGAGGTAGATACGAATCGCCTTTAAAGCACATGAAAAGCGGCAAAACGTTGACAATGATGCCCTTGGCCAAAAAGGGCGTATGCGTTTTTTCCTGAATATATTCAGGAAAAAACGCATACGCCCTTTTTGGCCAACCAAGCAACCTGGAAAGGCAAATCAGCGCTACAGAGAAGTCTCGCTTCCCATCGGTCAAAAGGGCCATGATGAAAAAAGTGTTAAAACCCGAAATGCAGTACAGGCCATGCAGAAATGGGAGCCTTGCTACATTGATGGGCGGGATGTAAATTGCCAACAGCCACTCTGGAGAAGTGTACGGTGTGTCCTGAAACATCTGAAAAACACAGCTTAGAGAGCATAGGGCACTTCCACTCATGGGGGTATAAATTGGGAAAATGAAAAATCAGCAAGACACAAGCACCCCAAAGTTGAGGGCTGCTCTGTTGACAAGGACCTCCACTTCATTCCACCTTAAATATCCCAGGAAAGAGAAAAATGGATAAAGAAGTTGTGGTCCTTATGTACAATGGAATATCACTCAGCCATGAAATCAATGTCATAAGGTTAGTAGCAGCATGATGAGTGGATTTAGGTGCGACGATTCTAAGTGAAATAAGTCACACAGAAAAGGACACTTCTCATAAGATATCACTGATAGAGGGAATGTAAAAACCGTTACACTTGAACTGAATTACAAAACAGAACAGAGTCACACATGCAGAAAACACACTATGGCTGCTTAACGGGAAAGGTGAGGTGGGGTGATACATAAAACAAGGGTATCAAATTAGCTCAGATACCGTTCCATAAACCCAATATGTAATAGACAAGACCTACTCCTTGCTCAGAGAACTGGACTCAACACGCCCTATTCACCGCACAAGAATATATCTGACTAGTAATAATCTTAAAACCTATGTATTGATATCTCTCTGTTAGTGTATCAAGTGGGTGTAAAGCGGCATAAACACAGCAGTGAAAAGCAGCTAAACCCCATTATGAAAATAAATTACTTTGAAAAACCCATGAAACAACGACAGTGAAAGAGAGAGAAATTCTTACACAATGCGTTCAGGGGCTGTGATGCAACCTGGATTGACCATATCTAGACCCACAGCTGGATGAGACATAAGGGTGGACACTCTTGGGGCTGAGAGGTTTGGTGAGGTTGGGTGAGCAAACGCAGACCCTTTAAAGTAATACTTCGTGGTACCCATCGCATGGGTCCCAAATCTCGAGGTTCCAGGGCATCTTCCTACATCGAAAACATGCATGAGAAACCCAGAAGATAGTATACCGTGTGATGGGGAAAGGTTTCTAAAACGCACCTCATTTCTCATCTCCTTGTGCCCGGGTTCGCCATTCCAGCCGCTTTACTAGCAATCTCCCTACTAGGAGCATCAGCACCTTTAACCTCCTGTTCCGTACAGGTTGCAATTTGTCCTGAGGATGAACGGGAAGACGGGGAACCAACGAGAGACTAGCTCTTGGTGTTGGGACAGGCACAGGTCACTCTATTTTCCCATCAGGAAGAAGAATTAACCACAGGCTCAGCCTGCCCCCCGGAACCAGAACAGGGCCTGAAGCCATCCTGCGCTTTTGCGGCCAGCTCCCAAAAAAGCGAGTTGTAAAATGGAGGTTCAGGGCACTGCAATTCACAAACCTGCAGAGTTATAAATGATAACTCTCGTCCACAAATATATTGAGGGAAGGCAAAGAAGAGGATTTGAAATCAAGGCAGAATTGCACGAAACAGATTTCAGGAGGTAGATTCGAATCGCCTTTAAAGCACATGAAAAGCGGCAAAATGTTGACAATGATGCCCTTGGCCAAAAAGGGCGTATGAGTTTTTTCCTGACTATATTCAGGAAAAAACGCATACGCCCTTTTTGGCCAACCAAGCAACCTGGAAAGGCAAATCAGCGCTACAAAGAAGTCTCGCTACCCATCGGTCAAAAGGGCCATGCTGAAAAATGTGTCAAAACCAGAAATGAAGGACAGGCCATGGAGAAATGAGAGCCTTGCTACACTGATAGGCGGGATGTAAATTGCCAACAGCCACTCTGGAGAAGTGTACGGTGTGTCCTGAAACATCTGAAAAACACAGCTTAGAGAGCATAGGGCACTTCCACTCATGGGGGTATAAATTGGGAAAATGAAAAATCAGCAAGACACAAGCACCCCAAAGTTGAGGGCTGTTCTGTTGACAAGGACCTCCACTTCATTCCACCTTAAATATCCCAGGAAAGAGAAAAATGGATAAAGAAGTTGTGGTCCTTATGTACAATGGAATATCACTCACCCATGAAATCAATGTCATAAGGTTAGTAGCAGCATGATGAGTGGATTTAAGTACGATGATTCTAAGTGAAATAAGTCACACAGAAAAGGACACTTCTCATAAGGTATCACTTTTAGAGGGAATGTAAAAACCGTTACACTTGAACTGAATTACAAAACAGAACAGAGTCACACATGCAGAAAACAGACTATGGCTGCTTAACGGGAAAGGTGAGGTGGGGTGATACATAAAACAAGGGTATTAAATTAGCTCAGATATCATTCCATAAACCCAATATGTAGTAGACAAGACCTACTCCTTGCTCAGAGAACTGGACTCAACACGCCCTATTCACCGCACAAGAATATATCTGACTAGTAATAATCTTAAAACCTATGTATTGATATCTCTCTGTTAGTGTGTCAAGTGGGTGTAAAGCGGCATAAACACAGCCGTGAAAAGCAGCTAAACCCCATTATGAAAATAAATTACTTTGAAAAACCCATGAAACAACGACAGTGAAAGAGATAGAAATTCTTACACAATGAGTTCAGGGGCTGTGATGAAACCTGGATTGACCATATCTAGACCCACAGCTAGATGAGACATAAGGGTGGACACTCTTGGGGCTGAGAGGATTGGTGAGGTTGGGTGAGCAAACGCAGACCCTTTAAAGTAATACTGCGTGGTACCCATCGCATGGGTCCCAAATCTCCAGCTTCAAGGGCATCTTCCTATATCGAAAACATGCATGAGAAACCCAGAAGATGGTACACCGTGTGATGGGGAAAGGTTTCTAAAACGCACCTCATTTCTCATCTCCTTGTGCCCGGGTTCGCCATTCCAGCCGCTTTACTAGCAATCTCCCTACTAGGAGCATCAGCACCTTTAACCTCCTGTTCCGTACAGGTTGCAATTTGTCCTGAGGATGAACGGGAAGACGGGGAACCAACGAGAGACTAGCTCTTGGTGTTGGGACAGGCACAGGTCACTCTATTTTCCCATCAGGAAGAAGAATTAACCACAGGCTCAGCCTGCCCCCCGGAACCAGAACAGGGCCTGAAGCCATCCTGCGCTTTTGCGGCCAGCTCCCAAAAAAGCGAGTTGTAAAATGGAGGTTCAGGGCACTGCAATTCACAAACCTGCAGAGTTATAAATGATAACTCTCGTCCACAAATATATTGAGGGAAGGCAAAGAAGAGGATTTGAAATCAAGGCAGAATTGCACGAAACAGATTTCAGGAGGTAGATTCGAATCGCCTTTAAAGCACATGAAAAGCGGCAAAATGTTGACAATGATGCCCTTGGCCAAAAAGGGCGTATGAGTTTTTTCCTGACTATATTCAGGAAAAAACGCATACGCCCTTTTTGGCCAACCAAGCAACCTGGAAAGGCAAATCAGCGCTACAAAGAAGTCTCGCTACCCATCGGTCAAAAGGGCCATGCTGAAAAATGTGTCAAAACCAGAAATGAAGGACAGGCCATGGAGAAATGAGAGCCTTGCTACACTGATAGGCGGGATGTAAATTGCCAACAGCCACTCTGGAGAAGTGTACGGTGTGTCCTGAAACATCTGAAAAACACAGCTTAGAGAGCATAGGGCACTTCCACTCATGGGGGTATAAATTGGGAAAATGAAAAATCAGCAAGACACAAGCACCCCAAAGTTGAGGGCTGTTCTGTTGACAAGGACCTCCACTTCATTCCACCTTAAATATCCCAGGAAAGAGAAAAATGGATAAAGAAGTTGTGGTCCTTATGTACAATGGAATATCACTCACCCATGAAATCAATGTCATAAGGTTAGTAGCAGCATGATGAGTGGATTTAAGTACGACGATTCTAAGTGAAATAAGTCACACAGAAAAGGACACTTCTCATAAGGTATCACTTTTAGAGGGAATGTAAAAACCGTTACACTTGAACTGAATTACAAAACAGAACAGAGTCACACATGCAGAAAACAGACTATGGCTGCTTAACGGGAAAGGTGAGGTGGGGTGATACATAAAACAAGGGTATTAAATTAGCTCAGATATCATTCCATAAACCCAATATGTAGTAGACAAGACCTACTCCTTGCTCAGAGAACTGGACTCAACACGCCCTATTCACCGCACAAGAATATATCTGACTAGTAATAATCTTAAAACCTATGTATTGATATCTCTCTGTTAGTGTGTCAAGTGGGTGTAAAGCGGCATAAACACAGCCGTGAAAAGCAGCTAAACCCCATTATGAAAATAAATTACTTTGAAAAACCCATGAAACAACGACAGTGAAAGAGATAGAAATTCTTACACAATGAGTTCAGGGGCTGTGATGAAACCTGGATTGACCATATCTAGACCCACAGCTAGATGAGACATAAGGGTGGACACTCTTGGGGCTGAGAGGATTGGTGAGGTTGGGTGAGCAAACGCAGACCCTTTAAAGTAATACTGCGTGGTACCCATCGCATGGGTCCCAAATCTCCAGCTTCAAGGGCATCTTCCTATATCGAAAACATGCATGAGAAACCCAGAAGATGGTACACCATGTGATGGGGAAAGGTTTCTAAAACGCACCTCATTTCTCATCTCCTTGTGCCCGGGTTCGCCATTCCAGCCGCTTTACTAGCAATCTCCCTACTTGGAGCATCAGCACCTTTAACCTCCTGTTCCGTACAGGTTGCAATTTGTCCTGAGGATGAACGGGAAGACGGGGAACCAACGAGAGACTAGCTCTTGGTGTCGGGACAGGCACAGGTCACTCTATTTTCCCATCAGGAAGAAGAATTAACCACAGGCTCAGCCTGCCCCCCGGAACCAGAACAGGGCCTGAAGCCATCCTGCGCTTTTGCGGCCAGCTCCCAAAAAAGCGAGTTGTAAAATGGAGGTTCAGGGCACTGCAATTCACAAACCTGCAGAGTTATAAATGATAACTCTCGTCCACAAATATATTGAGGGAAGGCAAAGAAGAGGATTTGAAATCAAGGCAGAATTGCACGAAACAGATTTCAGGAGGTAGATACGAATCGCCTTTAAAGCACATGAAAAGCGGCAAAACGTTGACAATGATGCCCTTGGCCAAAAAGGGCGTATGCGTTTTTTCCTGAATATATTCAGGAAAAAACGCATACGCCCTTTTTGGCCAACCAAGCAACCTGGAAAGGCAAATCAGCGCTACAGAGAAGTCTCGCTTCCCATCGGTCAAAAGGGCCATGCTGAAAAAAGTGTCAAAACCAGAAATGCAGGACAGGCCATGGAGAAATGGGAGCCTTGCTACACTGATGGGCGGGATGTAAATTGCCAACAGCCACTCTGGAGAAGTGTACGGTGAGTCCTGAAACATCTAAAAAACACAGCTTAGAGAGCATAGGGCACTTCCACTCATGGGGGTATAAATTGGGAAAATGAAAAATCAGCAAGACACAAGCACCCCAAAGTTGAGGGCTGCTCTGTTGACAAGGACCTCCACTTCATTCCACCTTAAATATCCAAGGAAAGAGAAAAATGGATAAAGAAGTTGTGGTCCTTATGTACAATGGAATATCACTCAGCCATGAAATCAATGTCATAAGGTTAGTAGCAGCATGATGAGTGGATTTAGGTACAACGATTCTAAGTGAAATAAGTCACACAGAAAAGGACACTTCTCATAAGGTATCACTTTTAGAGGGAATGTAAAAACCGTTACACTTGAACTGAATTACAAAACAGAACAGAGTCACACATGCAGAAAACAGACTATGGCTGCTTAACGGGAAAGGTGAGGTGGGGTGATACATAAAACAAGGGTATCAAATTAGCTCAGATACCGTTCCATAAACCCAATATGTAGTAGACAAGACCTACTCCTTGCTCAGAGAACTGGACTCAACACGCCCTATTCACCGCACAAGAATATATCTGACTAGTAATAATCTTAAAACCTATGTATTGATATCTCTCTGTTAGTGTGTCAAGTAGGTGTAAAGCGGCATAAACACAGCCGTGAAAAGCAGCTAAACCCCATTATGAAAATAAATTACTTTGAAAAACCCATGAAACAACGACAGTGAAAGAGAGAGAAATTCTTACACAATGCGTTCAGGGGCTGTGATGCAACCTGGATTGACCATATCTAGACCCACAGCTGGATGAGACATAAGGGTGGACACTCTTGGGGCTGAGAGGTTTGGTGAGGTTGGGTGAGCAAATGCAGACCCTTTAAAGTAATACTGCGTGGTACCCATCGCATGGGTCCCAAATCTCCAGGTTCAAGGGCATCTTCCTACATCGAAAACATGCATGAGAAACCCAGAAGATGGTACACCGTGTGATGGGGAAAGGTTTCTAAAACGCACCTCATTTCTCATCTCCTTGTGCCCGGGTTCGCCATTCCAGCCGCTTTACTAGCAATCTCCCCACTTGGAACATCAGCACCTTTAACCTCCTGTTCCGTACAGGTTGCAATTTGTCCTGAGGATGAACGGGAAGACGGGGAACCAACGAGAGACTAGCTCTTGCTGTCGGGACAGGCACTGGTCACTCTATTTTCCCATCAGGAAGAAGAATTAACCACAGGCTCAGCCTGCCCCCCGGAACCAGAACAGGGCCTGAAGCCATACTGCACTTTTGCGGCCAGCTCCCAAAAAAGCGAGTTGTAAAATGGAGGTTCAGGGCACTGCAATTCACAAACCTGCAGAGTTATAAATGATAACTCTCGTCCACAAATATATTGAGGGAAGGCAAAGAAGAGGATTTGAAATCAAGGCAGAATTGCACGAAACAGATTTCAGGAGGTAGATTCGAATCGCCTTTAAAGCACATGAAAAGCGGCAAAACGTTGACAATGATGCCCTTGGCCAAAAAGGGCGTATGCGTTTTTTCCTGAATATATTCAGGAAAAAACGCATACGCCCTTTTTGGCCAACCAAGCAACCTGGAAAGGCAAATCAGCGCTACAGAGAAGTCTCGCTTCCCATCGGTCAAAAGGGCCATGATGAAAAAAGTGTCAAAACCAGAAATGCAGGACAGGCCATGGAGAAATGGGAGCCTTGCTACACTGATGGGCGGGATGTAAATTGCCAACAGCCACTCTGGAGAAGTGTACGGTGTGTCCTGAAACATCTGAAAAACACAGCTTAGAGAGCATAGGGCACTTCCACTCATGGGGGTATAAATTGGGAAAATGAAAAATCAGCAAGACACAAGCACCCAAAGCTGAGGGCTGCTCTGTTGACAAGGACCTCCACTTCATTCCACCTTAAATATCCCAGGAAAGAGAAAAATGGATAATAAAGTTGTGTTCTTTATGTACAATGGAATATCACTCAGCCATGAAATCAATGTCATACGGTTAGTAGCAGCATGATGAGTGGATTTAGGTACGACGATTCTAAGTGAAATAAGTCACACAGAAAAGGACACTTCTCATAAGCTATCACTGATAGAGGGAATGTAAAAACCGTTACACTTGCACTGAATTACAAAACAGAACAGAGTCACACATGCAGAAAACACACTATGGCTGCTTAACGGGAAAGGTGAGGTGGGGTGATACATAAAACAAGGGTTTCAAATTAGCTCAGATATCGTTCCATAAACCCAATATGTAATAGACAAGACCTACTCCTTGCTCAGAGAACTGGACTCAACACGCCCTATTCACCGCACAAGAATATATCTGACTAGTAATAATCTTAAAACCTATGTACTGATATCTCTCTGTTAGTGTGTCAAGTGGGTGTAAAGCGGCATAAACACAGCAGTGAAAAGCAGCTAAACCCCATTATAAAAATAAATTACTTTGAAACACCCATGAAACAAAGACAGTGAAAGAGATAGAAATTCTTACACAATGAGTTCAGGGGCTGTGATGCAACCTGGATTGACCATATCTAGACCCACAGCTGGATGAGACATAAGGGTGGACACTCTTGGGGCTGAGAGGTTTGGTGAGGTTGGGTGAGCAAACGCAGACCCTTTAAAGTAATACTTCGTGGTACCCATCGCATGGGTCCCAAATCTCCAGGTTCCAGGGCATCTTCCTACATCGAAAACATGCATGAGAAACCCAGAAGATAGTATACCGTGTGATGGGGAAAGGTTTCTAAAACGCACCTCATTTCTCATCTCCTTGTGCCCGGGTTCGCCATTCCAGCCGCTTTACTAGCAATCTCCCTACTAGGAGCATCAGCACCTTTAACCTCCTGTTCCGTACAGGTTGCAATTTGTCCTGAGGATGAACGGGAAGACGGGGAACCAACGAGAGACTAGCTCTTGGTGTTGGGACAGGCACAGGTCACTCTATTTTCCCATCAGGAAGAAGAATTAACCACAGGCTCAGCCTGCCCCCCGGAACCAGAACAGGGCCTGAAGCCATCCTGCGCTTTTGCGGCCAGCTCCCAAAAAAGCGAGTTGTAAAATGGAGGTTCAGGGCACTGCAATTCACAAACCTGCAGAGTTATAAATGATAACTCTCGTCCACAAATATATTGAGGGAAGGCAAAGAAGAGGATTTGAAATCAAGGCAGAATTGCACGAAACAGATTTCAGGAGGTAGATTCGAATCGCCTTTAAAGCACATGAAAAGCGGCAAAATGTTGACAATGATGCCCTTGGCCAAAAAGGGCGTATGAGTTTTTTCCTGACTATATTCAGGAAAAAACGCATACGCCCTTTTTGGCCAACCAAGCAACCTGGAAAGGCAAATCAGCGCTACAAAGAAGTCTCGCTACCCATCGGTCAAAAGGGCCATGCTGAAAAATGTGTCAAAACCAGAAATGAAGGACAGGCCATGGAGAAATGAGAGCCTTGCTACACTGATAGGCGGGATGTAAATTGCCAACAGCCACTCTGGAGAAGTGTACGGTGTGTCCTGAAACATCTGAAAAACACAGCTTAGAGAGCATAGGGCACTTCCACTCATGGGGGTATAAATTGGGAAAATGAAAAATCAGCAAGACACAAGCACCCCAAAGTTGAGGGCTGTTCTGTTGACAAGGACCTCCACTTCATTCCACCTTAAATATCCCAGGAAAGAGAAAAATGGATAAAGAAGTTGTGGTCCTTATGTACAATGGAATATCACTCACCCATGAAATCAATGTCATAAGGTTAGTAGCAGCATGATGAGTGGATTTAAGTACGACGATTCTAAGTGAAATAAGTCACACAGAAAAGGACACTTCTCATAAGGTATCACTTTTAGAGGGAATGTAAAAACCGTTACACTTGAACTGAATTACAAAACAGAACAGAGTCACACATGCAGAAAACAGACTATGGCTGCTTAACGGGAAAGGTGAGGTGGGGTGATACATAAAACAAGGGTATTAAATTAGCTCAGATATCGTTCCATAAACCCAATATGTAGTAGACAAGACCTACTCCTTGCTCAGAGAACTGGACTCAACACGCCCTATTCACCGCACAAGAATATATCTGACTAGTAATAATCTTAAAACCTATGTATTGATATCTCTCTGTTAGTGTGTCAAGTGGGTGTAAAGCGGCATAAACACAGCCGTGAAAAGCAGCTAAACCCCATTATGAAAATAAATTACTTTGAAAAACCCATGAAACAACGACAGTGAAAGAGATAGAAATTCTTACACAATGAGTTCAGGGGCTGTGATGAAACCTGGATTGACCATATCTAGACCCACAGCTAGATGAGACATAAGGGTGGACACTCTTGGGGCTGAGAGGATTGGTGAGGTTGGGTGAGCAAACGCAGACCCTTTAAAGTAATACTGCGTGGTACCCATCGCATGGGTCCCAAATCTCCAGCTTCAAGGGCATCTTCCTATATCGAAAACATGCATGAGAAACCCAGAAGATGGTACACCGTGTGATGGGGAAAGGTTTCTAAAACGCACCTCATTTCTCATCTCCTTGTGCCCGGGTTCGCCATTCCAGCCGCTTTACTAGCAATCTCCCTACTTGGAGCATCAGCACCTTTAACCTCCTGTTCCGTACAGGTTGCAATTTGTCCTGAGGATGAACGGGAAGACGGGGAACCAACGAGAGACTAGCTCTTGGTGTCGGGACAGGCACAGGTCACTCTATTTTCCCATCAGGAAGAAGAATTAACCACAGGCTCAGCCTGCCCCCCGGAACCAGAACAGGGCCTGAAGCCATCCTGCGCTTTTGCGGCCAGCTCCCAAAAAAGCGAGTTGTAAAATGGAGGTTCAGGGCACTGCAATTCACAAACCTGCAGAGTTATAAATGATAACTCTCGTCCACAAATATATTGAGGGAAGGCAAAGAAGAGGATTTGAAATCAAGGCAGAATTGCACGAAACAGATTTCAGGAGGTAGATACGAATCGCCTTTAAAGCACATGAAAAGCGGCAAAACGTTGACAATGATGCCCTTGGCCAAAAAGGGCGTATGCGTTTTTTCCTGAATATATTCAGGAAAAAACGCATACGCCCTTTTTGGCCAACCAAGCAACCTGGAAAGGCAAATCAGCGCTACAGAGAAGTCTCGCTTCCCATCGGTCAAAAGGGCCATGCTGAAAAAAGTGTCAAAACCAGAAATGCAGGACAGGCCATGGAGAAATGGGAGCCTTGCTACACTGATGGGCGGGATGTAAATTGCCAACAGCCACTCTGGAGAAGTGTACGGTGAGTCCTGAAACATCTAAAAAACACAGCTTAGAGAGCATAGGGCACTTCCACTCATGGGGGTATAAATTGGGAAAATGAAAAATCAGCAAGACACAAGCACCCCAAAGTTGAGGGCTGCTCTGTTGACAAGGACCTCCACTTCATTCCACCTTAAATATCCAAGGAAAGAGAAAAATGGATAAAGAAGTAGTGGTCCTTATGTACAATGGAATATCACTCAGCCATGAAATCAATGTCATAAGGTTAGTAGCAGCATGATGAGTGGATTTAGGTACAACGATTCTAAGTGAAATAAGTCACACAGAAAAGGACACTTCTCATAAGGTATCACTTTTAGAGGGAATGTAAAAACCGTTACACTTGAACTGAATTACAAAACAGAACAGAGTCACACATGCAGAAAACAGACTATGGCTGCTTAACGGGAAAGGTGAGGTGGGGTGATACATAAAACAAGGGTATCAAATTAGCTCAGATACCGTTCCATAAACCCAATATGTAGTAGACAAGACCTACTCCTTGCTCAGAGAACTGGACTCAACACGCCCTATTCACCGCACAAGAATATATCTGACTAGTAATAATCTTAAAACCTATGTATTGATATCTCTCTGTTAGTGTGTCAAGTAGGTGTAAAGCGGCATAAACACAGCCGTGAAAAGCAGCTAAACCCCATTAAGAAAATAAATTACTTTGAAAAACCCATGAAACAACGACAGTGAAAGAGAGAGAAATTCTTACACAATGCGTTCAGGGGCTGTGATGCAACCTGGATTGACCATATCTAGACCCACAGCTGGATGAGACATAAGGGTGGACACTCTTGGGGCTGAGAGGTTTGGTGAGGTTGGGTGAGCAAATGCAGACCCTTTAAAGTAATACTGCGTGGTACCCATCGCATGGGTCCCAAATCTCCAGGTTCAAGGGCATCTTCCTACATCGAAAACATGCATGAGAAACCCAGAAGATGGTACACCGTGTGATGGGGAAAGGTTTCTAAAACGCACCTCATTTCTCATCTCCTTGTGCCCGGGTTCGCCATTCCAGCCGCTTTACTAGCAATCTCCCCACTTGGAACATCAGCACCTTTAACCTCCTGTTCCGTACAGGTTGCAATTTGTCCTGAGGATGAACGGGAAGACGGGGAACCAACGAGAGACTAGCTCTTGCTGTCGGGACAGGCACTGGTCACTCTATTTTCCCATCAGGAAGAAGAATTAACCACAGGCTCAGCCTGCCCCCCGGAACCAGAACAGGGCCTGAAGCCATACTGCACTTTTGCGGCCAGCTCCCAAAAAAGCGAGTTGTAAAATGGAGGTTCAGGGCACTGCAATTCACAAACCTGCAGAGTTATAAATGATAACTCTCGTCCACAAATATATTGAGGGAAGGCAAAGAAGAGGATTTGAAATCAAGGCAGAATTGCACGAAACAGATTTCAGGAGGTAGATTCGAATCGCCTTTAAAGCACATGAAAAGCGGCAAAACGTTGACAATGATGCCCTTGGCCAAAAAGGGCGTATGCGTTTTTTCCTGAATATATTCAGGAAAAAACGCATACGCCCTTTTTGGCCAACCAAGCAACCTGGAAAGGCAAATCAGCGCTACAGAGAAGTCTCGCTTCCCATCGGTCAAAAGGGCCATGATGAAAAAAGTGTCAAAACCAGAAATGCAGGACAGGCCATGGAGAAATGGGAGCCTTGCTACACTGATGGGCGGGATGTAAATTGCCAACAGCCACTCTGGAGAAGTGTACGGTGTGTCCTGAAACATCTGAAAAACACAGCTTAGAGAGCATAGGGCACTTCCACTCATGGGGGTATAAATTGGGAAAATTAAAAATCAGCAAGACACAAGCACCCAAAGCTGAGGGCTGCTCTGTTGACAAGGACCTCCACTTCATTCCACCTTAAATATCCCAGGAAAGAGAAAAATGGATAATAAAGTTGTGTTCTTTATGTACAATGGAATATCACTCAGCCATGAAATCAATGTCATACGGTTAGTAGCAGCATGATGAGTGGATTTAGGTACGACGATTCTAAGTGAAATAAGTCACACAGAAAAGGACACTTCTCATAAGCTATCACTGATAGAGGGAATGTAAAAACCGTTACACTTGCACTGAATTACAAAACAGAACAGAGTCACACATGCAGAAAACACACTATGGCTGCTTAACGGGAAAGGTGAGGTGGGGTGATACATAAAACAAGGGTTTCAAATTAGCTCAGATATCGTTCCATAAACCCAATATGTAATAGACAAGACCTACTCCTTGCTCAGAGAACTGGACTCAACACGCCCTATTCACCGCACAAGAATATATCTGACTAGTAATAATCTTAAAACCTATGTACTGATATCTCTCTGTTAGTGTGTCAAGTGGGTGTAAAGCGGCATAAACACAGCAGTGAAAAGCAGCTAAACCCCATTATAAAAATAAATTACTTTGAAACACCCATGAAACAAAGACAGTGAAAGAGATAGAAATTCTTACACAATGAGTTCAGGGGCTGTGACGCAACCTGGATTGACCATATCTAGACCCACAGCTGGATGAGACATAAGGGTGGACACTCTTGGGGCTGAGAGGTTTGGTGAGGTTGGGTGAGCAAACGCAGACCCTTTAAAGTAATACTGCGTGGTACCCATCGCATGGGTCCCAAATCTCCAGGTTCAAGGGCATCTTCCTACATCGAAAACATGCATGAGAAACCCAGAAGATGGTACACCGTGTGATGGGGAAAGGTTTCTAAAACGCACCTCATTTCTCATCTCCTTGTGCCCGGGTTCGCCATTCCAGCCGCTTTACTAGCAATCTCCCTACTTGGAGCATCAGCACCTTTAACCTCCTGTTCCGTACAGGTTGCAATTTGTCCTGAGGATGAACGGGAAGACGGGGAACCAACGAGAGACTAGCTCTTGGTGTCGGGACAGGCACAGGTCACTCTATTTTCCCATCAGGAAGAAGAATTAACCACAGGCTCAGCCTGCCCCCCGGAACCAGAACAGGGCCTGAAGCCATCCTGCGCTTTTGCGGCCAGCTCCCAAAAAAGCGAGTTGTAAAATGGAGGTTCAGGGCACTGCAATTCACAAACCTGCAGAGTTATAAATGATAACTCTCGTCCACAAATATATTGAGGGAAGGCAAAGAAGAGGATTTGAAATCAAGGCAGAATTGCACGAAACAGATTTCAGGAGGTAGATTCGAATCGCCTTTAAAGCACATGAAAAGCGGCAAAACGTTGACAATGATGCCCTTGGCCAAAAAGGGCGTATGCGTTTTTTCCTGAATATATTCAGGAAAAAACGCATACGCCCTTTTTGGCCAACCAAGCAACCTGGAAAGGCAAATCAGCGCTACAGAGAAGTCTCGCTTCCCATTGGTCAAAAGGGCCATGCTGAAAAAAGTGTCAAAACCAGCAATGCAGGACAGGCCATGGAGAAATGGGAGCCTTGCTACACTGATGGGCGGGATGTAAATTGCCAACAGCCACTCTGGAGAAGTGTACGGTGAGTCCTGAAACATCTAAAAAACACAGCTAAGAGAGCATAGGGCACTTCCACTCATGGGGGTATAAATTGGGAAAATGAAAAATCAGCAAGACACAAGCACCCCAAAGTTGAGGGCTGCTCTGTTGACAAGGACCTCCACTTCATTCCACCTTAAATATCCAAGGAAAGAGAAAAATGGATAAAGAAGTTGTGGTCCTTATGTACAATGGAATATCACTCAGCCATGAAATCAATGTCATAAGGTTAGTAGCAGCATGATGAGTGGATTTAGGTACGACGATTCTAAGTGAAATAAGTCACACAGAAAAGGACACTTCTCATAAGGTATCACTTTTAGAGGGAATGTAAAAACCGTTACACTTGAACTGAATTACAAAACAGAACAGAGTCACACATGCAGAAAACAGACTATGGCTGCTTAACGGGAAAGGTGAGGTGGGGTGATACATAAAACAAGGGTATCAAATTAGCTCAGATACCGTTCCATAAACCCAATATGTAGTAGACAAGACCTACTCCTTGCTCAGAGAACTGGACTCAACACGCCCTATTCACCGCACAAGAATATATCTGACTAGTAATAATCTTAAAACCTATGTATTGATATCTCTCTGTTAGTGTGTCAAGTGGGTGTAAAGCGGCATAAACACAGCAGTGAAAAGCAGCTAAACCCCATTATGAATATAAATTACTTTGAAAAACCCATGAAACAACGACAGTGAAAGAGAGAGAAATTCTTACACAATGCGTTCAGGGGCTGTGATGCAACCTGGATTGACCATATCTAGACCCACAGCTGGATGAGACATAAGGGTGGACACTCTTGGGGCTGAGAGGTTTGGTGAGGTTTGGTGAGCAAACGCAGACCCTTTAAAGTAATACTGCGTGGTACCCATCGCATGGGTCCCAAATCTCCAGCTTCAAGGGCATCTTCCTACATCGAAAACATGCATGAGAAACCCAGAAGATGGTACACCGTGTGATGGGGAAAGGTTTCTAAAACGCACCTCATTTCTCATCTCCTTGTGCCCGGGTTCGCCATTCCAGCCGCTTTACTAGCAATCTCCCTACTTGGAGCATCAGCACCTTTAACCTCCTGTTCCGTACAGGTTGCAATTTGTCCTGAGGATGAACGGGAAGACGGGGAACCAACGAGAGACTAGCTCTTGGTGTCGGGACAGGCACAGGTCACTCTATTTTCCCATCAGGAAGAAGAATTAACCACAGGCTCAGCCTGCCCCCCGCAACCAGAACAGGGCCTGAAGCCATCCTGCGCTTTTGCGGCCAGCTCCCAAAAAAGCGAGTTGTAAAATGGAGGTTCAGGGCACTGCAATTCACAAACCTGCAGAGTTATAAATGATAACTCTCGTCCACAAATATATTGAGGGAAGGCAAAGAAGAGGATTTGAAATCAAGGCAGAATTGCACGAAACAGATTTCAGGAGGTAGATACGAATCGCCTTTAAAGCACATGAAAAGCGGCAAAACGTTGACAATGATGCCCTTGGCCAAAAAGGGCGTATGCGTTTTTTCCTGACTATATTCAGGAAAAAACGCATACGCCCTTTTTGGCCAACCAAGCAACCTGGAAAGGCAAATCAGCGCTACAGAGAAGTCTCGCTTCCCATTGGTCAAAAGGGCCATGCTGAAAAAAGTGTCAAAACCAGAAATGCAGGACAGGCCATGGAGAAATGGGAGCCTTGCTACACTGATGGGCGGGATGTAAATTGCCAACAGCCACTCTGGAGAAGTGTACGGTGAGTCCTGAAACATCTAAAAAACACAGCTAAGAGAGCATAGGGCACTTCCACTCATGGGGGTATAAATTGGGAAAATGAAAAATCAGCAAGACACAAGCACCCCAAAGTTGAGGGCTGCTCTGTTGACAAGGACCTCCACTTCATTCCACCTTAAATATCCAAGGAAAGAGAAAAATGGATAAAGAAGTTGTGGTCCTTATGTACAATGGAATATCACTCAGCCATGAAATCAATGTCATAAGGTTAGTAGCAGCATGATGAGTGGATTTAGGTACGACGATTCTAAGTGAAATAAGTCACACAGAAAAGGACACTTCTCATAAGGTATCACTTTTAGAGGGAATGTAAAAACCGTTACACTTGAACTGAATTACAAAACAGAACAGAGTCACACATGCAGAAAACAGACTATGGCTGCTTAACGGGAAAGGTGAGGTGGGGTGATACATAAAACAAGGGTATCAAATTAGCTCAGATACCGTTCCATAAACCCAATATGTAGTAGACAAGACCTACTCCTTGCTCAGAGAACTGGACTCAACACGCCCTATTCACCGCACAAGAATATATCTGACTAGTAATAATCTTAAAACCTATGTATTGATATCTCTCTGTTAGTGTGTCAAGTGGGTGTAAAGCGGCATAAACACAGCAGTGAAAAGCAGCTAAACCCCATTATGAAAATAAATTACTTTGAAAAACCCATGAAACAACGACAGTGAAAGAGAGAGAAATTCTTACACAATGCGTTCAGGGGCTGTGATGCAACCTGGATTGACCATATCTAGACCCACAGCTGGATGAGACATAAGGGTGGACACTCTTGGGGCTGAGAGGTTTGGTGAGGTTGGGTGAGCAAACGCAGACCCTTTAAAGTAATACTTCGTGGTACCCATCGAATGGGTCCCAAATCTCCAGCTTCAAGGGCATCTTCCTACATCGAAAACATGCATGAGAAACCCAGAAGATGGTACACCATGTGATGGGGAAAGGTTTCTAAAACGCACCTCATTTCTCATCTCCTTGTGCCCGGGTTCGCCATTCCAGCCGCTTTACTAGCAATCTCCCTACTTGGAGCATCAGCACCTTTAACCTCCTGTTCCGTACAGGTTGCAATTTGTCCTGAGGATGAACGGGAAGATGGGGAACCAACGAGAGACCAGCTCTTGGTGTTGGGACAGGCACAGGTCACTCTATTTTCCCATCAGGAAGAAGAATTAACCACAGGCTCAGCCTGCCCCCCGGAACCAGAACAGGGCCTGAAGCCATCCTGCGCTTTTGCGGCCAGCTCCCAAAAAAGCGAGTTGTACAATGGAGCTTCAGGGCACTGCAATTCACAAACCTGCAGAGTTATAAATGATAACTCTCGTCCACAAATATATTGAGGGAAGGCAAAGAAGAGGATTTGAAATCAAGGCAGAATTGCAGGAAACAGATTTCAGGAGGTAGATACGAATCGCCTTTAAAGCACATGAAAAGCGGCAAAACGTTGACAATGATGCCCTTGGCCAAAAAGGGCGTATGCGTTTTTTCCTGAATATATTCAGGAAAAAACGCATACGCCCTTTTTGGCCAACCAAGCAACCTGGAAAGGCAAATCAGCGCTACAGAGAAGTCTCGCTTCCCATCGGTCAAAAGGGCCATGATGAAAAAAGTGTCAAAACCAGAAATGCAGTACAGGCCATGCAGAAATGGGAGCCTTGCTACACTGATGGGCGGGATGTAAATTGCCAACAGCCACTCTGGAGAAGTGTACGGTGTGTCCTGAAACATCTGAAAAACACAGCTTAGAGAGCATAGGGCACTTCCACTCATGGGGGTATAAATTGGGAAAATGAAAAATCAGCAAGACACAAGCACCCCAAAGTTTAGGGCTGTTCTGTTGACAAGGACCTCCACTTCATTCCACCTTAAATATCCCAGGAAAGAGAAAAATGGATAAAGAATTTGTGGTCCTTATGTACAATGGAATATCACTCAGCCATGAAATCAATGTCGTAAGGTTAGTAGCAGCATGATGAGTGGATTTAAGTACGACGATTCTAAGTGAAATAAGTCACACAGAAAAGGACACTTCTCATAAGGTATCACTTTTAGAGGGAATGTAAAAACCGTTACACTTGAACTGAATTACAAAACAGAACAGAGTCACACATGCAGAAAACAGACTATGGCTGCTTAACGGGAAAGGTGAGGTGGGGTGATACATAAAACAAGGGTATCAAATTAGCTCAGATACCGTTCCATAAACCCAATATGTAGTAGACAAGACCTACTCCTTGCTCAGAGAACTGGACTCAACACGCCCTATTCACCGCACAAGAATGTATCTGACTAGTAATAATCTTAAAACCTATGTATGGATATCTCTCTGTTAGTGTGTCAAGTGGGTGTAAAGCGGCATAAACACAGCCGTGAAAAGCAGCTAAACCCCATTATGAAAATAAATTACTTTGAAAAACCCATGAAACAACGACAGTGAAAGAGACAGAAATTCTTACACAATGAGTTCAGGGGCTGTGATGCAACCTGGATTGACCATATCTAGACCCACAGCTGGATGAGACATAAGGGTGGACACTCTTGGGGCTGAGAGGTTTGGTGAGGTTGGGTGAGCAAACGCAGACCCTTTAAAGTAATACTGCGTGGTACCCATCGCATGGGTCCCAAATCTCCAGGTTCAAGGGCATCTTCCTACATCGAAAACATGCATGAGAAACCCAGAAGATGGTACACCGTGTGATGGGGAAAGGTTTCTAAAACGCACCTCATTTCTCATCTCCTTGTGCCCGGGTTCGCCATTCCAGCCGCTTTACTAGCAATCTCCCTACTTGGAGCATCAGCACCTTTAACCTCCTGTTCCGTACAGGTTGCAATTTGTCCTGAGGATGAACGGGAAGACGGGGAACCAACGAGAGACTAGCTCTTGGTGTCGGGACAGGCACAGGTCACTCTATTTTCCCATCAGGAAGAAGAATTAACCACAGGCTCAGCCTGCCCCCCGGAACCAGAACAGGGCCTGAAGCCATCCTGCGCTTTTGCGGCCAGCTCCCAAAAAAGCGAGTTGTAAAATGGAGGTTCAGGGCACTGCAATTCACAAACCTGCAGAGTTATAAATGATAACTCTCGTCCACAAATATATTGAGGGAAGGCAAAGAAGAGGATTTGAAATCAAGGCAGAATTGCACGAAACAGATTTCAGGAGGTAGATACGAATCGCCTTTAAAGCACATGAAAAGCGGCAAAACGTTGACAATGATGCCCTTGGCCAAAAAGGGCGTATGCGTTTTTTCCTGAATATATTCAGGAAAAAACGCATACGCCCTTTTTGGCCAACCAAGCAACCTGGAAAGGCAAATCAGCGCTACAGAGAAGTCTCGCTTCCCATTGGTCAAAAGGGCCATGCTGAAAAAAGTGTCAAAACCAGAAATGCAGGACAGGCCATGGAGAAATGGGAGCCTTGCTACACTGATGGGCGGGATGTAAATTGCCAACAGCCACTCTGGAGAAGTGTACGGTGAGTCCTGAAACATCTAAAAAACACAGCTAAGAGAGCATAGGGCACTTCCACTCATGGGGGTATAAATTGGGAAAATGAAAAATCAGCAAGACACAAGCACCCCAAAGTTGAGGGCTGCTCTGTTGACAAGGACCTCCACTTCATTCCACCTTAAATATCCAAGGAAAGAGAAAAATGGATAAAGAAGTTGTGGTCCTTATGTACAATGGAATATCACTCAGCCATGAAATCAATGTCATAAGGTTAGTAGCAGCATGATGAGTGGATTTAGGTACGACGATTCTAAGTGAAATAAGTCACACAGAAAAGGACACTTCTCATAAGGTATCACTTTTAGAGGGAATGTAAAAACCGTTACACTTGAACTGAATTACAAAACAGAACAGAGTCACACATGCAGAAAACAGACTATGGCTGCTTAACGGGAAAGGTGAGGTGGGGTGATACATAAAACAAGGGTATCAAATTAGCTCAGATACCGTTCCATAAACCCAATATGTAGTAGACAAGACCTACTCCTTGCTCAGAGAACTGGACTCAACACGCCCTATTCACCGCACAAGAATATATCTGACTAGTAATAATCTTAAAACCTATGTATTGATATCTCTCTGTTAGTGTGTCAAGTGGGTGTAAAGCGGCATAAACACAGCAGTGAAAAGCAGCTAAACCCCATTATGAAAATAAATTACTTTGAAAAACCCATGAAACAACGACAGTGAAAGAGAGAGAAATTCTTACACAATGCGTTCAGGGGCTGTGATGCAACCTGGATTGACCATATCTAGACCCACAGCTGGATGAGACATAAGGGTGGACACTCTTGGGGCTGAGAGGTTTGGTGAGGTTGGGTGAGCAAACGCAGACCCTTTAAAGTAATACTTCGTGGTACCCATCGAATGGGTCCCAAATCTCCAGCTTCAAGGGCATCTTCCTACATCGAAAACATGCATGAGAAACCCAGAAGATGGTACACCATGTGATGGGGAAAGGTTTCTAAAACGCACCTCATTTCTCATCTCCTTGTGCCCGGGTTCGCCATTCCAGCCGCTTTACTAGCAATCTCCCTACTTGGAGCATCAGCACCTTTAACCTCCTGTTCCGTACAGGTTGCAATTTGTCCTGAGGATGAACGGGAAGATGGGGAACCAACGAGAGACCAGCTCTTGGTGTTGGGACAGGCACAGGTCACTCTATTTTCCCATCAGGAAGAAGAATTAACCACAGGCTCAGCCTGCCCCCCGGAACCAGAACAGGGCCTGAAGCCATCCTGCGCTTTTGCGGCCAGCTCCCAAAAAAGCGAGTTGTACAATGGAGCTTCAGGGCACTGCAATTCACAAACCTGCAGAGTTATAAATGATAACTCTCGTCCACAAATATATTGAGGGAAGGCAAAGAAGAGGATTTGAAATCAAGGCAGAATTGCAGGAAACAGATTTCAGGAGGTAGATACGAATCGCCTTTAAAGCACATGAAAAGCGGCAAAACGTTGACAATGATGCCCTTGGCCAAAAAGGGCGTATGCGTTTTTTCCTGAATATATTCAGGAAAAAACGCATACGCCCTTTTTGGCCAACCAAGCAACCTGGAAAGGCAAATCAGCGCTACAGAGAAGTCTCGCTTCCCATCGGTCAAAAGGGCCATGATGAAAAAAGTGTCAAAACCAGAAATGCAGTACAGGCCATGCAGAAATGGGAGCCTTGCTACACTGATGGGCGGGATGTAAATTGCCAACAGCCACTCTGGAGAAGTGTACGGTGTGTCCTGAAACATCTGAAAAACACAGCTTAGAGAGCATAGGGCACTTCCACTCATGGGGGTATAAATTGGGAAAATGAAAAATCAGCAAGACACAAGCACCCCAAAGTTTAGGGCTGTTCTGTTGACAAGGACCTCCACTTCATTCCACCTTAAATATCCCAGGAAAGAGAAAAATGGATAAAGAATTTGTGGTCCTTATGTACAATGGAATATCACTCAGCCATGAAATCAATGTCGTAAGGTTAGTAGCAGCATGATGAGTGGATTTAAGTACGACGATTCTAAGTGAAATAAGTCACACAGAAAAGGACACTTCTCATAAGGTATCACTTTTAGAGGGAATGTAAAAACCGTTACACTTGAACTGAATTACAAAACAGAACAGAGTCACACATGCAGAAAACAGACTATGGCTGCTTAACGGGAAAGGTGAGGTGGGGTGATACATAAAACAAGGGTATCAAATTAGCTCAGATACCGTTCCATAAACCCAATATGTAGTAGACAAGACCTACTCCTTGCTCAGAGAACTGGACTCAACACGCCCTATTCACCGCACAAGAATGTATCTGACTAGTAATAATCTTAAAACCTATGTATGGATATCTCTCTGTTAGTGTGTCAAGTGGGTGTAAAGCGGCATAAACACAGCCGTGAAAAGCAGCTAAACCCCATTATGAAAATAAATTACTTTGAAAAACCCATGAAACAACGACAGTGAAAGAGACAGAAATTCTTACACAATGAGTTCAGGGGCTGTGATGCAACCTGGATTGACCATATCTAGACCCACAGCTGGATGAGACATAAGGGTGGACACTCTTGGGGCTGAGAGGTTTGGTGAGGTTGGGTGAGCAAACGCAGACCCTTTAAAGTAATACTGCGTGGTACCCATCGCATGGGTCCCAAATCTCCAGGTTCAAGGGCATCTTCCTACATCGAAAACATGCATGAGAAACCCAGAAGATGGTACACCGTGTGATGGGGAAAGGTTTCTAAAACGCACCTCATTTCTCATCTCCTTGTGCCCGGGTTCGCCATTCCAGCCGCTTTACTAGCAATCTCCCTACTTGGAGCATCAGCACCTTTAACCTCCTGTTCCGTACAGGTTGCAATTTGTCCTGAGGATGAACGGGAAGACGGGGAACCAACGAGAGACTAGCTCTTGGTGTCGGGACAGGCACAGGTCACTCTATTTTCCCATCAGGAAGAAGAATTAACCACAGGCTCAGCCTGCCCCCCGGAACCAGAACAGGGCCTGAAGCCATCCTGCGCTTTTGCGGCCAGCTCCCAAAAAAGCGAGTTGTAAAATGGAGGTTCAGGGCACTGCAATTCACAAACCTGCAGAGTTATAAATGATAACTCTCGTCCACAAATATATTGAGGGAAGGCAAAGAAGAGGATTTGAAATCAAGGCAGAATTGCACGAAACAGATTTCAGGAGGTAGATACGAATCGCCTTTAAAGCACATGAAAAGCGGCAAAACGTTGACAATGATGCCCTTGGCCAAAAAGGGCGTATGCGTTTTTTCCTGAATATATTCAGGAAAAAACGCATACGCCCTTTTTGGCCAACCAAGCAACCTGGAAAGGCAAATCAGCGCTACAGAGAAGTCTCGCTTCCCATTGGTCAAAAGGGCCATGCTGAAAAAAGTGTCAAAACCAGAAATGCAGGACAGGCCATGGAGAAATGGGAGCCTTGCTACACTGATGGGCGGGATGTAAATTGCCAACAGCCACTCTGGAGAAGTGTACGGTGAGTCCTGAAACATCTAAAAAACACAGCTAAGAGAGCATAGGGCACTTCCACTCATGGGGGTATAAATTGGGAAAATGAAAAATCAGCAAGACACAAGCACCCCAAAGTTGAGGGCTGCTCTGTTGACAAGGACCTCCACTTCATTCCACCTTAAATATCCAAGGAAAGAGAAAAATGGATAAAGAAGTTGTGGTCCTTATGTACAATGGAATATCACTCAGCCATGAAATCAATGTCATAAGGTTAGTAGCAGCATGATGAGTGGATTTAGGTACGACGATTCTAAGTGAAATAAGTCACACAGAAAAGGACACTTCTCATAAGGTATCACTTTTAGAGGGAATGTAAAAACCGTTACACTTGAACTGAATTACAAAACAGAACAGAGTCACACATGCAGAAAACAGACTATGGCTGCTTAACGGGAAAGGTGAGGTGGGGTGATACATAAAACAAGGGTATCAAATTAGCTCAGATACCGTTCCATAAACCCAATATGTAGTAGACAAGACCTACTCCTTGCTCAGAGAACTGGACTCAACACGCCCTATTCACCGCACAAGAATATATCTGACTAGTAATAATCTTAAAACCTATGTATTGATATCTCTCTGTTAGTGTGTCAAGTGGGTGTAAAGCGGCATAAACACAGCAGTGAAAAGCAGCTAAACCCCATTATGAAAATAAATTACTTTGAAAAACCCATGAAACAACGACAGTGAAAGAGAGAGAAATTCTTACACAATGCGTTCAGGGGCTGTGATGCAACCTGGATTGACCATATCTAGACCCACAGCTGGATGAGACATAAGGGTGGACACTCTTGGGGCTGAGAGGTTTGGTGAGGTTGGGTGAGCAAACGCAGACCCTTTAAAGTAATACTTCGTGGTACCCATCGAATGGGTCCCAAATCTCCAGCTTCAAGGGCATCTTCCTACATCGAAAACATGCATGAGAAACCCAGAAGATGGTACACCATGTGATGGGGAAAGGTTTCTAAAACGCACCTCATTTCTCATCTCCTTGTGCCCGGGTTCGCCATTCCAGCCGCTTTACTAGCAATCTCCCTACTTGGAGCATCAGCACCTTTAACCTCCTGTTCCGTACAGGTTGCAATTTGTCCTGAGGATGAACGGGAAGATGGGGAACCAACGAGAGACCAGCTCTTGGTGTTGGGACAGGCACAGGTCACTCTATTTTCCCATCAGGAAGAAGAATTAACCACAGGCTCAGCCTGCCTCCCGGAACCAGAACAGGGCCTGAAGCCATCCTGCGCTTTTGCGGCCAGCTCCCAAAAAAGCGAGTTGTAAAATGGAGGTTCAGGGCACTGCAATTCACAAACCTGCAGAGTTATAAATGATAACTCTCGTCCACAAATATATTGAGGGAAGGCAAAGAAGAGGATTTGAAATCAAGGCAGAATTGCAGGAAACAGATTTCAGGAGGTAGATACGAATCGCCTTTAAAGCACATGAAAAGCGGCAAAACGTTGACAATGATGCCCTTGGCCAAAAAGGGCGTATGCGTTTTTTCCTGAATATATTCAGGAAAAAACGCATACGCCCTTTTTGGCCAACCAAGCAACCTGGAAAGGCAAATCAGCGCTACAGAGAAGTCTCGCTTCCCATCGGTCAAAAGGGCCATGATGAAAAAAGTGTCAAAACCAGAAATGCAGTACAGGCCATGCAGAAATGGGAGCCTTGCTACACTGATGGGCGGGATGTAAATTGCCAACAGCCACTCTGGAGAAGTGTACGGTGTGTCCTGAAACATCTGAAAAACACAGCTTAGAGAGCATAGGGCACTTCCACTCATGGGGGTATAAATTGGGAAAATGAAAAATCAGCAAGACACAAGCACCCCAAAGTTTAGGGCTGTTCTGTTGACAAGGACCTCCACTTCATTCCACCTTAAATATCCCAGGAAAGAGAAAAATGGATAAAGAATTTGTGGTCCTTATGTACAATGGAATATCACTCAGCCATGAAATCAATGTCATAAGGTTAGTAGCAGCATGATGAGTGGATTTAAGTACGACGATTCTAAGTGAAATAAGTCACACAGAAAAGGACACTTCTCATAAGGTATCACTTTTAGAGGGAATGTAAAAACCGTTACACTTGAACTGAATTACAAAACAGAACAGAGTCACACATGCAGAAAACAGACTATGGCTGCTTAACGGGAAAGGTGAGGTGGGGTGATACATAAAACAAGGGTATCAAATTAGCTCAGATACCGTTCCATAAACCCAATATGTAGTAGACAAGACCTACTCCTTGCTCAGAGAACTGGACTCAACACGCCCTATTCACCGCACAAGAATGTATCTGACTAGTAATAAACTTAAAACCTATGTATTGATATCTCTCTGTTAGTGTGTCAAGTGGGTGTAAAGCGGCATAAACACAGCCGTGAAAAGCAGCTAAACCCCATTATGAAAATAAATTACTTTGAAAAACCCATGAAACAACGACAGTGAAAGAGATAGAAATTCGTACACAATGAGTTCAGGGGCTGTGATGCAACCTGGATTGACCATATCTAGACCCACAGCTGGATGAGACATAAGGGTGGCCACTCTTGGGGCTGAGAGGTTTGGTGAGGTTGGGTGAGCAAACGCAGACCCTTTAAAATAATACTGCGTGGTACCCATCGCATGGGTCCCAAATCTCCAGCTTCAAGGGCATCTTCCTACATCGAAAACATGCATGAGAAACCCAGAAGATGGTACACCGTGTGATGGGGAAAGGTTTCTAAAACGCACCTCATTTCTCATCTCCTTGTGCCCGGGTTCGCCATTCCAGCCGCTTTACTAGCAATCTCCCTACTTGGAGCATCAGCACCTTTAACCTCCTGTTCCGTACAGGTTGCCATTTGTCCTGAGGATGAACGGGAAGACGGGGAACCAACGAGAGACTAGCTCTTGGTGTTGGGACAGGCACAGGTCACTCTATTTTCCCATCAGGAAGAAGAATTAACCACAGGCTCAGCCTGCCCCCCGGAACCAGAACAGGGCCTGAAGCCATCCTGCACTTTTGCGGCCAGCTCCCAAAAAAGCGAGTTGTAAAATGGAGGTCCAGGGCACTGCAATTCACAAACCTGCAGAGTTATAAATAATAACTCTCGTCCACAAATATATTGAGGGAAGGCAAAGAAGAGGATTTGAAATCAAGGCAGAATTGCAGGAAACAGATTTCAGGATGTAGATTCGAATCGCCTTTAAAGCACATGAAAAGCGGCAAAATGTTGACAATGATGCCCTTGGCCAAAAAGGGCGTATGCGTTTTTTCCTGAATATATTCAGGAAAAAACGCATACGCCCTTTTTGGCCAACCAAGCAACCTGGAAAGGCAAATCAGCGCTACAAAGAAGTCTCGCTTCCCATCGGTCAAAAGGGCCATGCTGAAAAAAGTGTCAAAACCAGAAATGCAGGACAGGCCATGGAGAAATGGGAGCCTTGCTACACTGATGGGCGGGATGTAAATTGCCAACAGCCACTCTGGAGAAGTGTACGGTGTGTCCTGAAACATCTGAAAAACACAGCTTAGAGAGCATAGGGCACTTCCACTCATGGGGGTATAAATTGGGAAAATGAAAAATCAGCAAGACACAAGCACCCCAAAGTTGAGGGCTGCTCTGTTGACAAGGACCTCCACTTCATTCCACCTTAAATATCCAAGGAAAGAGAAAAATGGATAAAGAAGTTGTGGTCCTTATGTACAATGGAATATCACTCAGCCATGAAATCAATGTCATAAGGTTAGTAGCAGCATGATGAGTGGATTTAGGTACGACGATTCTAAGTGAAATAAGTCACACAGAAAAGGACACTTCTCATAAGGTATCACTTTTAGAGGGAATGTAAAAACCGTTACACTTGAACTGAATTACAAAACAGAACAGAGTCACACATGCAGAAAACAGACTATGGCTGCTTAACGGGAAAGGTGAGGTGGGGTGATACATAAAACAAGGGTATCAAATTAGCTCAGATACCGTTCCATAAACCCAATATGTAGTAGACAAGACCTACTCCTTGCTCAGAGAACTGGACTCAACACGCCCTATTCACCGCACAAGAATATATCTGACTAGTAATAATCTTAAAACCTATGTATTGATATCTCTCTGTTAGTGTGTCAAGTGGGTGTAAAGCGGCATAAACACAGCCGTTAAAAGCAGCTAAACCCCATTATGAAAATAAATTACTTTGAAAAACCCATGAAACAACGACAGTGAAAGAGAGAGAAATTCTTACACAATGCGTTCAGGGGCTGTGATGCAACCTGGATTGACCATATCTAGACCCACAGCTGGATGAGACATAAGGGTGGACACTCTTGGGGCTGAGAGGTTTGGTGAGGTTGGGTGAGCAAACGCAGACCCTTTAAAGTAATACTGCGTGGTACCCATCGCATGGGTCCCAAATCTCCAGGTTCAAGGGCATCTTCCTACATCGAAAACATGCATGAGAAACCCAGAAGATGGTACACCGTGTGATGGGGAAAGGTTTCTAAAACGCACCTCATTTCTCATCTCCTTGTGCCCGGGTTCGCCATTCCAGCCGATTTACTAGCAATCTCCCTACTTGGAGCATCAGCACCTTTAACCTCCTGTTCCGTACAGGTTGCAATTTGTCCTGAGGATGAACGGGAAGACGGGGAACCAACGAGAGACTAGCTCTTGGTGTCGGGACAGGCACAGGTCACTCTATTTTCCCATCAGGAAGAAGAATTAACCACAGGCTCAGCCTGCCCCCCAGAACCAGAACAGGGCCTGAAGCCATCCTGCGCTTTTGCGGCCAGCTCCCAAAAAAGCGAGTTGTACAATGGAGCTTCAGGGCACTGCAATTCACAAACCTGCAGAGTTATAAATGATAACTCTCGTCCACAAATATATTGAGGGAAGGCAAAGAAGAGGATTTGAAATCAAGGCAGAATTGCAGGAAACAGATTTCAGGAGGTAGATACGAATCGCCTTTAAAGCACATGAAAAGCGGCAAAACGTTGACAATGATGCCCTTGGCCAAAAAGGGCGTATGCGTTTTTTCCTGAATATATTCAGGAAAAAACGCATACGCCCTTTTTGGCCAACCAAGCAACCTGGAAAGGCAAATCAGCGCTACAGAGAAGTCTCGCTTCCCATCCGTCAAAAGGGCCATGCTGAAAAAAGTGTCAAAACCAGAAATGCAGGACAGGCCATGGAGAAATGGGAGCCTTGCTACACTGATGGGCGGGATGTAAATTGCCAACAGCCACTCTGGAGAAGTGTACGGTGAGTCCTGAAACATCTAAAAAACACAGCTTAGAGAGCATAGGGCACTTCCACTCATGGGGGTATAAATTGGGAAAATTAAAAATCAGCAAAACACAAGCACCCCAAAGTTGAGGGCTGCTCTGTTGACAAGGACCTCCACTTCATTCCACCTTAAATATCCCAGGAAAGAGAAAAATGGATAAAGAAGTTGTGGTCCTTATGTACAATGGAATATCACTCAGCCATGAAATAAATGTCATAAGGTTAGTAGCAGCATGATGAGTGGATTTAGGTACGACGATTCTAAGTGAAATAAGTCACACAGAAAAGGACACTTCTCATAAGGTATCACTTTTAGAGGGAATGTAAAAACCGTTACACTTGAACTGAATTACAAAACAGAACAGAGTCACACATGCAGAAAACAGACTATGGCTGCTTAACGGGAAAGGTGAGGTGGGGTGATACATAAAACAAGGGTATCAAATTAGCTCAGATACCGTTCCATAAACCCAATATGTAATAGACAAGACCTACTCCTTGCTCAGAGAACTGGACTCAACACGCCCTATTCACCGCACAAGAATATATCTGACTAGTAATAATTTTAAAACCTATGTATTGATATCTCTCTGTTAGTGTGTCAAGTGGGTGTAAAGCGGCATAAACACAGCAGTGAAAAGCAGCTAAACCCCATTATGAAAATAAATTACTTTGAAAAACCCATGAAACAACGACAGTGAAAGAGAGAGAAATTCTTACACAATGCGTTCAGGGGCTGTGATGCAACCTGGATTGACCATATCTAGACCCACAGCTGGATGAGACATAAGGGTGGACACTCTTGGGGCTGAGAGGTTTGGTGAGGTTGGGTGAGCAAACGCAGACCCTTTAAAGTAATACTGCGTGGTACCTATCGAATGGGTCTCAAATCTCCAGCTTCAAGGGCATCTTCCTACATTGAAAACATGCATGAGAAACCCAGAAGATAGTACACCGTGTGATGGGGAAAGGTTTCTAAAACGCACCTCATTTCTCATCTCCTTGTGCCCGGGTTCGCCATTCCAGCCGCTTTACTAGCAATCTCCCTACTTGGAAAATCAGCACCTTTAACCTCCTGTTCCGTACAGGTTGCAATTTGTCCTGAGGATTAACGGGAAGACGGGGAACCAACGAGAGACTAGCTCTTGGTGTTGGGACAGGCACAGGTCACTCTATTTTCCCATCAGGAAGAAGAATTAACCACAGGCTCAGCCTGCCCCCCGGAACCAGAACAGGGCCTGAAGCCATCCTGCACTTTTGCGGCCAGCTCCCAAAAAAGCGAGTTGTAAAATGGAGGTCCAGGGCACTGCAATTCACAAACCTGCAGAGTTATAAATAATAACTCTCGTCCACAAATATATTGAGGGAAGGCAAAGAAGAGGATTTGAAATCAAGGCAGAATTGCAGGAAACAGATTTCAGGATGTAGATTCGAATCGCCTTTAAAGCACATGAAAAGCGGCAAAATGTTGACAATGATGCCCTTGGCCAAAAAGGGCGTATGCGTTTTTTCCTGAATATATTCAGGAAAAAACGCATACGCCCTTTTTGGCCAACCAAGCAACCTGGAAAGGCAAATCAGCGCTACAAAGAAGTCTCGCTTCCCATCGGTCAAAAGGGCCATGCTGAAAAAAGTGTCAAAACCAGAAATGCAGGACAGGCCATGGAGAAATGGGAGCCTTGCTACACTGATGGGCGGGATGTAAATTGCCAACAGCCACTCTGGAGAAGTGTACGGTGTGTCCTGAAACATCTGAAAAACACAGCTTAGAGAGCATAGGGCACTTCCACTCATGGGGGTATAAATTGGGAAAATGAAAAATCAGCAAGACACAAGCACCCCAAAGTTGAGGGCTGCTCTGTTGACAAGGACCTCCACTTCATTCCACCTTAAATATCCAAGGAAAGAGAAAAACGGATAAAGAAGTTGTGGTCCTTATGTACAATGGAATATCACTCAGCCATGAAATCAATGTCATAAGGTTAGTAGCAGCATGATGAGTGGATTTAGGTACGACGATTCTAAGTGAAATAAGTCACACAGAAAAGGACACTTCTCATAAGGTATCACTTTTAGAGGGAATGTAAAAACCGTTACACTTGAACTGAATTACAAAACAGAACAGAGTCACACATGCAGAAAACAGACTATGGCTGCTTAACGGGAAAGGTGAGGTGGGGTGATACATAAAACAAGGGTATCAAATTAGCTCAGATACCGTTCCATAAACCCAATATGTAGTAGACAAGACCTACTCCTTGCTCAGAGAACTGGACTCAACATGCCCTATTCACCGCACAAGAATATATCTGACTAGTAATAATCTTAAAACCTATGTATTGATATCTCTCTGTTAGTGTGTCAAGTGGGTGTAAAGCGGCATAAACACAGCCGTTAAAAGCAGCTAAACCCCATTATGAAAATAAATTACTTTGAAAAACCCATGAAACAACGACAGTGAAAGAGAGAGAAATTCTTACACAATGCGTTCAGGGGCTGTGATGCAACCTGGATTGACCATATCTAGACCCACAGCTGGATGAGACATAAGGGTGGACACTCTTGGGGCTGAGAGGTTTGGTGAGGTTGGGTGAGCAAACGCAGACCCTTTAAAGTAATACTGCGTGGTACCCATCGCATGGGTCCCAAATCTCCAGGTTCAAGGGCATCTTCCTACATCGAAAACATGCATGAGAAACCCAGAAGATGGTACACCGTGTGATGGGGAAAGGTTTCTAAAACGCACCTCATTTCTCATCTCCTTGTGCCCGGGTTCGCCATTCCAGCCGATTTACTAGCAATCTCCCTACTTGGAGCATCAGCACCTTTAACCTCCTGTTCCGTACAGGTTGCAATTTGTCCTGAGGATGAACGGGAAGACGGGGAACCAACGAGAGACTAGCTCTTGGTGTCGGGACAGGCACAGGTCACTCTATTTTCCCATCAGGAAGAAGAATTAACCACAGGCTCAGCCTGCCCCCCGGAACCAGAACAGGGCCTGAAGCCATCCTGCGCTTTTGCGGCCAGCTCCCAAAAAAGCGAGTTGTAAAATGGAGGTTCAGGGCACTGCAATTCACAAACCTGCAGAGTTATAAATGATAACTCTCGTCCACAAATATATTGAGGGAAGGCAAAGAAGAGGATTTGAAATCAAGGCAGAATTGCAGGAAACAGATTTCAGGAGGTAGATACGAATCGCCTTTAAAGCACATGAAAAGCGGCAAAACGTTGACAATGATGCCCTTGGCCAAAAAGGGCGTATGCGTTTTTTCCTGAATATATTCAGGAAAAAACGCATACGCCCTTTTTGGCCAACCAAGCAACCTGGAAAGGCAAATCAGCACTACAGAGAAGTCTTGCTTCCCATCGGTCAAAAGGGCCATGCTGAAAAAAGTGTCAAAACCAGAAATGCAGGACAGGCCATGGAGAAATGGGAGCCTTGCTACACTGATGGGCGGGATGTAAATTGCCAACAGCCACTCTGGAGAAGTGTACGGTGAGTCCTGAAACATCTAAAAAACACAGCTTAGAGAGCATAGGGCACTTCCACTCATGGGGGTATAAATTGGGAAAATTAAAAATCAGCAAGACACAAGCACCCCAAAGTTGAGGGCTGCTCTGTTGACAAGGACCTCCACTTCATTCCACCTTAAATATCCAAGGAAAGAGAAAAATGGATAAAGAAGTTGTGGTCCTTATGTACAATGGAATATCACTCAGCCATGAAATCAATGTCATAAGGTTAGTAGCAGCATGATGAGTGGATTTAGGTACGACGATTCTAAGTGAAATAAGTCACACAGAAAAGGACACTTCTCATAAGGTATCACTTTTAGAGGGAATGTAAAAACCGTTACACTTGAACTGAATTACAAAACAGAACAGAGTCACACATGCAGAAAACAGACTATGGCTGCTTAACGGGAAAGGTGAGGTGGGGTGATACATAAAACAAGGGTATCAAATTAGCTCAGATACTGTTCCATAAACCCAATATGTAGTAGACAAGACCTACTCCTTGCTCAGAGAACTGGACTCAACACGCCCTATTCACCGCACAAGAATATATCTGACTAGTAATAATCTTAAAACCTATGTATTGATATCTCTCTGTTAGTGTGTCAAGTGGGTGTGAAGCGGCATAAACACAGCCGTGAAAAGCAGCTAAACCCCATTATGAAAATAAATTACTTTGAAAAACCCATGAAACAACGACAGTGAAAGAGATAGAAATTCTTACACAATGAGTTCAGGGGCTGTGATGCAACCTGGATTGACCATATCTAGACCCACAGCTGGATGAGACATAAGGGTGGACACTCTTGGGGCTGAGAGGTTTGGTGAGGTTGGGTGAGCAAACGCAGACCCTTTAAAGTAATACTGCGTGGTACCCATCGCATGGGTCCCAAATCTCCAGGTTCAAGGGCATCTTCCTACATCAAAAACATGCATGAGAAACCCAGAAGATGGTACACCGTGTGATGGGGAAAGGTTTCTAAAACGCACCTCATTTCTCATCTCCTTGTGCCCGGGTTCGCCATTCCAGCCGATTTACTAGCAATCTCCCTACTTGGAGCATCAGCACCTTTAACCTCCTGTTCCGTACAGGTTGCAATTTGTCCTGAGGATGAACGGGAAGACGGGGAACCAACGAGAGACTAGCTCTTGGTGTCGGGACAGGCACAGGTCACTCTATTTTCCCATCAGGAAGAAGAATTAACCACAGGCTCAGCCTGCCCCCCGGAACCAGAACAGGGCCTGAAGCCATCCTGCGCTTTTGCGGCCAGCTCCCAAAAAAGCGAGTTGTAAAATGGAGGTTCAGGGCACTGCAATTCACAAACCTGCAGAGTTATAAATGATAACTCTCGTCCACAAATATATTGAGGGAAGGCAAAGAAGAGGATTTGAAATCAAGGCAGAATTGCAGGAAACAGATTTCAGGAGGTAGATACGAATCGCCTTTAAAGCACATGAAAAGCGGCAAAACGTTGACAATGATGCCCTTGGCCAAAAAGGGCGTATGCGTTTTTTCCTGAATATATTCAGGAAAAAACGCATACGCCCTTTTTGGCCAACCAAGCAACCTGGAAAGGCAAATCAGCGCTACAGAGAAGTCTCGCTTCCCATCCGTCAAAAGGGCCATGCTGAAAAAAGTGTCAAAACCAGAAATGCAGGACAGGCCATGGAGAAATGGGAGCCTTGCTACACTGATGGGCGGGATGTAAATTGCCAACAGCCACTCTGGAGAAGTGTACGGTGAGTCCTGAAACATCTAAAAAACACAGCTTAGAGAGCATAGGGCACTTCCACTCATGGGGGTATAAATTGGGAAAATTAAAAATCAGCAAAACACAAGCACCCCAAAGTTGAGGGCTGCTCTGTTGACAAGGACCTCCACTTCATTCCACCTTAAATATCCCAGGAAAGAGAAAAATGGATAAAGAAGTTGTGGTCCTTATGTACAATGGAATATCACTCAGCCATGAAATAAATGTCATAAGGTTAGTAGCAGCATGATGAGTGGATTTAGGTACGACGATTCTAAGTGAAATAAGTCACACAGAAAAGGACACTTCTCATAAGGTATCACTTTTAGAGGGAATGTAAAAACCGTTACACTTGAACTGAATTACAAAACAGAACAGAGTCACACATGCAGAAAACAGACTATGGCTGCTTAACGGGAAAGGTGAGGTGGGGTGATACATAAAACAAGGGTATCAAATTAGCTCAGATACCGTTCCATAAACCCAATATGTAATAGACAAGACCTACTCCTTGCTCAGAGAACTGGACTCAACACGCCCTATTCACCGCACAAGAATATATCTGACTAGTAATAATTTTAAAACCTATGTATTGATATCTCTCTGTTAGTGTGTCAAGTGGGTGTAAAGCGGCATAAACACAGCAGTGAAAAGCAGCTAAACCCCATTATGAAAATAAATTACTTTGAAAAACCCATGAAACAACGACAGTGAAAGAGAGAGAAATTCTTACACAATGCGTTCAGGGGCTGTGATGCAACCTGGATTGACCATATCTAGACCCACAGCTGGATGAGACATAAGGGTGGACACTCTTGGGGCTGAGAGGTTTGGTGAGGTTGGGTGAGCAAACGCAGACCCTTTAAAGTAATACTGCGTGGTACCTATCGAATGGGTCTCAAATCTCCAGCTTCAAGGGCATCTTCCTACATTGAAAACATGCATGAGAAACCCAGAAGATAGTACACCGTGTGATGGGGAAAGGTTTCTAAAACGCACCTCATTTCTCATCTCCTTGTGCCCGGGTTCGCCATTCCAGCCGCTTTACTAGCAATCTCCCTACTTGGAAAATCAGCACCTTTAACCTCCTGTTCCGTACAGGTTGCAATTTGTCCTGAGGATTAACGGGAAGACGGGGAACCAACGAGAGACTAGCTCTTGGTGTTGGGACAGGCACAGGTCACTCTATTTTCCCATCAGGAAGAAGAATTAACCACAGGCTCAGCCTGCCCCCCGGAACCAGAACAGGGCCTGAAGCCATCCTGCACTTTTGCGGCCAGCTCCCAAAAAAGCGAGTTGTAAAATGGAGGTCCAGGGCACTGCAATTCACAAACCTGCAGAGTTATAAATAATAACTCTCGTCCACAAATATATTGAGGGAAGGCAAAGAAGAGGATTTGAAATCAAGGCAGAATTGCAGGAAACAGATTTCAGGATGTAGATTCGAATCGCCTTTAAAGCACATGAAAAGCGGCAAAATGTTGACAATGATGCCCTTGGCCAAAAAGGGCGTATGCGTTTTTTCCTGAATATATTCAGGAAAAAACGCATACGCCCTTTTTGGCCAACCAAGCAACCTGGAAAGGCAAATCAGCGCTACAAAGAAGTCTCGCTTCCCATCGGTCAAAAGGGCCATGCTGAAAAAAGTGTCAAAACCAGAAATGCAGGACAGGCCATGGAGAAATGGGAGCCTTGCTACACTGATGGGCGGGATGTAAATTGCCAACAGCCACTCTGGAGAAGTGTACGGTGTGTCCTGAAACATCTGAAAAACACAGCTTAGAGAGCATAGGGCACTTCCACTCATGGGGGTATAAATTGGGAAAATGAAAAATCAGCAAGACACAAGCACCCCAAAGTTGAGGGCTGCTCTGTTGACAAGGACCTCCACTTCATTCCACCTTAAATATCCAAGGAAAGAGAAAAATGGATAAAGAAGTTGTGGTCCTTATGTACAATGGAATATCACTCAGCCATGAAATCAATGTCATAAGGTTAGTAGCAGCATGATGAGTGGATTTAGGTACGACGATTCTAAGTGAAATAAGTCACACAGAAAAGGACACTTCTCATAAGGTATCACTTTTAGAGGGAATGTAAAAACCGTTACACTTGAACTGAATTACAAAACAGAACAGAGTCACACATGCAGAAAACAGACTATGGCTGCTTAACGGGAAAGGTGAGGTGGGGTGATACATAAAACAAGGGTATCAAATTAGCTCAGATACCGTTCCATAAACCCAATATGTAGTAGACAAGACCTACTCCTTGCTCAGAGAACTGGACTCAACACGCCCTATTCACCGCACAAGAATATATCTGACTAGTAATAATCTTAAAACCTATGTATTGATATCTCTCTGTTAGTGTGTCAAGTGGGTGTAAAGCGGCATAAACACAGCCGTTAAAAGCAGCTAAACCCCATTATGAAAATAAATTACTTTGAAAAACCCATGAAACAACGACAGTGAAAGAGAGAGAAATTCTTACACAATGCGTTCAGGGGCTGTGATGCAACCTGGATTGACCATATCTAGACCCACAGCTGGATGAGACATAAGGGTGGACACTCTTGGGGCTGAGAGGTTTGGTGAGGTTGGGTGAGCAAACGCAGACCCTTTAAAGTAATACTGCGTGGTACCCATCGCATGGGTCCCAAATCTCCAGGTTCAAGGGCATCTTCCTACATCGAAAACATGCATGAGAAACCCAGAAGATGGTACACCGTGTGATGGGGAAAGGTTTCTAAAACGCACCTCATTTCTCATCTCCTTGTGCCCGGGTTCGCCATTCCAGCCGATTTACTAGCAATCTCCCTACTTGGAGCATCAGCACCTTTAACCTCCTGTTCCGTACAGGTTGCAATTTGTCCTGAGGATGAACGGGAAGACGGGGAACCAACGAGAGACTAGCTCTTGGTGTCGGGACAGGCACAGGTCACTCTATTTTCCCATCAGGAAGAAGAATTAACCACAGGCTCAGCCTGCCCCCCGGAACCAGAACAGGGCCTGAAGCCATCCTGCGCTTTTGCGGCCAGCTCCCAAAAAAGCGAGTTGTACAATGGAGCTTCAGGGCACTGCAATTCACAAACCTGCAGAGTTATAAATGATAACTCTCGTCCACAAATATATTGAGGGAAGGCAAAGAAGAGGATTTGAAATCAAGGCAGAATTGCAGGAAACAGATTTCAGGAGGTAGATACGAATCGCCTTTAAAGCACATGAAAAGCGGCAAAACGTTGACAATGATGCCCTTGGCCAAAAAGGGCGTATGCGTTTTTTCCTGAATATATTCAGGAAAAAACGCATACGCCCTTTTTGGCCAACCAAGCAACCTGGAAAGGCAAATCAGCACTACAGAGAAGTCTTGCTTCCCATCGGTCAAAAGGGCCATGCTGAAAAAAGTGTCAAAACCAGAAATGCAGGACAGGCCATGGAGAAATGGGAGCCTTGCTACACTGATGGGCGGGATGTAAATTGCCAACAGCCACTCTGGAGAAGTGTACGGTGAGTCCTGAAACATCTAAAAAACACAGCTTAGAGAGCATAGGGCACTTCCACTCATGGGGGTATAAATTGGGAAAATGAAAAATCAGCAAGACACAAGCACCCCAAAGTTGAGGGCTGCTCTGTTGACAAGGACCTCCACTTCATTCCACCTTAAATATCCAAGGAAAGAGAAAAATGGATAAAGAAGTTGTGGTCCTTATGTACAATGGAATATCACTCAGCCATGAAATCAATGTCATAAGGTTAGTAGCAGCATGATGAGTGGATTTAGGTACGACGATTCTAAGTGAAATAAGTCACACAGAAAAGGACACTTCTCATAAGGTATCACTTTTAGAGGGAATGTAAAAACCGTTACACTTGAACTGAATTACAAAACAGAACAGAGTCACACATGCAGAAAACAGACTATGGCTGCTTAACGGGAAAGGTGAGGTGGGGTGATACATAAAACAAGGGTATCAAATTAGCTCAGATACTGTTCCATAAACCCAATATGTAGTAGACAAGACCTACTCCTTGCTCAGAGAACTGGACTCAACACGCCCTATTCACCGCACAAGAATATATCTGACTAGTAATAATCTTAAAACCTATGTATTGATATCTCTCTGTTAGTGTGTCAAGTGGGTGTGAAGCGGCATAAACACAGCCGTGAAAAGCAGCTAAACCCCATTATGAAAATAAATTACTTTGAAAAACCCATGAAACAACGACAGTGAAAGAGATAGAAATTCTTACACAATGAGTTCAGGGGCTGTGATGCAACCTGGATTGACCATATCTAGACCCACAGCTGGATGAGACATAAGGGTGGACACTCTTGGGGCTGAGAGGTTTGGTGAGGTTGGGTGAGCAAACGCAGACCCTTTAAAGTAATACTGCGTGGTACCCATCGCATGGGTCCCAAATCTCCAGGTTCAAGGGCATCTTCCTATATCAAAAACATGCATGAGAAACCCAGAAGATGGTACACCGTGCGATGGGGAAAGGTTTCTAAAACGCACCTCATTTCTCATCTCCTTGTGCCCGGGTTCGCCATTCCAGCCACTTTACTAGCAATCTCCCTACTTGGAGCATCAGCACCTTTAACCTCCTGTTCCGTACAGGTTGCAATTTGTCCTGAGGATGAACGGGAAGATGGGGAACCAACGAGAGACTAGCTCTTGGTGTCGGGACAGGCACAGGTCACTCTATTTTCCCATCAGGAAGAAGAATTAACCACAGGCTCAGCCTGCCCCCCGGAACCAGAACAGGGCCTGAAGCCATCCTGCGCTTTTGCGGCCAGCTCCCAAAAAAGCGAGTTGTAAAATGGAGGTTCAGGGCACTGCAATTCACAAACCTGCAGAGTTATAAATGATAACTCTCATCCACAAATATATTGAGGGAAGGCAAAGAAGAGGATTTGAAATCAAGGCAGAATTGCACGAAACAGATTTCAGGAGGTAGATTCGAATCGCCTTTAAAGCACATGAAAAGCGGGAAAATGTTGACAATGATGCCCTTGGCCAAAAAGGGCGTATGCGTTTTTTCCTGAATATATTCAGGAAAAAACGCATACGCCCTTTTTGGCCAACCAAGCAACCTGGAAAGGCAAATCAGCGCTACAAAGAAGTCTCGCTTCCCATCGGTCAAAAGGGCCATGCTGAAAAAAGTGTCAAAACCAGAAATGCAGGACAGGCCATGGAGAAATGAGAGCCTTGCTACACTGATGGGCGGGATGTAAATTGCCAACAGCCACTCTGGAGAAGTGTACGGTGTGTCCTGAAACATCTGAAAAACACAGCTTAGAGAGCATAGGGCACTTCCACTCATGGGGGTATAAATTGGGAAAATGAAAAATCAGCAAGACACAAGCACCCCAAAGTTGAGGGCTGCTCTGTTGACAAGGACCTCCACTTCATTCCACCTTAAATATCCAAGGAAAGAGAAAAATGGATAAAGAAGTTGTGGTCCTTATGTACAATGGAATATCACTCAGCCATGAAATCAATGTCATAAGGTTAGTAGCAGCATGATGAGTGGATTTAGGTACGACGATTCTAAGTGAAATAAGTCACACAGAAAAGGACACTTCTCATAAGGTATCACTGATAGAGGGAATGTAAAAACCGTTACACTTGAACTGAATTACAAAACAGAACAGAGTCACACATGCAGAAAACACACTATGGCTGCTTAACGGGAAAGGTGAGGTGGGGTGATACATAAAACAAGGGTATCAAATTAGCTCAGATACCGTTCCATAAACCCAATATGTAGTAGACAAGACCTACTCCTTGCTCAGAGAACTGGACTCAACACGCCCTATTCACCGCACAAGAATATATCTGACTAGTAATAATCTTAAAACCTATGTATTGATATCTCTCTGTTAGTGTGTCAAGTGGGTGTAAAGCGGCATAAACACAGCCGTGAAAAGCAGCTAAACCCCATTATGAAAATAAATTACTTTGAAAAACCCATGAAACAACGACAGTGAAAGAGATAGAAATTCGTACACAATGAGTTCAGGGGCTGTGATGCAACCTGGATTGACCATATCTAGACCCACAGCTGGATGAGACATAAGGGTGGCCACTCTTGGGGCTGAGAGGTTTGGTGAGGTTGGGTGAGCAAACGCAGACCCTTTAAAGTAATACTGCGTGGTACCCATCGCATGGGTCCCAAATCTCCAGGTTCAAGGGCATCTTCCTACATCGAAAACATGCATGAGAAAACAAAAAGATGGTACACCATGTGATGGGGAAAGGTTTCTAAAACGCACCTAATTTCTCTTCTCCTTGTGCCCGGGTTAGCCATTCCAGCTGCTTTACTAACAATCTCCCTACTTGGAGCATCAGCACCTTTAACCTCCTGTTCCGTACAGGTTGCAATTTGTCCTGAGGATGAACGGGTAGACGGGGAACCAGTGAGAGACTAGCTCTTGGTGTTGGGACAGGCACAGGTCACTCTATTTTCCCATCAGGAAGAAGAATTAACCACAGGCTCATCCTCCCCCCCGGAACCAGAACAGGGCCTGAAGCCATCCTGCGCTTTTGTGGCCAGCTCCCAAAAAAGCGAGTTGTAAAATGGAGCTTCAGGGCACTGCAATTCACAAACCTACAGAGTTATAAATGATAACTCTCGTCCACAAATATATTGAGGGAAGGCAAAGAAGAGGATTTGAAATCAAGGCAGAATTGTAGGAAACAGATTTCAGGAGGTAGATTCGAATCGCCTTTAAAGCACATGAAAAGCGGCAAAACGTTGACAATGATGCCCTTGGCCAAAAAGGGCGTATGCGTTTTTTCCTGAATATATTCAGGAAAAAACGCATACGCCCTTTTTGGCCAACCAAGCAACCTGAAAAGGCAAATCAGCGCTACAAAGCAGACTCGCTACCCATCGGTCAAAAGGGCCATGCTGAAAAAAGTCTCAAAACCAGAAATGCAGGACAGGCCATGGAGAAATGGGAGCCTTGCTACACTGATGGGCGGGATGTAAATTGCCAACAGCCACTCTGGAGAAGTGTACGGTGTGTCCTGAAACATCTAAAAAACACAGCTTAGAGAGCATAGGGCACTTCCACTCATGGGGGTATAAATTGGGAAAATGAAAATTCAGCAAGACACAAGCACCCCAAAGTTTAGGGCTGCTCTGTTGACAAGGACCTCCACTTCATTCCACCTTCAATATCCCAGGAAAGAGAAAAATGGATAAAGAAGTTGTGGTCCTTATGTACAATGGAATATCACTCAGCCATGAAATCAATGTCATAAGGCTAGTAGCAGCATGATGAGTGGATTTAGGTACGACGATTCTAAGTGAAATAAGTCACACAGTAAAGGACACTTCTCATAAGGTATCACTTATAGAGGGAATGTAAAAACCGTTACACTTGAACTGAATTACAAAACAGAACAGAGTCACACATGCAGAAAACACACTATGGCTGCTTAACGGGAAAGGTGAGGTGGGGTGATACATAAAACAAGGGTTTCAAATTAGCTCAGATACCGTTCCATAAACCCAATATGTAATAGACAAGACCTACTCCTTGCTCAGAGAACTGGACTCAACACGCCCTATTCACCGCACAAGAATATATCTGACTAGTAATAATCTTAAAACCTATGTATTGATATCTCTCTGTTAGTGTGTCAAGTGGGTGTAAAGCGGCATAAACACAGCAGTGAAAAGCAGCTAAACCCCATTATAAAAATAAATTACTTTGAAAAACCCATGAAACAAAGACAGTGAAAGAGAGAGAAATTCTTACACAATGCGTTCAGGGGCTGTGATGCAACCTGGATTGACCATATCTAGACCCACAGCTGGATGAGACATAAGGGTGGACACTCTTGGGGCTGAGAGGTTTGGTGAGGTTGGGTGAGCAAACGCAGACCCTTTAAAGTAATACTGCGTGGTACCCATCGCATGGGTCCCAAATCTCCAGGTTCAAGGGCATCTTCCTACATCGAAAACATGCATGAGAAAACAAAAAGATGGTACACCATGTGATGGGGAAAGGTTTCTAAAACGCACCTCATTTCTCTTCTCCTTGTGCCCGGGTTCGCCATTCCATCCGCTTTACTAACAATCTCCCTACTTGGAGCATCAGCACCTTTAACCTCCTGTTCCGTACAGGTTGCAATTTGTCCTGAGGATGAACGGGTAGACTGGGAACCAGTGAGAGACTAGCTCTTGGTGTTGGGACAGGCACAGGTCACTCTATTTTCCCATCAGGAAGAAGAATTAACCACAGGCTCATCCTCCCCCCCGGAACCAGAACAGGGCCTGAAGCCATCCTGCGCTTTTGCGGCCAGCTCCCAAAAAAGCGAGTTGTAAAATGGAGCTTCAGGGCACTGCAATTCACAAACCTGCAGAGTTATAAATGATAACTCTCGTCCACAAATATATTGAGGGAAGGCAAAGAAGAGGATTTGAAAGCAAGGCAGAAATGCAGGAAACAGATTTCAGGAGGTAGATTCGAATCGCCTTTAAAGCACATGAAAAGCGGCAAAACGTTGACAATGATGCCCTTGGCCAAAAAGGGCGTATGCGTTTTTTCCTGAATATATTCAGGAAAAAACGCATACGCCCTTTTTGGCCAACCAAGCAACCTGGAAAGGCAAATCAGGGCTACAAAGAAGACTCGCTACCCATCGGTCAAAAGGGCCATGCTGAAAAAAGTCTCAAAACCAGAAATGCAGGACAGGCCATGGAGAAATGGGAGCCTTGCTACACTGATGGGTGGGATGTAAATTGCCAACAGCCACTCTGGAGAAGTGTACGGTGTGTCCTGAAACATCTAAAAAACACAGCTTAGAGAGCATAGGGCACTTCCACTCATGGGGGTATAAATTGGGAAAATGAAAAATCAGCAAGACACAAGCACCCCAAAGTTTAGGGCTGCTCTGTTGACCAGGACCTCCACTTCATTCCACCTTCAATATCCCAGGAGGGAGAAAAATGGATTAAGAAGTTGTGGTCCTTATGTACAATGGAATATCACTCAGCCATGAAATCAATGTCATAAGGCTAATAGCAGCATGATGAGTGGATTTAGGTACGACGATTCTAAGTGAAATAAGTCACACAGAAAAGGACACTTCTCATAAGGTATCACTTATAGAGGGAATGTAAAAACCGTTACACTTGAACTGAATTACAAAACAGAACAGAGTCACACATGCAGAAAACACACTATGGCTGCTTAACGGGAAAGGTAAGGTGGGGTGATACATAAAACAAGGGTTTCAAATTAGCTCAGATACCGTTCCATAAACCCAATATGTAATAGACAAGACCTACTCCTTGCTCAGAGAACTGGACTCAACACGCCCTATTCACCGCACAAGAATATATCTGACTAGTAATAATCTTAAAACCTATGTATTGATATCTCTCTGTTAGTGTGTCAAGTGGGTGTAAAGCGGCATAAACACAGCAGTGAAAAGCAGCTAAACCCCATTATCAAAATAAATTACTTTGAAACACCCATGAAACAAAGACAGTGAAAGAGAGAGAAATTCTTACACAATGCGTTCAGGGGCTGTGATGCGACCTGGATTGACCATATCTAGACCCACAGCTGGATGAGACATAAGGGTGGACACTCTTGGGGCTGAGAGGTTTGGTGAGGTTGGGTGAGCAAACGCAGACCCTTTAAAGTAATACTGCGTGGTACCCATCGCATGGGTCCCAAATCTCCAGGTTCAAGGGCATCTTCCTACATCGAAAACATGCATGAGAAAACAAAAAGATGGTACACCATGTGATGGGGAAAGGTTTCTAAAACGCACCTCATTTCTCTTCTCCTTGTGCCCGAGTTCGCCATTCCATCCGCTTTACTAACAATCTCCCTACTTGGAGCATCAGCAACTTTAACCTCCTGTTCCGTACAGGTTGCAATTTGTCCTGAGGATGAACGGGTAGACGGGGAACCAGTGAGAGACTAGCTCTTGGTGTTGGGACAGGCACAGGTCACTCTATTTTCCCATCAGGAAGAAGAATTAACCACAGGCTCATCCTCCCCCCCCGGAACCAGAACAGGGCCTGAAGCCATCCTGCGCTTTTGCGGCCAGCTCCCAAAAAAGCGAGTTGTACAATGGAGCTTCAGGGCACTGCAATTCACAAACCTGCAGAGTTATAAATGATAACTCTCGTCCACAAATATATTTAGGGAAGGCAAAGAAGAGGATTTGAAATCAAGGCAGAAATGCAGGAAACAGATTTCAGGAGGTAGATTCGAATCGCATTTAAAGCACATGAAAAGCGGCAAAACGTTGACAATGATGCCCTTGGCCAAAAAGGGCGTATGCGTTTTTTCCTGAATATATTCAGGAAAAAACGCATACGCCCTTTTTGGCCAACCAAGCAACCTGGAAAGGCAAATCAGGGCTACAAAGAAGACTCGCTACCCATCGGTCAAAAGGGCCATGCTGAAAAAAGTCTCAAAACCAGAAATGCAGGACAGGCCATGGAGAAATGGGAGCCTTGCTACACTGATGGGTGGGATGTAAATTGCCAACAGCCACTCTGGAGAAGTGTACGGTGTGTCCTGAAACATCGAAAAAACACAGCTTAGAGAGCATAGGGCACTTCCACTCATGGGGGTATAAATTGGGAAAATGAAAAATCAGCAAGACACAAGCACCCCAAAGTTTAGGGCTGCTCTGTTGACCAGGACCTCCACTTCATTCCACCTTCAATATCCCAGGAGGGAGAAAAATGGATTAAGAAGTTGTGGTCCTTATGTACAATGGAATATCACTCAGCCATGAAATCAATGTCATAAGGCTAATAGCAGCATGATGAGTGGATTTAGGTACGACGATTCTAAGTGAAATAAGTCACACAGAAAAGGACACTTCTCATAAGGTATCACTTATAGAGGGAATGTAAAAACCGTTACACTTGAACTGAATTACAAAACAGAACAGAGTCACACATGCAGAAAACACACTATGGCTGCTTAACGGGAAAGGTAAGGTGGGGTGATACATAAAACAAGGGTTTCAAATTAGCTCAGATACCGTTCCATAAACCCAATATGTAATAGACAAGACCTACTCCTTGCTCAGAGAACTGGACTCAACACGCCCTATTCACCGCACAAGAATATATCTGACTAGTAATAATCTTAAAACCTATGTATTGATATCTCTCTGTTAGTGTGTCAAGTGGGTGTAAAGCGGCATAAACACAGCAGTGAAAAGCAGCTAAACCCCATTATCAAAATAAATTACTTTGAAACACCCATGAAACAAAGACAGTGAAAGAGAGAGAAATTCTTACACAATGCGTTCAGGGGCTGTGATGCGACCTGGATTGACCATATCTAGACCCACAGCTGGATGAGACATAAGGGTGGACACTCTTGGGGCTGAGAGGTTTGGTGAGGTTGGGTGAGCAAACGCAGACCCTTTAAAGTAATACTGCGTGGTACCCATCGCATGGGTCCCAAATCTCCAGGTTCAAGGGCATCTTCCTACATCGAAAACATGCATGAGAAAACAAAAAGATGGTACACCATGTGATGGGGAAAGGTTTCTAAAACGCACCTCATTTCTCTTCTCCTTGTGCCCGGGTTCGCCATTCCAGCCGCTTTACTAACAATCTCCCTACTTGGAGCATCAGCACCTTTAACCTCCTGTTCCGTACAGGTTGCAATTTGTCCTGAGGATGAACGGGTAGACGGGGAACCAGTGAGAGACTAGCTCTTGGTGTTGGGACAGGCACAGGTCACTCTATTTTCCCATCAGGAAGAAGAATTAACCACAGGCTCATCCTCCCCCCCGGAACCAGAACAGGGCCTGAAGCCATCCTGCGCTTTTGCGGCCAGCTCCCAAAAAAGCGAGTTGTACAATGGAGCTTCAGGGCACTGCAATTCACAAACCTGCAGAGTTATAAATGATAACTCTCGTCCACAAATATATTGAGGGAAGGCAAAGAAGAGGATTTGAAAGCAAGGCAGAAATGCAGGAAACAGATTTCAGGAGGTAGATTCGAATCGCCTTTAAAGCACATGAAAAGCGGCAAAACGTTGACAATGATGCCCTTGGCCAAAAAGGGCGTATGCGTTTTTTCCTGAATATATTCAGGAAAAAACGCATACGCCCTTTTTGGCCAACCGAGCAACCTGGAAAGGCAAATTAGGGCTACAAAGAAGACTCGCTACCCATCGGTCAAAAGGGCCATGCTGAAAAAAGTCTCAAAACCAGAAATGCAGGACAGGCCATGGAGAAATGGGAGCCTTGCTACACTGATGGGCGGGATGTAAATTGCCAACAGCCACTCTGGAGAAGTGTACGGTGTGTCCTGAAACATCTAAAAAACACAGCTTAGAGAGCATAGGGCACTTCCACTCATGGGGGTATAAATTGGGAAAATGAAAAATCAGCAAGACACAAGCACCCCAAAGTTTAGGGCTGCTCTGTTGACAAGGACCTCCACTTCATTCCACCTTCAATATCCCAGGAGGGAGAAAAATGGATAAAGAAGTTGTGGTCCTTATGTACAATGGAATATCACTCAGCCATGAAATCAATGTCATAAGGCTAATAGCAGCATGATGAGTGGATTTAGGTACGACGATTCTAAGTGAAATAAGTCACACAGAAAAGGACACTTCTCATAAGGTATCACTTATAGAGGGACTGTAAAAACCGTTACACTTGAACTGAATTACAAAACAGAACAGAGTCACACATGCAGAAAACACACTATGGCTGCTTAACGGGAAAGGTGAGGTGGGGTGATACATAAAACAAGGGTTTCAAATTAGCTCAGATACCGTTCCATAAACCCAATATGTAATAGACAAGACCTACTCCTTGCTCAGAGAACTGGACTCAACACGCCCTATTCACCGCACAAGAATATATCTGACTAGTAATAATCTTAAAACCTATGTATTGATATCTCTCTGTTAGTGTGTCAAGTGGGTGTAAAGCGGCATAAACACAGCAGTGAAAAGCAGCTAAACCCCATTATCAAAATAAATTACTTTGAAAAACCCATGAAACAAAGACAGTGAAAGAGAGAGAAATTCTTACACAATGCGTTCAGGGGCTGTGATGCGACCTGGATTGACCATATCTAGACCCACAGCTGGATGAGACATAAGGGTGGACACTCTTGGGGCTGAGAGGTTTGGTGAGGTTGGGTGAGCAAACGCAGACCCTTTAAAGTAATACTGCGTGGTACCCATCGCATGGGTCCCAAATCTCCAGGTTCAAGGGCATCTTCCTACATCGAAAACATGCATGAGAAAACAAAAAGATGGTACACCATGTGATGGGGAAAGGTTTCTAAAACGCACCTCATTTCTCTTCTCCTTGTGCCCGGGTTCGCCATTCCAGCCGCTTTACTAACAATCTCCCTACTTGGAGCATCAGCACCTTTAACCTCCTGTTCCGTACAGGTTGCAATTTGTCCTGAGGATGAACGGGTAGACGGGGAACCAGTGAGAGACTAGCTCTTGGTGTTGGGACAGGCACAGGTCACTCTATTTTCCCATCAGGAAGAAGAATTAACCACAGGCTCATCCTCCCCCCCGGAACCAGAACAGGGCCTGAAGCCATCCTGCGCTTTTGCGGCCAGCTCCCAAAAAAGCGAGTTGTACAATGGAGCTTCAGGGCACTGCAATTCACAAACCTGCAGAGTTATAAATGATAACTCTCGTCCACAAATATATTGAGGGAAGGCAAAGAAGAGGATTTGAAAGCAAGGCAGAAATGCAGGAAACAGATTTCAGGAGGTAGATTCGAATCGCCTTTAAAGCACATGAAAAGCGGCAAAACGTTGACAATGATGCCCTTGGCCAAAAAGGGCGTATGCGTTTTTTCCTGAATATATTCAGGAAAAAACGCATACGCCCTTTTTGGCCAACCAAGCAACCTGGAACGGCAAATCAGGGCTACAAAGAAGACTCGCTACCCATCGGTCAAAAGGGCCATGCTGAAAAAAGTCTCAAAACCAGAAATGCAGGACAGGCCATGGAGAAATGGGAGCCTTGCTACACTGATGGGCGGGATGTAAATTGCCAACAGCCACTCTGGAGAAGTGTACGGTGTGTCCTGAAACATCTAAAAAACACAGCTTAGAGAGCATAGGGCACTTCCACTCATGGGGGTATAAATTGGGAAAATGAAAAATCAGCAAGACACAAGCACCCCAAAGTTTAGGGCTGCTCTGTTGACAAGGACCTCCACTTCATTCCACCTTCAATATCCCAGGAGGGAGAAAAATGGATAAAGAAGTTGTGGTCCTTATGTACAATGGAATATCACTCAGCCATGAAATCAATGTCATAAGGTTAGTAGCAGCATGATGAGTGGATTTAAGTACGACGATTCTAAGTGAAATAAGTCACACAGAAAAGGACACTTCTCATAAGGTATCACTTTTAGAGGGAATGTAAAAACAGTTACACTTGAACTGAATTACAAAACAGAACAGAGTCACACATGCAGAAAACAGACTATGGCTGCTTAACGGGAAAGGTGAGGTGGGGTGATACATAAAACAAGGGTATCAAATTAGCTCAGATACCGTTCCATAAACCCAATATGTAGTAGACAAGACCTACTCCTTGCTCAGAGAACTGGACTCAACACGCCCTATTCACCGCTCAAGAATGTATCTGACTAGTAATAAACTTAAAACCTATGTATTGATATCTCTCTGTTAGTGTGTCAAGTGGGTGTAAAGCGGCATAAACACAGCCGTGAAAAGCAGCTAAACCCCATTATGAAAATAAATTACTTTGAAAAACCCATGAAACAACGACAGTGAAAGAGATAGAAATTCGTACACAATGAGTTCAGGGGCTGTGATGCAACCTGGATTGACCATATCTACACCCACAGCTGGATGAGACATAAGGGTGGCCACTCTTGGGGCTGAGAGGTTTGGTGAGGTTGGGTGAGCAAACGCAGACCCTTTAAAATAATACTGCGTGGTACCCATCGCATGGGTCCCAAATCTCCAGCTTCAAGGGCATCTTCCTACATCGAAAACATGCATGAGAAACCCAGAAGATGGTACACCGTGTGATGGGGAAAGGTTTCTAAAACGCACCTCATTTCTCATCTCCTTGTGCCCGGGTTCGCCATTCCAGCCGCTTTACTAGCAATCTCCCTACTTGGAGCATCAGCACCTTTAACCTCCTGTTCCGTACAGGTTGCCATTTGTCCTGAGGATGAACGGGAAGACGGGGAACCAACGAGAGACTAGCTCTTGGTGTTGGGACAGGCACAGGTCACTCTATTTTCCCATCAGGAAGAAGAATTAACCACAGGCTCAGCCTGCCCCCCGGAACCAGAACAGGGCCTGAAGCCATCCTGCGCTTTTGCGGCCATCTCCCAAAAAGGCGAGTTGTAAAATGGAGGTTCAGGGCACTGCAATTCACAAACCTGCAGAGTTATAAATGATAACTCTCATCCACAATTATATTGAGGGAAGGCAAAGAAGAGGATTTGAAATCAAGGCAGAATTGCACGAAACAGATTTCAGGAGGTAGATTCGAATCGCCTTTAAAGCACATGAAAAGCGGCAAAATGTTGACAATGATGCCCTTGGCCAAAAAGGGCGTATGCGTTTTTTCCTGAATATATTCAGGAAAAAACGCATACGCCCTTTTTGGCCAACCAAGCAACCTGGAAAGGCAAATCAGCGCTACAAAGAAGTCTCGCTTCCCATCGGTCAAAAGGGCCATGCTGAAAAAAGTGTCAAAACCAGAAATGCAGGACAGGCCATGGAGAAATGAGAGCCTTGCTACACTGATGGGCGGGATGTAAATTGCCAACAGCCACTCTGGAGAAGTGTACGGTGTGTCCTGAAACATCTGAAAAACACAGCTTAGAGAGCATAGGGCACTTCCACTCATGGGGGTATAAATTGGGAAAATGAAAAATCAGCAAGACACAAGCACCCCAAAGTTGAGGGCTGCTCTGTTGACAAGGACCTCCACTTCATTCCACCTTAAATATCCAAGGAAAGAGAAAAATGGATAAAGAAGTTGTGGTCCTTATGTACAATGGAATATCACTCAGCCATGAAATCAATGTCATAAGGTTAGTAGCAGCATGATGAGTGGATTTAGGTACGACGATTCTAACTGAAATAAGTCACACAGAAAAGGACACTTCTCATAAGGTATCACTTTTAGAGGGAATGTAAAAACCGTTACACGTGAACTGAATTACAAAACAGAACAGAGTCACACATGCAGAAAACACACTATGGCTGCTTAACGGGAAAGGTGAGGTGGGGTGATACATAAAACAAGGGTATCAAATTAGCTCAGATACCGTTCCATAAACCCAATATGTAGTAGACAAGACCTACTCCTTGCTCAGAGAACTGGACTCAACACGCCCTATTCACCGCACAAGAATATATCTGACTAGTAATAATCTTAAAACCTATGTATTGATATCTCTCTGTTAGTGTGTCAAGTGGGTGTAAAGCGGCATAAACACAGCAGTGAAAAGCAGCTAAACCCCATTATGAAAATAAATTACTTTGAAACACCCATGAAACAAAGACAGTGAAAGAGATAGAAATTCTTACACAATGAGTTCAGGGGCTGTGATGCAACCTGGATTGACCATATCTAGACCCACAGCTGGATGAGACATAAGGGTGGACACTCTTGGGGCTGAGAGGTTTGGTGAGGTTGGGTGAGCAAACGCAGACCCTTTAAAGTAATACTGCGTGGTACCCATCGCATGGGTCCCAAATCTCCAGGTTCAAGGGCATCTTCCTACATCGAAAACATGCATGAGAAACCCAGAAGATGGTACACCGTGTGATGGGGAAAGGTTTCTAAAACGCACCTCATTTCTCATCTCCTTGTGCCCGGGTTCGCCATTCCAGCCGCTTTACTAGCAATCTCCCTACTTGGAGCATCAGCACCTTTAACCTCCTGTTCCGTACAGGTTGCAATTTGTCCTGAGGATGAACGGGAAGACGGGGAACCAACGAGAGACTAGCTCTTGGTGTCGGGACAGGCACAGGTCACTCTATTTTCCCATCAGGAAGAAGAATTAACCACAGGCTCAGCCTGCCCCCCGGAACCAGAACAGGGCCTGAAGCCATCCTGCGCTTTTGCGGCCAGCTCCCAAAAAAGCGAGTTGTAAAATGGAGGTTCAGGGCACTGCAATTCACAAACCTGCAGAGTTATAAATGATAACTCTCGTCCACAAATATATTGAGGGAAGGCAAAGAAGAGGATTTGAAATCAAGGCAGAATTGCACGAAACAGATTTCAGGAGGTAGATACGAATCGCCTTTAAAGCACATGAAAAGCGGCAAAACGTTGACAATGATGCCCTTGGCCAAAAAGGGCGTATGCGTTTTTTCCTGAATATATTCAGGAAAAAACGCATACGCCCTTTTTGGCCAACCAAGCAACCTGGAAAGGCAAATCAGCGCTACAGAGAAGTCTCGCTTCCCATTGGTCAAAAGGGCCATGCTGAAAAAAGTGTCAAAACCAGAAATGCAGGACAGGCCATGGAGAAATGGGAGCCTTGCTACACTGATGGGCGGGATGTAAATTGCCAACAGCCACTCTGGAGAAGTGTACGGTGAGTCCTGAAACATCTAAAAAACACAGCTAAGAGAGCATAGGGCACTTCCACTCATGGGGGTATAAATTGGGAAAATGAAAAATCAGCAAGACACAAGCACCCCAAAGTTTAGGGCTGCTCTGTTGACAAGGACCTCCACTTCATTCCACCTTAAATATCCCAGGAAAGAGAAAAATGGATAAAGAAGTTGTGGTCCTTATGTACAATGGAATATCACTCAGCCATGAAATCAATGTCATAAGGTTAGTAGCAGCATGATGAGTGGATTTAGGTACGACGATTCTAAGTGAAATAAGTCACACAGAAAAGGACACTTCTCATAAGGTATCACTTTTAGAGGGAATGTAAAAACCGTTACACTTGAACTGAATTACAAAACAGAACAGAGTCACACATGCAGAAAACAGACTATGGCTGCTTAACGGGAAAGGTGAGGTGGGGTGATACATAAAACAAGGGTATCAAATTAGCTCAGATACCGTTCCATAAACCCAATATGTAGTAGACAAGACCTACTCCTTGCTCAGAGAACTGGACTCAACACGCCCTATTCACCGCACAAGAATATATCTGACTAGTAATAATCTTAAAACCTATGTATTGATATCTCTCTGTTAGTGTGTCAAGTGGGTGTAAAGCGGCATAAACACAGCAGTGAAAAGCAGCTAAACCCCATTATGAAAATAAATTACTTTGAAAAACCCATGAAACAACAACAGTGAAAGAGAGAGAAATTCTTACACAATGCGTTCAGGGGCTGTGATGCAACCTGGATTGACCATATCTAGACCCACAGCTGGATGAGACATAAGGGTGGACACTCTTGGGGCTGAGAGGTTTGGTGAGGTTTGGTGAGCAAACGCAGACCCTTTAAAGTAATACTTCGTGGTACCCATCGAATGGGTCCCAAATCTCCAGGTTCAAGGGCATCTTCCTACATCGAAAACATGCATGAGAAACCCAGAAGATGGTACACCATGTGATGGGGAAAGGTTTCTAAAACGCACCTCATTTCTCATCTCCTTGTGCCCGGGTTCGCCATTCCAGCCGCTTTACTAGCAATCTCCCTACTTGGAGCATCAGCACCTTTAACCTCCTGTTCCGTACAGGTTGCAATTTGTCCTGAGGATGAACGGGAAGATGGGGAACCAACGAGAGACCAGCTCTTGGTGTTGGGACAGGCACAGGTCACTCTATTTTCCCATCAGGAAGAAGAATTAACCACAGGCTCAGCCTGCCTCCCGGAACCAGAACAGGGCCTGAAGCCATCCTGCGCTTTTGCGGCCAGCTCCCAAAAAAGCGAGTTGTAAAATGGAGGTTCAGGGCACTGCAATTCACAAACCTGCAGAGTTATAAATGATAACTCTCGTCCACAAATATATTGAGGGAAGGCAAAGAAGAGGATTTGAAATCAAGGCAGAATTGCAGGAAACAGATTTCAGGAGGTAGATACGAATCGCCTTTAAAGCACATGAAAAGCGGCAAAACGTTGACAATGATGCCCTTGGCCAAAAAGGGCGTATGCGTTTTTTCCTGAATATATTCAGGAAAAAACGCATACGCCCTTTTTGGCCAACCAAGAAACCTGGAAAGGCAAATCAGCGCTACAGAGAAGTCTCGCTTCCCATCAGTCAAAAGGGCCATGATGAAAAAAGTGTCAAAACCAGAAATGCAGTACAGGCCATGGAGAAATGGGAGCCTTGCTACACTGATGGGCGGGATGTAAATTGCCAACAGCCACTCTGGAGAAGTGTACGGTGTGTCCTGAAACATCTGAAAAACACAGCTTAGAGAGCATAGGGCACTTCCACTCATGGGGGTATAAATTGGGAAAATGAAAAATCAGCAAGACACAAGCACCCCAAAGTTTAGGGCTGCTCTGTTGACAAGGACCTCCACTTCATTCCACCTTAAATATCCCAGGAAAGAGAAAAATGGATAAAGAATTTGTGGTCCTTATGTACAATGGAATATCACTCAGCCATGAAATCAATGTCGTAAGGTTAGTAGCAGCATGATGAGTGGATTTAAGTACGACGATTCTAAGTGAAATAAGTCACACAGAAAAGGACACTTCTCATAAGGTATCACTTTTAGAGGGAATGTAAAAACCGTTACACTTGAACTGAATTACAAAACAGAACAGAGTCACACATGCAGAAAACAGACTATGGCTGCTTAACGGGAAAGGTGAGGTGGGGTGATACATAAAACAAGGGTATCAAATTAGCTCAGATACCGTTCCATAAACCCAATATGTAGTAGACAAGACCTACTCCTTGCTCAGAGAACTGGACTCAACACGCCCTATTCACCGCACAAGAATGTATCTGACTAGTAATAATCTTAAAACCTATGTATGGATATCTCTCTGTTAGTGTGTCAAGTGGGTGTAAAGCGGCATAAACACAGCCGTGAAAAGCAGCTAAACCCCATTATGAAAATAAGTTACTTTGAAAAACCCATGAAACAACGACAGTGAAAGAGACAGAAATTCTTACACAATGAGTTCAGGGGCTGTGATGCAACCTGGATTGACCATATCTAGACCCACAGCTGGATGAGACATAAGGGTGGACACTCTTGGGGCTGAGAGGTTTGGTGAGGTTGGGTGAGCAAACGCAGACCCTTTAAAGTAATACTGCGTGGTACCCATCGCATGGGTCCCAAATCTCCAGGTTCAAGGGCATCTTCCTACATCGAAAACATGCATGAGAAACCCAGAAGATGGTACACCGTGTGATGGGGAAAGGTTTCTAAAACGCACCTCATTTCTCATCTCCTTGTGCCCGGGTTCGCCATTCCAGCCGCTTTACTAGCAATCTCCCTACTTGGAGCATCAGCACCTTTAACCTCCTGTTCCGTACAGGTTGCAATTTGTCCTGAGGATGAACGGGTAGACGGGGAACCAGTGAGAGACTAGCTCTTGGTGTTGGGACAGGCACAGGTCACTCTATTTTCCCATCAGGAAGAAGAATTAACCACAGGCTCATCCTCCCCCCCGGAACCAGAACAGGGCCTGAAGCCATCCTGCGCTTTTGCGGCCAGCTCCCAAAAAAGCGAGTTGTACAATGGAGCTTCAGGGCACTGCAATTCACAAACCTGCAGAGTTATAAATGATAACTCTCGTCCACAAATATATTGAGGGAAGGCAAAGAAGAGGATTTGAAAGCAAGGCAGAAATGCAGGAAACAGATTTCAGGAGGTAGATTCGAATCGCCTTTAAAGCACATGAAAAGCGGCAAAACGTTGACAATGATGCCCTTGGCCAAAAAGGGCGTATGCGTTTTTTCCTGAATATATTCAGGAAAAAACGCATACGCCCTTTTTGGCCAACCGAGCAACCTGGAAAGGCAAATTAGGGCTACAAAGAAGACTCGCTACCCATCGGTCAAAAGGGCCATGCTGAAAAAAGTCTCAAAACCAGAAATGCAGGACAGGCCATGGAGAAATGGGAGCCTTGCTACACTGATGGGCGGGATGTAAATTGCCAACAGCCACTCTGGAGAAGTGTACGGTGTGTCCTGAAACATCTAAAAAACACAGCTTAGAGAGCATAGGGCACTTCCACTCATGGGGGTATAAATTGGGAAAATGAAAAATCAGCAAGACACAAGCACCCCAAAGTTTAGGGCTGCTCTGTTGACAAGGACCTCCACTTCATTCCACCTTCAATATCCCAGGAGGGAGAAAAATGGATAAAGAAGTTGTGGTCCTTATGTACAATGGAATATCACTCAGCCATGAAATCAATGTCATAAGGCTAATAGCAGCATGATGAGTGGATTTAGGTACGACGATTCTAAGTGAAATAAGTCACACAGAAAAGGACACTTCTCATAAGGTATCACTTATAGAGGGACTGTAAAAACCGTTACACTTGAACTGAATTACAAAACAGAACAGAGTCACACATGCAGAAAACACACTATGGCTGCTTAACGGGAAAGGTGAGGTGGGGTGATACATAAAACAAGGGTTTCAAATTAGCTCAGATACCGTTCCATAAACCCAATATGTAATAGACAAGACCTACTCCTTGCTCAGAGAACTGGACTCAACACGCCCTATTCACCGCACAAGAATATATCTGACTAGTAATAATCTTAAAACCTATGTATTGATATCTCTCTGTTAGTGTGTCAAGTGGGTGTAAAGCGGCATAAACACAGCAGTGAAAAGCAGCTAAACCCCATTATCAAAATAAATTACTTTGAAACACCCATGAAACAAAGACAGTGAAAGAGAGAGAAATTCTTACACAATGCGTTCAGGGGCTGTGATGCGACCTGGATTGACCATATCTAGACCCACAGCTGGATGAGACATAAGGGTGGACACTCTTGGGGCTGAGAGGTTTGGTGAGGTTGGGTGAGCAAACGCAGACCCTTTAAAGTAATACTGCGTGGTACCCATCGCATGGGTCCCAAATCTCCAGGTTCAAGGGCATCTTCCTACATCGAAAACATGCATGAGAAAACAAAAAGATGGTACACCATGTGATGGGGAAAGGTTTCTAAAACGCACCTCATTTCTCTTCTCCTTGTGCCCGGGTTCGCCATTCCAGCCGCTTTACTAACAATCTCCCTACTTGGAGCATCAGCACCTTTAACCTCCTGTTCCGTACAGGTTGCAATTTGTCCTGAGGATGAACGGGTAGACGGGGAACCAGTGAGAGACTAGCTCTTGGTGTTGGGACAGGCACAGGTCACTCTATTTTCCCATCAGGAAGAAGAATTAACCACAGGCTCATCCTCCCCCCCGGAACCAGAACAGGGCCTGAAGCCATCCTGCGCTTTTGCGGCCAGCTCCCAAAAAAGCGAGTTGTACAATGGAGCTTCAGGGCACTGCAATTCACAAACCTGCAGAGTTATAAATGATAACTCTCGTCCACAAATATATTGAGGGAAGGCAAAGAAGAGGATTTGAAAGCAAGGCAGAAATGCAGGAAACAGATTTCAGGAGGTAGATTCGAATCGCCTTTAAAGCACATGAAAAGCGGCAAAACGTTGACAATGATGCCCTTGGCCAAAAAGGGCGTATGCGTTTTTTCCTGAATATATTCAGGAAAAAACGCATACGCCCTTTTTGGCCAACCAAGCAACCTGGAACGGCAAATCAGGGCTACAAAGAAGACTCGCTACCCATCGGTCAAAAGGGCCATGCTGAAAAAAGTCTCAAAACCAGAAATGCAGGACAGGCCATGGAGAAATGGGAGCCTTGCTACACTGATGGGCGGGATGTAAATTGCCAACAGCCACTCTGGAGAAGTGTACGGTGTGTCCTGAAACATCTAAAAAACTCAGCTTAGAGAGCATAGGGCACTTCCACTCATGGGGGTATAAATTGGGAAAATGAAAAATCAGCAAGACACAAGCACCCCAAAGTTTAGGGCTGCTCTGTTGACAAGGACCTCCACTTCATTCCACCTTCAATATCCCAGGAGGGAGAAAAATGGATAAAGAAGTTGTGGTCCTTATGTACAATGGAATATCACTCAGCCATGAAATCAATGTCATAAGGCTAATAGCAGCATGATGAGTGGATTTAGGTACGACGATTCTAAGTGAAATAAGTCACACAGAAAAGGACACTTCTCATAAGGTATCACTTATAGAGGGACTGTAAAAACCGTTACACTTGAACTGAATTACAAAACAGAACAGAGTCACACATGCAGAAAACACACTATGGCTGCTTAACGGGAAAGGTGAGGTGGGGTGATACATAAAACAAGGGTATCAAATTAGCTCAGATACCGTTCCATAAACCCAATATGTAGTAGACAAGACCTACTCCTTGCTCAGAGAACTGGACTCAACACGCCCTATTCACCGCACAAGAATATATCTGACTAGTAATAATCTTAAAACCTATGTATTGATATCTCTCTGTTAGTGTGTCAAGTGGGTGTAAAGCGGCATAAACACAGCAGTGAAAAGCAGCTAAACCCCATTATGAAAATAAATTACTTTGAAAAACCCATGAAACAACGACAGTGAAAGAGAGAGAAATTCTTACACAATGCGTTCAGGGGCTGTGATGCAACCTGGATTGACCATATCTAGACCCACAGCTGGATGAGACATAAGGGTGGACACTCTTGGGGCTGAGAGGTTTGGTGAGGTTGGGTGAGCAAACGCAGACCCTTTAAAGTAATACTTCGTGGTACCCATCGAATGGGTCCCAAATCTCCAGCTTCAAGGGCATCTTCCTACATCGAAAACATGCATGAGAAACCCAGAAGATGGTACACCATGTGATGGGGAAAGGTTTCTAAAACGCACCTCATTTCTCATCTCCTTGTGCCCGGGTTCGCCATTCCAGCCGCTTTACTAGCAATCTCCCTACTTGGAGCATCAGCACCTTTAACCTCCTGTTCCGTACAGGTTGCAATTTGTCCTGAGGATGAACGGGAAGAAGGGGAACCAACGAGAGACCAGCTCTTGGTGTTGGGACAGGCACAGGTCACTCTATTTTCCCATCAGGAAGAAGAATTAACCACAGGCTCAGCCTGCCTCCCGGAACCAGAACAGGGCCTGAAGCCATCCTGCGCTTTTGCGGCCATCTCCCAAAAAGGCGAGTTGTAAAATGGAGGTTCAGGGCACTGCAATTCACAAACCTGCAGAGTTATAAATGATAACTCTCATCCACAATTATATTGAGGGAAGGCAAAGAAGAGGATTTGAAATCAAGGCAGAATTGCACGAAACAGATTTCAGGAGGTAGATTCGAATCGCCTTTAAAGCACATGAAAAGCGGCAAAACGTTGACAATGATGCCCTTGGCCAAAAAGGGCGTATGCGTTTTTTCCTGAATATATTCAGGAAAAAACGCATACGCCCTTTTTGGCCAACCAAGCAACCTGGAAAGGCAAATCAGCGCTACAAAGAAGTCTCGCTTCCCATCGGTCAAAAGGGCCATGCTGAAAAAAGTGTCAAAACCAGAAATGCAGGACAGGCCATGGAGAAATGAGAGCCTTGCTACACTGATGGGCGGGATGTAAATTGCCAACAGCCACTCTGGAGAAGTGTACGGTGTGTCCTGAAACATCTGAAAAACACAGCTTAGAGAGCATAGGGCACTTCCACTCATGGGGGTATAAATTGGGAAAATGAAAAATCAGCAAGACACAAGCACCCCAAAGTTGAGGGCTGCTCTGTTGACAAGGACCTCCACTTCATTCCACCTTAAATATCCAAGGAAAGAGAAAAATGGATAAAGAAGTTGTGGTCCTTATGTACAATGGAATATCACTCAGCCATGAAATCAATGTCATAAGGTTAGTAGCAGCATGATGAGTGGATTTAGGTACGACGATTCTAACTGAAATAAGTCACACAGAAAAGGACACTTCTCATAAGGTATCACTTTTAGAGGGAATGTAAAAACCGTTACACTTGAACTGAATTACAAAACAGAACAGAGTCACACATGCAGAAAACAGACTATGGCTGCTTAACGGGAAAGGTGAGGTGGGGTGATACATAAAACAAGGGTATCAAATTAGCTCAGATACCGTTCCATAAACCCAATATGTAGTAGACAAGACCTACTCCTTGCTCAGAGAACTGGACTCAACACGCCCTATTCACCGCACAAGAATATATCTGACTAGTAATAATCTTAAAACCTATGTATGGATATCTCTCTGTTAGTGTGTCAAGTGGGTGTAAAGCGGCATAAACACAGCCGTGAAAAGCAGCTAAACCCCATTATGAAAATAAATTACTTTGAAAAACCCATGAAACAACGACAGTGAAAGAGACAGAAATTCTTACACAATGAGTTCAGGGGCTGTGATGCAACCTGGATTGACCATATCTAGACCCACAGCTGGATGAGACATAAGGGTGGACACTCTTGGGGCTGAGAGGTTTGGTGAGGTTGGGTGAGCAAACGCAGACCCTTTAAAGTAATACTGCGTGGTACCCATCGCATGGGTCCCAAATCTCCAGGTTCAAGGGCATCTTCCTACATCGAAAACATGCATGAGAAACCCAGAAGATGGTACACCGTGTGATGGGGAAAGGTTTCTAAAACGCACCTCATTTCTCATCTCCTTGTGCCCGGGTTCGCCATTCCAGCCGATTTACTAGCAATCTCCCTACTTGGAGCATCAGCACCTTTAACCTCCTGTTCCGTACAGGTTGCAATTTGTCCTGAGGATGAACGGGAAGACGGGGAACCAACGAGAGACTAGCTCTTGGTGTCGGGACAGGCACAGGTCACTCTATTTTCCCATCAGGAAGAAGAATTAACCACAGGCTCAGCCTGCCCCCCGGAACCAGAACAGGGCCTGAAGCCATCCTGCGCTTTTGCGGCCAGCTCCCAAAAAAGCGAGTTGTACAATGGAGCTTCAGGGCACTGCAATTCACAAACCTGCAGAGTTATAAATGATAACTCTCGTCCACAAATATATTGAGGGAAGGCAAAGAAGAGGATTTGAAATCAAGGCAGAATTGCAGGAAACAGATTTCAGGAGGTAGATACGAATCGCCTTTAAAGCACATGAAAAGCGGCAAAACGTTGACAATGATGCCCTTGGCCAAAAAGGGCGTATGCGTTTTTTCCTGAATATATTCAGGAAAAAACGCATACGCCCTTTTTGGCCAACCAAGCAACCTGGAAAGGCAAATCAGCGCTACAGAGAAGTCTCGCTTCCCATCCGTCAAAAGGGCCATGCTGAAAAAAGTGTCAAAACCAGAAATGCAGGACAGGCCATGGAGAAATGGGAGCCTTGCTACACTGATGGGCGGGATGTAAATTGCCAACAGCCACTCTGGAGAAGTGTACGGTGAGTCCTGAAACATCTAAAAAACACAGCTTAGAGAGCATAGGGCACTTCCACTCATGGGGGTATAAATTGGGAAAATTAAAAATCAGCAAAACACAAGCACCCCAAAGTTGAGGGCTGCTCTGTTGACAAGGACCTCCACTTCATTCCACCTTAAATATCCCAGGAAAGAGAAAAATGGATAAAGAAGTTGTGGTCCTTATGTACAATGGAATATCACTCAGCCATGAAATAAATGTCATAAGGTTAGTAGCAGCATGATGAGTGGATTTAGGTACGACGATTCTAAGTGAAATAAGTCACACAGAAAAGGACACTTCTCATAAGGTATCACTTTTAGAGGGAATGTAAAAACCGTTACACTTGAACTGAATTACAAAACAGAACAGAGTCACACATGCAGAAAACAGACTATGGCTGCTTAACGGGAAAGGTGAGGTGGGGTGATACATAAAACAAGGGTATCAAATTAGCTCAGATACCGTTCCATAAACCCAATATGTAATAGACAAGACCTACTCCTTGCTCAGAGAACTGGACTCAACACGCCCTATTCACCGCACAAGAATATATCTGACTAGTAATAATTTTAAAACCTATGTATTGATATCTCTCTGTTAGTGTGTCAAGTGGGTGTAAAGCGGCATAAACACAGCAGTGAAAAGCAGCTAAACCCCATTATGAAAATAAATTACTTTGAAAAACCCATGAAACAACGACAGTGAAAGAGAGAGAAATTCTTACACAATGCGTTCAGGGGCTGTGATGCAACCTGGATTGACCATATCTAGACCCACAGCTGGATGAGACATAAGGGTGGACACTCTTGGGGCTGAGAGGTTTGGTGAGGTTGGGTGAGCAAACGCAGACCCTTTAAAGTAATACTGCGTGGTACCTATCGAATGGGTCTCAAATCTCCAGCTTCAAGGGCATCTTCCTACATTGAAAACATGCATGAGAAACCCAGAAGATAGTACACCGTGTGATGGGGAAAGGTTTCTAAAACGCACCTCATTTCTCATCTCCTTGTGCCCGGGTTCGCCATTCCAGCCGCTTTACTAGCAATCTCCCTACTTGGAAAATCAGCACCTTTAACCTCCTGTTCCGTACAGGTTGCAATTTGTCCTGAGGATTAACGGGAAGACGGGGAACCAACGAGAGACTAGCTCTTGGTGTTGGGACAGGCACAGGTCACTCTATTTTCCCATCAGGAAGAAGAATTAACCACAGGCTCAGCCTGCCCCCCGGAACCAGAACAGGGCCTGAAGCCATCCTGCACTTTTGCGGCCAGCTCCCAAAAAAGCGAGTTGTAAAATGGAGGTCCAGGGCACTGCAATTCACAAACCTGCAGAGTTATAAATAATAACTCTCGTCCACAAATATATTGAGGGAAGGCAAAGAAGAGGATTTGAAATCAAGGCAGAATTGCAGGAAACAGATTTCAGGATGTAGATTCGAATCGCCTTTAAAGCACATGAAAAGCGGCAAAATGTTGACAATGATGCCCTTGGCCAAAAAGGGCGTATGCGTTTTTTCCTGAATATATTCAGGAAAAAACGCATACGCCCTTTTTGGCCAACCAAGCAACCTGGAAAGGCAAATCAGCGCTACAAAGAAGTCTCGCTTCCCATCGGTCAAAAGGGCCATGCTGAAAAAAGTGTCAAAACCAGAAATGCAGGACAGGCCATGGAGAAATGGGAGCCTTGCTACACTGATGGGCGGGATGTAAATTGCCAACAGCCACTCTGGAGAAGTGTACGGTGTGTCCTGAAACATCTGAAAAACACAGCTTAGAGAGCATAGGGCACTTCCACTCATGGGGGTATAAATTGGGAAAATGAAAAATCAGCAAGACACAAGCACCCCAAAGTTGAGGGCTGCTCTGTTGACAAGGACCTCCACTTCATTCCACCTTAAATATCCCAGGAAAGAGAAAAATGGATAAAGAAGTTGTGGTCCTTATGTACAATGGAATATCACTCAGCCATGAAATCAATGTCATAAGGTTAGTAGCAGCATGATGAGTGGATTTAGGTACGACGATTCTAAGTGAAATAAGTCACACAGAAAAGGACACTTCTCATAAGGTATCACTTTTAGAGGGAATGTAAAAACCGTTACACTTGAACTGAATTACAAAACAGAACAGAGTCACACATGCAGAAAACAGACTATGGCTGCTTAACGGGAAAGGTGAGGTGGGGTGATACATAAAACAAGGGTATCAAATTAGCTCAGATACCGTTCCATAAACCCAATATGTAGTAGACAAGACCTACTCCTTGCTCAGAGAACTGGACTCAACACGCCCTATTCACCGCACAAGAATATATCTGACTAGTAATAATCTTAAAACCTATGTATTGATATCTCTCTGTTAGTGTGTCAAGTGGGTGTAAAGCGGCATAAACACAGCCGTGAAAAGCAGCTAAACCCCATTATGAAAATAAATTACTTTGAAAAACCCATGAAACAACGACAGTGAAAGAGAGAGAAATTCTTACACAATGCGTTCAGGGGCTGTGATGCAACCTGGATTGACCATATCTAGACCCACAGCTGGATGAGACATAAGGGTGGACACTCTTGGGGCTGAGAGGTTTGGTGAGGTTGGGTGAGCAAACGCAGACCCTTTAAAGTAATACTGCGTGGTACCCATCGCATGGGTCCCAAATCTCCAGGTTCAAGGGCATCTTCCTACATCGAAAACATGCATGAGAAACCCAGAAGATGGTACACCGTGTGATGGGGAAAGGTTTCTAAAACGCACCTCATTTCTCATCTCCTTGTGCCCGGGTTCGCCATTCCAGCCGATTTACTAGCAATCTCCCTACTTGGAGCATCAGCACCTTTAACCTCCTGTTCCGTACAGGTTGCAATTTGTCCTGAGGATGAACGGGAAGACGGGGAACCAACGAGAGACTAGCTCTTGGTGTCGGGACAGGCACAGGTCACTCTATTTTCCCATCAGGAAGAAGAATTAACCACAGGCTCAGCCTGCCCCCCGGAACCAGAACAGGGCCTGAAGCCATCCTGCGCTTTTGCGGCCAGCTCCCAAAAAAGCGAGTTGTAAAATGGAGGTTCAGGGCACTGCAATTCACAAACCTGCAGAGTTATAAATGATAACTCTCGTCCACAAATATATTGAGGGAAGGCAAAGAAGAGGATTTGAAATCAAGGCAGAATTGCAGGAAACAGATTTCAGGAGGTAGATACGAATCGCCTTTAAAGCACATGAAAAGCGGCAAAACGTTGACAATGATGCCCTTGGCCAAAAAGGGCGTATGCGTTTTTTCCTGAATATATTCAGGAAAAAACGCATACGCCCTTTTTGGCCAACCAAGCAACCTGGAAATGCAAATCAGCACTACAGAGAAGTCTTGCTTCCCATCGGTCAAAAGGGCCATGCTGAAAAAAGTGTCAAAACCAGAAATGCAGGACAGGCCATGGAGAAATGGGAGCCTTGCTACACTGATGGGCGGGATGTAAATTGCCAACAGCCACTCTGGAGAAGTGTACGGTGAGTCCTGAAACATCTAAAAAACACAGCTTAGAGAGCATAGGGCACTTCCACTCATGGGGGTATAAATTGGGAAAATGAAAAATCAGCAAGACACAAGCACCCCAAAGTTGAGGGCTGCTCTGTTGACAAGGACCTCCACTTCATTCCACCTTAAATATCCAAGGAAAGAGAAAAATGGATAAAGAAGTTGTGGTCCTTATGTACAATGGAATATCACTCAGCCATGAAATCAATGTCATAAGGTTAGTAGCAGCATGATGAGTGGATTTAGGTACGACGATTCTAAGTGAAATAAGTCACACAGAAAAGGACACTTCTCATAAGGTATCACTTTTAGAGGGAATGTAAAAACCGTTACACTTGAACTGAATTACAAAACAGAACAGAGTCACACATGCAGAAAACAGACTATGGCTGCTTAACGGGAAAGGTGAGGTGGGGTGATACATAAAACAAGGGTATCAAATTAGCTCAGATACTGTTCCATAAACCCAATATGTAGTAGACAAGACCTACTCCTTGCTCAGAGAACTGGACTCAACACGCCCTATTCACCGCACAAGAATATATCTGACTAGTAATAATCTTAAAACCTATGTATTGATATCTCTCTGTTAGTGTGTCAAGTGGGTGTGAAGCGGCATAAACACAGCCGTGAAAAGCAGCTAAACCCCATTATGAAAATAAATTACTTTGAAAAACCCATGAAACAACGACAGTGAAAGAGATAGAAATTCTTACACAATGAGTTCAGGGGCTGTGATGCAACCTGGATTGACCATATCTAGACCCACAGCTGGATGAGACATAAGGGTGGACACTCTTGGGGCTGAGAGGTTTGGTGAGGTTGGGTGAGCAAACGCAGACCCTTTAAAGTAATACTGCGTGGTACCCATCGCATGGGTCCCAAATCTCCAGGTTCAAGGGCATCTTCCTACATCAAAAACATGCATGAGAAACCCAGAAGATGGTACACCGTGTGATGGGGAAAGGTTTCTAAAACGCACCTCATTTCTCATCTCCTTGTGCCCGGGTTCGCCATTCCAGCCGATTTACTAGCAATCTCCCTACTTGGAGCATCAGCACCTTTAACCTCCTGTTCCGTACAGGTTGCAATTTGTCCTGAGGATGAACGGGAAGACGGGGAACCAACGAGAGACTAGCTCTTGGTGTCGGGACAGGCACAGGTCACTCTATTTTCCCATCAGGAAGAAGAATTAACCACAGGCTCAGCCTGCCCCCCGGAACCAGAACAGGGCCTGAAGCCATCCTGCGCTTTTGCGGCCAGCTCCCAAAAAAGCGAGTTGTACAATGGAGCTTCAGGGCACTGCAATTCACAAACCTGCAGAGTTATAAATGATAACTCTCGTCCACAAATATATTGAGGGAAGGCAAAGAAGAGGATTTGAAATCAAGGCAGAATTGCAGGAAACAGATTTCAGGAGGTAGATACGAATCGCCTTTAAAGCACATGAAAAGCGGCAAAACGTTGACAATGATGCCCTTGGCCAAAAAGGGCGTATGCGTTTTTTCCTGAATATATTCAGGAAAAAACGCATACGCCCTTTTTGGCCAACCAAGCAACCTGGAAAGGCAAATCAGCGCTACAGAGAAGTCTCGCTTCCCATCCGTCAAAAGGGCCATGCTGAAAAAAGTGTCAAAACCAGAAATGCAGGACAGGCCATGGAGAAATGGGAGCCTTGCTACACTGATGGGCGGGATGTAAATTGCCAACAGCCACTCTGGAGAAGTGTACGGTGAGTCCTGAAACATCTAAAAAACACAGCTTAGAGAGCATAGGGCACTTCCACTCATGGGGGTATAAATTGGGAAAATTAAAAATCAGCAAAACACAAGCACCCCAAAGTTGAGGGCTGCTCTGTTGACAAGGACCTCCACTTCATTCCACCTTAAATATCCCAGGAAAGAGAAAAATGGATAAAGAAGTTGTGGTCCTTATGTACAATGGAATATCACTCAGCCATGAAATAAATGTCATAAGGTTAGTAGCAGCATGATGAGTGGATTTAGGTACGACGATTCTAAGTGAAATAAGTCACACAGAAAAGGACACTTCTCATAAGGTATCACTTTTAGAGGGAATGTAAAAACCGTTACACTTGAACTGAATTACAAAACAGAACAGAGTCACACATGCAGAAAACAGACTATGGCTGCTTAACGGGAAAGGTGAGGTGGGGTGATACATAAAACAAGGGTATCAAATTAGCTCAGATACCGTTCCATAAACCCAATATGTAATAGACAAGACCTACTCCTTGCTCAGAGAACTGGACTCAACACGCCCTATTCACCGCACAAGAATATATCTGACTAGTAATAATTTTAAAACCTATGTATTGATATCTCTCTGTTAGTGTGTCAAGTGGGTGTAAAGCGGCATAAACACAGCAGTGAAAAGCAGCTAAACCCCATTATGAAAATAAATTACTTTGAAAAACCCATGAAACAACGACAGTGAAAGAGAGAGAAATTCTTACACAATGCGTTCAGGGGCTGTGATGCGACCTGGATTGACCATATCTAGACCCACAGCTGGATGAGACATAAGGGTGGACACTCTTGGGGCTGAGAGGTTTGGTGAGGTTGGGTGAGCAAACGCAGACCCTTTAAAGTAATACTGCGTGGTACCTATCGAATGGGTCTCAAATCTCCAGCTTCAAGGGCATCTTCCTACATTGAAAACATGCATGAGAAACCCAGAAGATAGTACACCGTGTGATGGGGAAAGGTTTCTAAAACGCACCTCATTTCTCATCTCCTTGTGCCCGGGTTCGCCATTCCAGCCGCTTTACTAGCAATCTCCCTACTTGGAAAATCAGCACCTTTAACCTCCTGTTCCGTACAGGTTGCAATTTGTCCTGAGGATTAACGGGAAGACGGGGAACCAACGAGAGACTAGCTCTTGGTGTTGGGACAGGCACAGGTCACTCTATTTTCCCATCAGGAAGAAGAATTAACCACAGGCTCAGCCTGCCCCCCGGAACCAGAACAGGGCCTGAAGCCATCCTGCACTTTTGCGGCCAGCTCCCAAAAAAGCGAGTTGTAAAATGGAGGTCCAGGGCACTGCAATTCACAAACCTGCAGAGTTATAAATAATAACTCTCGTCCACAAATATATTGAGGGAAGGCAAAGAAGAGGATTTGAAATCAAGGCAGAATTGCAGGAAACAGATTTCAGGATGTAGATTCGAATCGCCTTTAAAGCACATGAAAAGCGGCAAAATGTTGACAATGATGCCCTTGGCCAAAAAGGGCGTATGCGTTTTTTCCTGAATATATTCAGGAAAAAACGCATACGCCCTTTTTGGCCAACCAAGCAACCTGGAAAGGCAAATCAGCGCTACAAAGAAGTCTCGCTTCCCATCGGTCAAAAGGGCCATGCTGAAAAAAGTGTCAAAACCAGAAATGCAGGACAGGCCATGGAGAAATGGGAGCCTTGCTACACTGATGGGCGGGATGTAAATTGCCAACAGCCACTCTGGAGAAGTGTACGGTGAGTCCTGAAACATCTAAAAAACACAGCTTAGAGAGCATAGGGCACTTCCACTCATGGGGGTATAAATTGGGAAAATTAAAAATCAGCAAAACACAAGCACCCCAAAGTTGAGGGCTGCTCTGTTGACAAGGACCTCCACTTCATTCCACCTTAAATATCCCAGGAAAGAGAAAAATGGATAAAGAAGTTGTGGTCCTTATGTACAATGGAATATCACTCAGCCATGAAATAAATGTCATAAGGTTAGTAGCAGCATGATGAGTGGATTTAGGTACGACGATTCTAAGTGAAATAAGTCACACAGAAAAGGACACTTCTCATAAGGTATCACTTTTAGAGGGAATGTAAAAACCGTTACACTTGAACTGAATTACAAAACAGAACAGAGTCACACATGCAGAAAACAGACTATGGCTGCTTAACGGGAAAGGTGAGGTGGGGTGATACATAAAACAAGGGTATCAAATTAGCTCAGATACCGTTCCATAAACCCAATATGTAATAGACAAGACCTACTCCTTGCTCAGAGAACTGGACTCAACACGCCCTATTCACCGCACAAGAATATATCTGACTAGTAATAATTTTAAAACCTATGTATTGATATCTCTCTGTTAGTGTGTCAAGTGGGTGTAAAGCGGCATAAACACAGCAGTGAAAAGCAGCTAAACCCCATTATGAAAATAAATTACTTTGAAAAACCCATGAAACAACGACAGTGAAAGAGAGAGAAATTCTTACACAATGCGTTCAGGGGCTGTGATGCAACCTGGATTGACCATATCTAGACCCACAGCTGGATGAGACATAAGGGTGGACACTCTTGGGGCTGAGAGGTTTGGTGAGGTTGGGTGAGCAAACGCAGACCCTTTAAAGTAATACTGCGTGGTACCTATCGAATGGGTCTCAAATCTCCAGCTTCAAGGGCATCTTCCTACATTGAAAACATGCATGAGAAACCCAGAAGATAGTACACCGTGTGATGGGGAAAGGTTTCTAAAACGCACCTCATTTCTCATCTCCTTGTGCCCGGGTTCGCCATTCCAGCCGCTTTACTAGCAATCTCCCTACTTGGAAAATCAGCACCTTTAACCTCCTGTTCCGTACAGGTTGCAATTTGTCCTGAGGATTAACGGGAAGACGGGGAACCAACGAGAGACTAGCTCTTGGTGTTGGGACAGGCACAGGTCACTCTATTTTCCCATCAGGAAGAAGAATTAACCACAGGCTCAGCCTGCCCCCCGGAACCAGAACAGGGCCTGAAGCCATCCTGCACTTTTGCGGCCAGCTCCCAAAAAAGCGAGTTGTAAAATGGAGGTCCAGGGCACTGCAATTCACAAACCTGCAGAGTTATAAATAATAACTCTCGTCCACAAATATATTGAGGGAAGGCAAAGAAGAGGATTTGAAATCAAGGCAGAATTGCAGGAAACAGATTTCAGGATGTAGATTCGAATCGCCTTTAAAGCACATGAAAAGCGGCAAAATGTTGACAATGATGCCCTTGGCCAAAAAGGGCGTATGCGTTTTTTCCTGAATATATTCAGGAAAAAACGCATACGCCCTTTTTGGCCAACCAAGCAACCTGGAAAGGCAAATCAGCGCTACAAAGAAGTCTCGCTTCCCATCGGTCAAAAGGGCCATGCTGAAAAAAGTGTCAAAACCAGAAATGCAGGACAGGCCATGGAGAAATGGGAGCCTTGCTACACTGATGGGCGGGATGTAAATTGCCAACAGCCACTCTGGAGAAGTGTACGGTGTGTCCTGAAACATCTGAAAAACACAGCTTAGAGAGCATAGGGCACTTCCACTCATGGGGGTATAAATTGGGAAAATGAAAAATCAGCAAGACACAAGCACCCCAAAGTTGAGGGCTGCTCTGTTGACAAGGACCTCCACTTCATTCCACCTTAAATATCCCAGGAAAGAGAAAAATGGATAAAGAAGTTGTGGTCCTTATGTACAATGGAATATCACTCAGCCATGAAATCAATGTCATAAGGTTAGTAGCAGCATGATGAGTGGATTTAGGTACGACGATTCTAAGTGAAATAAGTCACACAGAAAAGGACACTTCTCATAAGGTATCACTTTTAGAGGGAATGTAAAAACCGTTACACTTGAACTGAATTACAAAACAGAACAGAGTCACACATGCAGAAAACAGACTATGGCTGCTTAACGGGAAAGGTGAGGTGGGGTGATACATAAAACAAGGGTATCAAATTAGCTCAGATACCGTTCCATAAACCCAATATGTAGTAGACAAGACCTACTCCTTGCTCAGAGAACTGGACTCAACACGCCCTATTCACCGCACAAGAATATATCTGACTAGTAATAATCTTAAAACCTATGTATTGATATCTCTCTGTTAGTGTGTCAAGTGGGTGTAAAGCGGCATAAACACAGCCGTGAAAAGCAGCTAAACCCCATTATGAAAATAAATTACTTTGAAAAACCCATGAAACAACGACAGTGAAAGAGAGAGAAATTCTTACACAATGCGTTCAGGGGCTGTGATGCAACCTGGATTGACCATATCTAGACCCACAGCTGGATGAGACATAAGGGTGGACACTCTTGGGGCTGAGAGGTTTGGTGAGGTTGGGTGAGCAAACGCAGACCCTTTAAAGTAATACTGCGTGGTACCCATCGCATGGGTCCCAAATCTCCAGGTTCAAGGGCATCTTCCTACATCGAAAACATGCATGAGAAACCCAGAAGATGGTACACCGTGTGATGGGGAAAGGTTTCTAAAACGCACCTCATTTCTCATCTCCTTGTGCCCGGGTTCGCCATTCCAGCCGATTTACTAGCAATCTCCCTACTTGGAGCATCAGCACCTTTAACCTCCTGTTCCGTACAGGTTGCAATTTGTCCTGAGGATGAACGGGAAGACGGGGAACCAACGAGAGACTAGCTCTTGGTGTCGGGACAGGCACAGGTCACTCTATTTTCCCATCAGGAAGAAGAATTAACCACAGGCTCAGCCTGCCCCCCGGAACCAGAACAGGGCCTGAAGCCATCCTGCGCTTTTGCGGCCAGCTCCCAAAAAAGCGAGTTGTAAAATGGAGGTTCAGGGCACTGCAATTCACAAACCTGCAGAGTTATAAATGATAACTCTCGTCCACAAATATATTGAGGGAAGGCAAAGAAGAGGATTTGAAATCAAGGCAGAATTGCAGGAAACAGATTTCAGGAGGTAGATACGAATCGCCTTTAAAGCACATGAAAAGCGGCAAAACGTTGACAATGATGCCCTTGGCCAAAAAGGGCGTATGCGTTTTTTCCTGAATATATTCAGGAAAAAACGCATACGCCCTTTTTGGCCAACCAAGCAACCTGGAAAGGCAAATCAGCACTACAGAGAAGTCTTGCTTCCCATCGGTCAAAAGGGCCATGCTGAAAAAAGTGTCAAAACCAGAAATGCAGGACAGGCCATGGAGAAATGGGAGCCTTGCTACACTGATGGGCGGGATGTAAATTGCCAACAGCCACTCTGGAGAAGTGTACGGTGAGTCCTGAAACATCTAAAAAACACAGCTTAGAGAGCATAGGGCACTTCCACTCATGGGGGTATAAATTGGGAAAATGAAAAATCAGCAAGACACAAGCACCCCAAAGTTGAGGGCTGCTCTGTTGACAAGGACCTCCACTTCATTCCACCTTAAATATCCAAGGAAAGAGAAAAATGGATAAAGAAGTTGTGGTCCTTATGTACAATGGAATATCACTCAGCCATGAAATCAATGTCATAAGGTTAGTAGCAGCATGATGAGTGGATTTAGGTACGACGATTCTAAGTGAAATAAGTCACACAGAAAAGGACACTTCTCATAAGGTATCACTTTTAGAGGGAATGTAAAAACCGTTACACTTGAACTGAATTACAAAACAGAACAGAGTCACACATGCAGAAAACACACTATGGCTGCTTAACAGGAAAGGTGAGGTGGGGTGATACATAAAACAAGGGTATCAAATTAGCTCAGATACTGTTCCATAAACCCAATATGTAGTAGACAAGACCTACTCCTTGCTCAGAGAACTGGACTCAACACGCCCTATTCACCGCACAAGAATATATCTGACTAGTAATAATCTTAAAACCTATGTATTGATATCTCTCTGTTAGTGTGTCAAGTGGGTGTGAAGCGGCATAAACACAGCCGTGAAAAGCAGCTAAACCCCATTATGAAAATAAATTACTTTGAAAAACCCATGAAACAACGACAGTGAAAGAGATAGAAATTCTTACACAATGAGTTCAGGGGCTGTGATGCAACCTGGATTGACCATATCTAGACCCACAGCTGGATGAGACATAAGGGTGGACACTCTTGGGGCTGAGAGGTTTGGTGAGGTTGGGTGAGCAAACGCAGACCCTTTAAAGTAATACTGCGTGGTACCCATCGCATGGGTCCCAAATCTCCAGGTTCAAGGGCATCTTCCTACATCAAAAACATGCATGAGAAACCCAGAAGATGGTACACCGTGTGATGGGGAAAGGTTTCTAAAACGCACCTCATTTCTCATCTCCTTGTGCCCGGGTTCGCCATTCCAGCCGATTTACTAGCAATCTCCCTACTTGGAGCATCAGCACCTTTAACCTCCTGTTCCGTACAGGTTGCAATTTGTCCTGAGGATGAACGGGAAGACGGGGAACCAACGAGAGACTAGCTCTTGGTGTCGGGACAGGCACAGGTCACTCTATTTTCCCATCAGGAAGAAGAATTAACCACAGGCTCAGCCTGCCCCCCGGAACCAGAACAGGGCCTGAAGCCATCCTGCGCTTTTGCGGCCAGCTCCCAAAAAAGCGAGTTGTACAATGGAGCTTCAGGGCACTGCAATTCACAAACCTGCAGAGTTATAAATGATAACTCTCGTCCACAAATATATTGAGGGAAGGCAAAGAAGAGGATTTGAAATCAAGGCAGAATTGCAGGAAACAGATTTCAGGAGGTAGATACGAATCGCCTTTAAAGCACATGAAAAGCGGCAAAACGTTGACAATGATGCCCTTGGCCAAAAAGGGCGTATGCGTTTTTTCCTGAATATATTCAGGAAAAAACGCATACGCCCTTTTTGGCCAACCAAGCAACCTGGAAAGGCAAATCAGCGCTACAGAGAAGTCTCGCTTCCCATCGGTCAAAAGGGCCATGCTGAAAAAAGTGTCAAAACCAGAAATGCAGGACAGGCCATGGAGAAATGGGAGCCTTGCTACACTGATGGGCGGGATGTAAATTGCCAACAGCCACTCTGGAGAAGTGTACGGTGAGTCCTGAAACATCTAAAAAACACAGCTTAGAGAGCATAGGGCACTTCCACTCATGGGGGTATAAATTGGGAAAATTAAAAATCAGCAAAACACAAGCACCCCAAAGTTGAGGGCTGCTCTGTTGACAAGGACCTCCACTTCATTCCACCTTAAATATCCCAGGAAAGAGAAAAATGGATAAAGAAGTTGTGGTCCTTATGTACAATGGAATATCACTCAGCCATGAAATAAATGTCATAAGGTTAGTAGCAGCATGATGAGTGGATTTAGGTACGACGATTCTAAGTGAAATAAGTCACACAGAAAAGGACACTTCTCATAAGGTATCACTTTTAGAGGGAATGTAAAAACCGTTACACTTGAACTGAATTACAAAACAGAACAGAGTCACACATGCAGAAAACAGACTATGGCTGCTTAACGGGAAAGGTGAGGTGGGGTGATACATAAAACAAGGGTATCAAATTAGCTCAGATACCGTTCCATAAACCCAATATGTAATAGACAAGACCTACTCCTTGCTCAGAGAACTGGACTCAACACGCCCTATTCACCGCACAAGAATATATCTGACTAGTAATAATTTTAAAACCTATGTATTGATATCTCTCTGTTAGTGTGTCAAGTGGGTGTAAAGCGGCATAAACACAGCAGTGAAAAGCAGCTAAACCCCATTATGAAAATAAATTACTTTGAAAAACCCATGAAACAACGACAGTGAAAGAGAGAGAAATTCTTACACAATGCGTTCAGGGGCTGTGATGCAACCTGGATTGACCATATCTAGACCCACAGCTGGATGAGACATAAGGGTGGACACTCTTGGGGCTGAGAGGTTTGGTGAGGTTGGGTGAGCAAACGCAGACCCTTTAAAGTAATACTGCGTGGTACCTATCGAATGGGTCTCAAATCTCCAGCTTCAAGGGCATCTTCCTATATCGAAAACATGCATGAGAAACCCAGAAGATAGTACACCGTGTGATGGGGAAAGGTTTCTAAAACGCACCTCATTTCTCATCTCCTTGTGCCCGGGTTCGCCATTCCAGCCGCTTTACTAGCAATCTCCCTACTTGGAAAATCAGCACCTTTAACCTCCTGTTCCGTACAGGTTGCAATTTGTCCTGAGGATTAACGGGAAGACGGGGAACCAACGAGAGACTAGCTCTTGGTGTTGGGACAGGCACAGGTCACTCTATTTTCCCATCAGGAAGAAGAATTAACCACAGGCTCAGCCTGCCCCCCGGAACCAGAACAGGGCCTGAAGCCATCCTGCACTTTTGCGGCCAGCTCCCAAAAAAGCGAGTTGTAAAATGGAGGTCCAGGGCACTGCAATTCACAAACCTGCAGAGTTATAAATAATAACTCTCGTCCACAAATATATTGAGGGAAGGCAAAGAAGAGGATTTGAAATCAAGGCAGAATTGCAGGAAACAGATTTCAGGATGTAGATTCGAATCGCCTTTAAAGCACATGAAAAGCGGCAAAACGTTGACAATGATGCCCTTGGCCAAAAAGGGCGTATGCGTTTTTTCCTGAATATATTCAGGAAAAAACGCATACGCCCTTTTTGGCCAACCAAGCAACCTGGAAAGGCAAATCAGCGCTACAAAGAAGTCTCGCTTCCCATCGGTCAAAAGGGCCATGCTGAAAAAAGTGTCAAAACCAGAAATGCAGGACAGGCCATGGAGAAATGGGAGCCTTGCTACACTGATGGGCGGGATGTAAATTGCCACCAGCCACTCTGGAGAAGTGTACGGTGTGTCCTGAAACATCTGAAAAACACAGCTTAGAGAGCATAGGGCACTTCCACTCATGGGGGTATAAATTGGGAAAATGAAAAATCAGCAAGACACAAGCACCCCAAAGTTGAGGGCTGCTCTGTTGACAAGGACCTCCACTTCATTCCACCTTAAATATCCAAGGAAAGAGAAAAATGGATAAAGAAGTTGTGGTCCTTATGTACAATGGAATATCACTCAGCCATGAAATCAATGTCATAAGGTTAGTAGCAGCATGATGAGTGGATTTAGGTACGACGATTCTAAGTGAAATAAGTCACACAGAAAAGGACACTTCTCATAAGGTATCACTTTTAGAGGGAATGTAAAAACCGTTACACTTGAACTGAATTACAAAACAGAACAGAGTCACACATGCAGAAAACAGACTATGGCTGCTTAACGGGAAAGGTGAGGTGGGGTGATACATAAAACAAGGGTATCAAATTAGCTCAGATACCGTTCCATAAACCCAATATGTAGTAGACAAGACCTACTCCTTGCTCAGAGAACTGGACTCAACACGCCCTATTCACCGCACAAGAATATATCTGACTAGTAATAATCTTAAAACCTATGTATTGATATCTCTCTGTTAGTGTGTCAAGTGGGTGTAAAGCGGCATAAACACAGCCGTTAAAAGCAGCTAAACCCCATTATGAAAATAAATTACTTTGAAAAACCCATGAAACAACGACAGTGAAAGAGAGAGAAATTCTTACACAATGCGTTCAGGGGCTGTGATGCAACCTGGATTGACCATATCTAGACCCACAGCTGGATGAGACATAAGGGTGGACACTCTTGGGGCTGAGAGGTTTGGTGAGGTTGGGTGAGCAAACGCAGACCCTTTAAAGTAATACTGCGTGGTACCCATCGCATGGGTCCCAAATCTCCAGGTTCAAGGGCATCTTCCTACATCGAAAACATGCATGAGAAACCCAGAAGATGGTACACCGTGTGATGGGGAAAGGTTTCTAAAACGCACCTCATTTCTCATCTCCTTGTGCCCGGGTTCGCCATTCCAGCCGATTTACTAGCAATCTCCCTACTTGGAGCATCAGCACCTTTAACCTCCTGTTCCGTACAGGTTGCAATTTGTCCTGAGGATGAACGGGAAGACGGGGAACCAACGAGAGACTAGCTCTTGGTGTCGGGACAGGCACAGGTCACTCTATTTTCCCATCAGGAAGAAGAATTAACCACAGGCTCAGCCTGCCCCCCGGAACCAGAACAGGGCCTGAAGCCATCCTGCGCTTTTGCGGCCAGCTCCCAAAAAAGCGAGTTGTACAATGGAGCTTCAGGGCACTGCAATTCACAAACCTGCAGAGTTATAAATGATAACTCTCGTCCACAAATATATTGAGGGAAGGCAAAGAAGAGGATTTGAAATCAAGGCAGAATTGCAGGAAACAGATTTCAGGAGGTAGATACGAATCGCCTTTAAAGCACATGAAAAGCGGCAAAACGTTGACAATGATGCCCTTGGCCAAAAAGGGCGTATGCGTTTTTTCCTGAATATATTCAGGAAAAAACGCATACGCCCTTTTTGGCCAACCAAGCAACCTGGAAAGGCAAATCAGCGCTACAGAGAAGTCTTGCTTCCCATCGGTCAAAAGGGCCATGCTGAAAAAAGTGTCAAAACCAGAAATGCAGGACAGGCCATGGAGAAATGGGAGCCTTGCTACACTGATGGGCGGGATGTAAATTGCCAACAGCCACTCTGGAGAAGTGTACGGTGAGTCCTGAAACATCTAAAAAACACAGCTTAGAGAGCATAGGGCACTTCCACTCATGGGGGTATAAATTGGGAAAATGAAAAATCAGCAAGACACAAGCACCCCAAAGTTGAGGGCTGCTCTGTTGACAAGGACCTCCACTTCATTCCACCTTAAATATCCAAGGAAAGAGAAAAATGGATAAAGAAGTTGTGGTCCTTATGTACAATGGAATATCACTCAGCCATGAAATCAATGTCATAAGGTTAGTAGCAGCATGATGAGTGGATTTAGGTACGACGATTCTAAGTGAAATAAGTCACACAGAAAAGGACACTTCTCATAAGGTATCACTTTTAGAGGGAATGTAAAAACCGTTACACTTGAACTGAATTACAAAACAGAACAGAGTCACACATGCAGAAAACAGACTATGGCTGCTTAACGGGAAAGGTGAGGTGGGGTGATACATAAAACAAGGGTATCAAATTATCTCAGATACTGTTCCATAAACCCAATATGTAGTAGACAAGACCTACTCCTTGCTCAGAGAACTGGACTCAACACGCCCTATTCACCGCACAAGAATATATCTGACTAGTAATAATCTTAAAACCTATGTATTGATATCTCTCTGTTAGTGTGTCAAGTGGGTGTAAAGCGGCATAAACACAGCCGTGAAAAGCAGCTAAACCCCATTATGAAAATAAATTACTTTGAAAAACCCATGAAACAACGACAGTGAAAGAGATAGAAATTCGTACACAATGAGTTCAGGGGCTGTGATGCAACCTGGATTGACCATATCTAGACCCACAGCTGGATGAGACATAAGGGTGGACACTCTTGGGGCTGAGAGGTTTGGTGAGGTTGGGTGAGCAAACGCAGACCCTTTAAAATAATACTGCGTGGTACCCATCGCATGGGTCCCAAATCTCCAGCTTCAAGGGCATCTTCCTACATCGAAAACATGCATGAGAAACCCAGAAGATGGTACACCGTGTGATGGGGAAAGGTTTCTAAAACGCACCTCATTTCTCATCTCCTTGTGCCCGGGTTCGCCATTCCAGCCGCTTTACTAGCAATCTCCCTACTTGGAGCATCAGCACCTTTAACCTCCTGTTCCGTACAGGTTGCAATTTGTCCTGAGGATGAACGGGAAGACGGGGAACCAACGAGAGACTAGCTCTTGGTGTTGGGACAGGCACAGGTCACTCTATTTTCCCATCAGGAAGAAGAATTAACCACAGGCTCAGCCTGCCCCCCGGAACCAGAACAGGGCCTGAAGCCATTCTGCGATTTTGCGGCCAGCTCCCAAAAAAGCGAGTTGTAAAATGGAGGTTCAGGGCACTGCAATTCACAAACCTGCAGAGTTATAAATGATAACTCTCATCCACAAATATATTGAGGGAAGGCAAAGAAGAGGATTTGAAATCAAGGCAGAATTGCACGAAACAGATTTCAGGAGGTAGATTCGAATCGCCTTTAAAGCACATGAAAAGCAGCAAAATGTTGACAATGATGCCCTTGGCCAAAAAGGGCGTATGCGTTTTTTCCTGAATATATTCAGGAAAAAACGCATACGCCCTTTTTGGCCAACCAAGCAACCTGGAAAGGCAAATCAGCGCTACAAAGAAGTCTCGCTTCCCATCGGTCAAAAGGGCCATGCTGAAAAAAGTGTCAAAACCAGAAATGCAGGACAGGCCATGGAGAAATGAGAGCCTTGCTACACTGATGGGCGGGATGTAAATTGCCAACAGCCACTCTGGAGAAGTGTACGGTGTGTCCTGAAACATCTGAAAAACACAGCTTAGAGAGCATAGGGCACTTCCACTCATGGGGGTATAAATTGGGAAAATGAAAAATCAGCAAGACACAAGCACCCCAAAGTTGAGGGCTGCTCTGTTGACAAGGACCTCCACTTCATTCCACCTTAAATATCCCAGGAAAGAGAAAAATGGATAAAGAAGTTGTGGTCCTTATGTACAATGGAATATCACTCAGCCATGAAATCAATGTCATAAGGTTAGTAGCAGCATGATGAGTGGATTTAGGTACGACGATTCTAAGTGAAATAAGTCACACAGAAAAGGACACTTCTCATAAGGTATCACTTTTAGAGGGAATGTAAAAACCGTTACACTTGAACTGAATTACAAAACAGAACAGAGTCACACATGCAGAAAACAGACTATGGCTGCTTAACGGGAAAGGTGAGGTGGGGTGATACATAAAACAAGGGTATCAAATTAGCTCAGATACCGTTCCATAAACCCAATATGTAGTAGAAAAGACCTACTCCTTGCTCAGAGAACTGGACTCAACACGCCCTATTCACCGCACAAGAATATATCTGACTAGTAATAATCTTAAAACCTATGTATTGATATCTCTCTGTTAGTGTGTCAAGTGGGTGTAAAGCGGCATAAACACAGCCGTGAAAAGCAGCTAAACCCCATTATGAAAATAAATTACTTTGAAAAACCCATGAAACAACGACAGTGAAAGAGACAGAAATTCTTACACAATGAGTTCAGGGGCTGTGATGCAACCTGGATTGACCATATCTAGACCCACAGCTGGATGAGACATAAGGGTGGACACTCTTGGGGCTGAGAGGTTTGCTGAGGTTGGGTGAGCAAACGCAGACCCTTTAAAGTAATACTGCGTGGTACCCATCGCATGGGTCCCAAATCTCCAGGTTCAAGGGCATCTTCCTACATCGAAAACATGCATGAGAAACCCAGAAGATGGTACACCGTGTGATGGGGAAAGGTTTCTAAAACGCACCTCATTTCTCATCTCCTTGTGCCCGGGTTCGCCATTCCAGCCACTTTACTAGCAATCTCCCTACTTGGAGCATCAGCACCTTTAACCTCCTGTTCCGTACAGGTTGCAATTTGTCCTGAGGATGAACGGGAAGACGGGGAACCAACGAGAGACTAGCTCTTGGTGTCGGGACAGGCACAGGTCACTCTATTTTCCCATCAGGAAGAAGAATTAACCACAGGCTAAGCCTGCCCCCCGGAACCAGAACAGGGCCTGAAGCCATCCTGCGCTTTTGCGGCCAGCTCCCAAAAAAGCGAGTTGTAAAATGGAGGTTCAGGGCACTGCAATTCACAAACCTGCAGAGTTATAAATGATAACTCTCGTCCACACATATATTGAGGGAAGGCAAAGAAGAGGATTTGAAATCAAGGCAGAATTGCAGGAAACAGATTTCAGGAGGTAGATACGAATCGCCTTTAAAGCACATGAAAAGCGGCAAAACGTTGACAATGAGGCCCTTGGCCAAAAAGGGCGTATGCGTTTTTTCCTGAATATATTCAGGAAAAAACGCATACGCCCTTTTTGGCCAACCAAGCAACCTGGAAAGGCAAATCAGCGCTACAGAGAAGTCTTGCTTCCCATCGGTCAAAAGGGCCATGCTGAAAAAAGTGTCAAAACCAGAAATGCAGGACAGGCCATGGAGAAATGGGAGCCTTGCTACACTGATGGGCGGGATGTAAATTGCCAACAACCACTCTGGAGAAGTGTACAGTGAGTCCTGAAACATCTAAAAAACACAGCTTAGAGAGCATAGGGCACTTCCACTCATGGGGGTATAAATTGGGAAAATTAAAAATCAGCAAGACACAAGCACCCCAAAGTTGAGGGCTGCTCTGTTGACAAGGACCTCCACTTCATTCCACCTTAAATATCCCAGGAAAGAGAAAAATGGATAAAGAAGTTGTGGTCCTTATGTACAATGGAATATCACTCAGCCATGAAATCAATGTCATAAGGTTAGTAGCAGCATGATGAGTGGATTTAGGTACGACGATTCTAAGTGAAATAAGTCACACAGAAAAGGACACTTCTCATAAGGTATCACTTTTAGAGGGAATGTAAAAACCGTTACACTTGAACTGAATTACAAAACAGAACAGAGTCACACATGCAGAAAACAGACTATGGCTGCTTAACGGGAAAGGTGAGGTGGGGTGATACATAAAACAAGGGTATCAAATTAGCTCAGATACCGTTCCATAAACCCAATATGTAATAGACAAGACCTACTCCTTGCTCAGAGAACTGGACTCAACACGCCCTATTCACCGCACAAGAATATATCTGACTAGTAATAATCTTAAAACCTATGTATTGATATCTCTCTGTTAGTGTGTCAAGTGGGTGTAAAGCGGCATAAACACAGCCGTGAAAAGCAGCTAAACCCCATTATGAAAATAAATTACTTTGAAAAACCCATGAAACAACGACAGTGAAAGAGAGAGAAATTCTTACACAATGCGTTCAGGGGCTGTGATGCAACCTGGATTGACCATATCTAGACCCACAGCTGGATGAGACATAAGGGTGGACACTCTTGGGGCTGAGAGGTTTGGTGAGGTTGGGTGAGCAAACGCAGACCCTTTAAAGTAATACTGCGTGGTACCCATCGAATGGGTCCCAAATCTCCAGCTTCAAGGGCATCTTCCTACATCGAAAACATGCATGAGAAACCCAGAAGATAGTACACCGTGTGATGGGGAAAGGTTTCTAAAACGCACCTCATTTCTCATCTCCTTGTGCCCGGGTTCGCCATTCCAGCCGCTTTACTAGCAATCTCCCTACTTGGAAAATCAGCACCTTTAACCTCCTGTTCCGTACAGGTTGCAATTTGTCCTGAGGATGAACGGGAAGACGGGGAACCAACGAGAGACTAGCTCTTGGTGTTGGGACAGGCACAGGTCACTCTATTTTCCCATCAGGAAGAAGAATTAACCACAGGCTCAGCCTGCCCCCCGGAACCAGAACAGGGCCTGAAGCCATCCTGCGCTTTTGCGGCCAGCTCCCAAAAAAGCGAGTTGTAAAATGGAGGTCCAGGGCACTGCAATTCACAAACCTGCAGAGTTATAAATGATAACTCTCGTCCACAAATATATTGAGGGAAGGCAAAGAAGAGGATTTGAAATCAAGGCAGAATTGCAGGAAACAGATTTCAGGAGGTAGATTCGAATCGCCTTTAAAGCACATGAAAAGCGGCAAAATGTTGACAATGATGCCCTTGGCCAAAAAGGGCGTATGCGTTTTTTCCTGAATATATTCAGGAAAAAACGCATACGCCCTTTTTGGCCAACCAAGCAACCTGGAAAGGCAAATCAGCGCTACAAAGAAGTCTCGCTTCCCATCGGTCAAAAGGGCCATGCTGAAAAAAGTGTCAAAACCAGAAATGCAGGACAGGCCATGGAGAAATGAGAGCCTTGCTACACTGATGGGCGGGATGTAAATTGCCAACAACCACTCTGGAGAAGTGTACAGTGAGTCCTGAAACATCTAAAAAACACAGCTTAGAGAGCATAGGGCACTTCCACTCATGGGGGTATAAATTGGGAAAATTAAAAATCAGCAAGACACAAGCACCCCAAAGTTGAGGGCTGCTCTGTTGACAAGGACCTCCACTTCATTCCACCTTAAATATCCCAGGAAAGAGAAAAATGGATAAAGAAGTTGTGGTCCTTATGTACAATGGAATATCACTCAGCCATGAAATCAATGTCATAAGGTTAGTAGCAGCATGATGAGTGGATTTAGGTACGACGATTCTAAGTGAAATAAGTCACACAGAAAAGGACACTTCTCATAAGGTATCACTTTTAGAGGGAATGTAAAAACCGTTACACTTGAACTGAATTACAAAACAGAACAGAGTCACACATGCAGAAAACAGACTATGGCTGCTTAACGGGAAAGGTGAGGTGGGGTGATACATAAAACAAGGGTATCAAATTAGCTCAGATACCGTTCCATAAACCCAATATGTAATAGACAAGACCTACTCCTTGCTCAGAGAACTGGACTCAACACGCCCTATTCACCGCACAAGAATATATCTGACTAGTAATAATCTTAAAACCTATGTATTGATATCTCTCTGTTAGTGTGTCAAGTGGGTGTAAAGCGGCATAAACACAGCCGTGAAAAGCAGCTAAACCCCATTATGAAAATAAATTACTTTGAAAAACCCATGAAACAACGACAGTGAAAGAGAGAGAAATTCTTACACAATGCGTTCAGGGGCTGTGATGCAACCTGGATTGACCATATCTAGACCCACAGCTGGATGAGACATAAGGGTGGACACTCTTGGGGCTGAGAGGTTTGGTGAGGTTGGGTGAGCAAACGCAGACCCTTTAAAGTAATACTGCGTGGTACCCATCGAATGGGTCCCAAATCTCCAGCTTCAAGGGCATCTTCCTACATCGAAAACATGCATGAGAAACCCAGAAGATAGTACACCGTGTGATGGGGAAAGGTTTCTAAAACGCACCTCATTTCTCATCTCCTTGTGCCCGGGTTCGCCATTCCAGCCGCTTTACTAGCAATCTCCCTACTTGGAAAATCAGCACCTTTAACCTCCTGTTCCGTACAGGTTGCAATTTGTCCTGAGGATGAACGGGAAGACGGGGAACCAACGAGAGACTAGCTCTTGGTGTTGGGACAGGCACAGGTCACTCTATTTTCCCATCAGGAAGAAGAATTAACCACAGGCTCAGCCTGCCCCCCGGAACCAGAACAGGGCCTGAAGCCATCCTGCGCTTTTGCGGCCAGCTCCCAAAAAAGCGAGTTGTAAAATGGAGGTCCAGGGCACTGCAATTCACAAACCTGCAGAGTTATAAATGATAACTCTCGTCCACAAATATATTGAGGGAAGGCAAAGAAGAGGATTTGAAATCAAGGCAGAATTGCAGGAAACAGATTTCAGGAGGTAGATTCGAATCGCCTTTAAAGCACATGAAAAGCGGCAAAATGTTGACAATGATGCCCTTGGCCAAAAAGGGCGTATGCGTTTTTTCCTGAATATATTCAGGAAAAAACGCATACGCCCTTTTTGGCCAACCAAGCAACCTGGAAAGGCAAATCAGCGCTACAAAGAAGTCTCGCTTCCCATCGGTCAAAAGGGCCATGCTGAAAAAAGTGTCAAAACCAGAAATGCAGGACAGGCCATGGAGAAATGAGAGCCTTGCTAAACTGATGGGCGGGATGTAAATTGCCAACAGCCACTCTGGAGAAGTGTACGGTGTGTCCTGAAACATCTGAAAAACACAGCTTAGAGAGCATAGGGCACTTCCACTCATGGGGGTATAAATTGGGAAAATGAAAAATCAGCAAGACACAAGCACCCCAAAGTTGAGGGCTGCTCTGTTGACAAGGACCTCCACTTCATTCCACCTTAAATATCCAAGGAAAGAGAAAAATGGATAAAGAAGTTGTGGTCCTTATGTACAATGGAATATCACTCAGCCATGAAATCAATGTCATAAGGTTAGTAGCAGCATGATGAGTGGATTTAGGTACGACGATTCTAAGTGAAATAAGTCACACAGAAAAGGACACTTCTCATAAGGTATCACTTTTAGAGGGAATGTAAAAACCGTTACACTTGAACTGAATTACAAAACAGAACAGAGTCACACATGCAGAAAACAGACTATGGCTGCTTAACGGGAAAGGTGAGGTGGGGTGATACATAAAACAAGGGTATCAAATTAGCTCAGATACCGTTCCATAAACCCAATATGTAGTAGACAAGACCTACTCCTTGCTCAGAGAACTGGACTCAACACGCCCTATTCACCGCACAAGAATATATCTGACTAGTAATAATCTTAAAACCTATGTATTGATATCTCTCTGTTAGTGTGTCAAGTGGGTGTAAAGCGGCATAAACACAGCCGTGAAAAGCAGCTAAACCCCATTATGAAAATAAATTACTTTGAAAAACCCATGAAACAACGACAGTGAAAGAGACAGAAATTCTTACACAATGAGTTCAGGGGCTGTGATGCAACCTGGATTGACCATATCTAGACCCACAGCTGGATGAGACATAAGGGTGGACACTCTTGGGGCTGAGAGGTTTGGTGAGGTTGGGTGAACAAACGCAGACCCTTTAAAGTAATACTGCGTGGTACCCATCGCATGGGTCCCAAATCTCCAGGTTCAAGGGCATCTTCCTACATCGAAAACATGCATGAGAAACCCAGAAGATGGTACACCGTGTGATGGGGAAAGGTTTCTAAAACGCACCTCATTTCTCATCTCCTTGTGCCCGGGTTCGCAATTCCAGCCGATTTACTAGCAATCTCCCTACTTGGAGCATCAGCACCTTTAACCTCCTGTTCCGTACAGGTTGCAATTTGTCCTGAGGATGAACGGGAAGACGGGGAACCAACGAGAGACTAGCTCTTGGTGTCGGGACAGGCACAGGTCACTCTATTTTCCCATCAGGAAGAAGAATTAACCACAGGCTCAGCCTGCCCCCCAGAACCAGAACAGGGCCTGAAGCCATCCTGCGCTTTTGCGGCCAGCTCCCAAAAAAGCGAGTTGTAAAATGGAGGTCCAGGGCACTGCAATTCACAAACCTGCAGAGTTATAAATGATAACTCTCGTCCACAAATATATTGAGGGAAGGCAAAGAAGAGGATTTGAAATCAAGGCAGAATTGCAGGAAACAGATTTCAGGAGGTAGATTCGAATCGCCTTTAAAGCACATGAAAAGCGGCAAAACGTTGACAATGATGCCCTTGGCCAAAAAGGGCGTATGCGTTTTTTCCTGAATATATTCAGGAAAAAACGCATACGCCCTTTTTGGCCAACCAAGCAACCTGGAAAGTCAAATCAGCGCTACAGAGAAGTCTCGCTTCCCATCGGTCAAAAGGGCCATGCTGAAAAAAGTGTCAAAACCAGAAATGCAGGACAGGCCATGGAGAAATGGGAGCCTTGCTACACTGATGGGCGGGATGTAAATTGCCAACAGCCACTCTGGAGAAGTGTACGGTGAGTCCTGAAACATCTGAAAAACACAGCTTAGAGAGCATAGGGCACTTCCACTCATGGGGGTATAAATTGGGAAAATGAAAAATCAGCAAGACACAAGCACCCCAAAGTTTAGGGCTGCTCTGTTGAAAAGGACCTCCACTTCATTCCACCTTCAATATCCCAGGAGGGAGAAAAATGGATAAAGAAGTTGTGGTCCTTATGTACAATGGAATATCACTCAGCCATGAAATCAATGTCATAAGGCTAATAGCAGCATGATGAGTGGATTTAGGTACGACGATTCTAAGTGAAATAAGTCACACAGAAAAGGACACTTCTCATAAGGTATCACATATAGAGGGAATGTAAAAACCGTTACACTTGAACTGAATTACAAAACAGAACAGAGTCACACATGCAGAAATCACACTATGGCTGCTTAACGGGAAAGGTGAGGTGGGGTGATACATAAAACAAGGGTTTCAAATTAGCTCAGATACCGTTCCATAAACCCAATATGTAATAGACAAGACCTACTCCTTGCTCAGAGAACTGGACTCAACACGCCCTATTCACCGCACAAGAATATATCTGACTAGTAATAATCTTAAAACCTATGTATTGATATCTCTCTGTTAGTGTGTCAAGTGGGTGTAAAGCGGCATAAACACAGCAGTGAAAAGCAGCTAAACCCCATTACAAAAATAAATTACTTTGAAAAACCCATGAAACAAAGACAGTGAAAGAGAGAGAAATTCTTACACAATGCGTTCAGGGGCTGTGATGCAACCTGGATTGACCATATCTAGACCCACAGCTGGATGAGACATAAGGGTGGACACTCTTGGGGCTGAGAGGTTTGGTGAGGTTGGGTGAGCAAACGCAGACCCTTTAAAGTAATACTGCGTGGTACCCATCGCATGGGTCCCAAATCTCCAGGTTCAAGGGCATCTTCCTACATCGAAAACATGCATGAGAAAACAAAAAGATGGTACACCATGTGATGGGGAAAGGTTTCTAAAACGCACCTCATTTCTCTTCTCCTTGTGCCCGGGTTCGCCATTCCATCCGCTTTACTAACAATCTCCCTACTTGGAGCATCAGCACCTTTAACCTCCTGTTCCGTACAGGTTGCAATTTGTCCTGAGGATGAACGGGTAGACGGGGAACCAGTGAGAGACTAGCTCTTGGTGTTGGGACAGGCACAGGTCACTCTATTTTCCCATCAGGAAGAAGAATTAACCACAGGCTCATCCTCCCCCCCCGGAACCAGAACAGGGCCTGAAGCCATCCTGCGCTTTTGCGGCCAGCTCCCAAAAAAGCGAGTTGTACAATGGAGCTTCAGGGCACTGCAATTCACAAACCTGCAGAGTTATAAATGATAACTCTCGTCCACAAATATATTTAGGGAAGGCAAAGAAGAGGATTTGAAATCAAGGCAGAAATGCAGGAAACAGATTTCAGGAGGTAGATTCGAATCGCATTTAAAGCACATGAAAAGCGGCAAAACGTTGACAATGATGCCCTTGGCCAAAAAGGGCGTATGCGTTTTTTCCTGAATATATTCAGGAAAAAACGCATACGCCCTTTTTGGCCAACCAAGCAACCTGGAAAGGCAAATCAGGGCTACAAAGAAGACTCGCTACCCATCGGTCAAAAGGGCCATGCTGAAAAAAGTCTCAAAACCAGAAATGCAGGACAGGCCATGGAGAAATGGGAGCCTTGCTACACTGATGGGTGGGATGTAAATTGCCAACAGCCACTCTGGAGAAGTGTACGGTGTGTCCTGAAACATCTAAAAAACACAGCTTAGAGAGCATAGGGCACTTCCACTCATGGGGGTATAAATTGGGAAAATGAAAAATCAGCAAGACACAAGCACCCCAAAGTTTAGGGCTGCTCTGTTGACCAGGACCTCCACTTCATTCCACCTTCAATATCCCAGGAGGGAGAAAAATGGATTAAGAAGTTGTGGTCCTTATGTACAATGGAATATCACTCAGCCATGAAATCAATGTCATAAGGCTAATAGCAGCATGATGAGTGGATTTAGGTACGACGATTCTAAGTGAAATAAGTCACACAGAAAAGGACACTTCTCATAAGGTATCACTTATAGAGGGAATGTAAAAACCGTTACACTTGAACTGAATTACAAAACAGAACAGAGTCACACATGCAGAAAACACACTATGGCTGCTTAACGGGAAAGGTAAGGTGGGGTGATACATAAAACAAGGGTTTCAAATTAGCTCAGATACCGTTCCATAAACCCAATATGTAATAGACAAGACCTACTCCTTGCTCAGAGAACTGGACTCAACACGCCCTATTCACCGCACAAGAATATATCTGACTAGTAATAATCTTAAAACCTATGTATTGATATCTCTCTGTTAGTGTGTCAAGTGGGTGTAAAGCGGCATAAACACAGCAGTGAAAAGCAGCTAAACCCCATTATCAAAATAAATTACTTTGAAACACCCATGAAACAAAGACAGTGAAAGAGAGAGAAATTCTTACACAATGCGTTCAGGGGCTGTGATGCGACCTGGATTGACCATATCTAGACCCACAGCTGGATGAGACATAAGGGTGGACACTCTTGGGGCTGAGAGGTTTGGTGAGGTTGGGTGAGCAAACGCAGACCCTTTAAAGTAATACTGCGTGGTACCCATCGCATGGGTCCCAAATCTCCAGGTTCAAGGGCATCTTCCTACATCGAAAACATGCATGAGAAAACAAAAAGATGGTACACCATGTGATGGGGAAAGGTTTCTAAAACGCACCTCATTTCTCTTCTCCTTGTGCCCGGGTTCGCCATTCCAGCCGCTTTACTAACAATCTCCCTACTTGGAGCATCAGCACCTTTAACCTCCTGTTCCGTACAGGTTGCAATTTGTCCTGAGGATGAACGGGTAGACGGGGAACCAGTGAGAGACTAGCTCTTGGTGTTGGGACAGGCACAGGTCACTCTATTTTCCCATCAGGAAGAAGAATTAACCACAGGCTCATCCTCCCCCCCGGAACCAGAACAGGGCCTGAAGCCATCCTGCGCTTTTGCGGCCAGCTCCCAAAAAAGCGAGTTGTACAATGGAGCTTCAGGGCACTGCAATTCACAAACCTGCAGAGTTATAAATGATAACTCTCGTCCACAAATATATTGAGGGAAGGCAAAGAAGAGGATTTGAAAGCAAGGCAGAAATGCAGGAAACAGATTTCAGGAGGTAGATTCGAATCGCCTTTAAAGCACATGAAAAGCGGCAAAACGTTGACAATGATGCCCTTGGCCAAAAAGGGCGTATGCGTTTTTTCCTGAATATATTCAGGAAAAAACGCATACGCCCTTTTTGGCCAACCAAGCAACCTGGAAAGGCAAATCAGGGCTACAAAGAAGACTCGCTACCCATCGGTCAAAAGGGCCATGCTGAAAAAAGTCTCAAAACCAGAAATGCAGGACAGGCCATGGAGAAATGGGAGCCTTGCTACACTGATGGGCGGGATGTAAATTGCCAACAGCCACTCTGGAGAAGTGTACGGTGTGTCCTGAAACATCTAAAAAACACAGCTTAGAGAGCATAGGGCACTTCCACTCATGGGGGTATAAATTGGGAAAATGAAAAATCAGCAAGACACAAGCACCCCAAAGTTTAGGGCTGCTCTGTTGACAAGGACCTCCACTTCATTCCACCTTCAATATCCCAGGAGGGAGAAAAATGGATAAAGAAGTTGTGGTCCTTATGTACAATGGAATATCACTCAGCCATGAAATCAATGTCATAAGGCTAATAGCAGCATGATGAGTGGATTTAGGTACGACGATTCTAAGTGAAATAAGTCACACAGAAAAGGACACTTCTCATAAGGTATCACTTATAGAGGGACTGTAAAAACCGTTACACTTGAACTGAATTACAAAACAGAACAGAGTCACACATGCAGAAAACACACTATGGCTGCTTAACGGGAAAGGTGAGGTGGGGTGATACATAAAACAAGGGTTTCAAATTAGCTCAGATACCGTTCCATAAACCCAATATGTAATAGACAAGACCTACTCCTTGCTCAGAGAACTGGACTCAACACGCCCTATTCACCGCACAAGAATATATCTGACTAGTAATAATCTTAAAACCTATGTATTGATATCTCTCTGTTAGTGTGTCAAGTGGGTGTAAAGCGGCATAAACACAGCAGTGAAAAGCAGCTAAACCCCATTATCAAAATAAATTACTTTGAAACACCCATGAAACAAAGACAGTGAAAGAGAGAGAAATTCTTACACAATGCGTTCAGGGGCTGTGATGCGACCTGGATTGACCATATCTAGACCCACAGCTGGATGAGACATAAGGGTGGACACTCTTGGGGCTGAGAGGTTTGGTGAGGTTGGGTGAGCAAACGCAGACCCTTTAAAGTAATACTGCGTGGTACCCATCGCATGGGTCCCAAATCTCCAGGTTCAAGGGCATCTTCCTACATCGAAAACATGCATGAGAAAACAAAAAGATGGTACACCATGTGATGGGGAAAGGTTTCTAAAACGCACCTCATTTCTCTTCTCCTTGTGCCCGGGTTCGCCATTCCAGCCGCTTTACTAACAATCTCCCTACTTGGAGCATCAGCACCTTTAACCTCCTGTTCCGTACAGGTTGCAATTTGTCCTGAGGATGAACGGGTAGACGGGGAACCAGTGAGAGACTAGCTCTTGGTGTTGGGACAGGCACAGGTCACTCTATTTTCCCATCAGGAAGAAGAATTAACCACAGGCTCATCCTCCCCCCCGGAACCAGAACAGGGCCTGAAGCCATCCTGCGCTTTTGCGGCCAGCTCCCAAAAAAGCGAGTTGTACAATGGAGCTTCAGGGCACTGCAATTCACAAACCTGCAGAGTTATAAATGATAACTCTCGTCCACAAATATATTGAGGGAAGGCAAAGAAGAGGATTTGAAAGCAAGGCAGAAATGCAGGAAACAGATTTCAGGAGGTAGATTCGAATCGCCTTTAAAGCACATGAAAAGCGGCAAAACGTTGACAATGATGCCCTTGGCCAAAAAGGGCGTATGCGTTTTTTCCTGAATATATTCAGGAAAAAACGCATACGCCCTTTTTGGCCAACCAAGCAACCTGGAACGGCAAATCAGGGCTACAAAGAAGACTCGCTACCCATCGGTCAAAAGGGCCATGCTGAAAAAAGTCTCAAAACCAGAAATGCAGGACAGGCCATGGAGAAATGGGAGCCTTGCTACACTGATGGGCGGGATGTAAATTGCCAACAGCCACTCTGGAGAAGTGTACGGTGTGTCCTGAAACATCTAAAAAACACAGCTTAGAGAGCATAGGGCACTTCCACTCATGGGGGTATAAATTGGGAAAATGAAAAATCAGCAAGACACAAGCACCCCAAAGTTTAGGGCTGCTCTGTTGACCAGGACCTCCACTTCATTCCACCTTCAATATCCCAGGAGGGAGAAAAATGGATAAAGAAGTTGTGGTCCTTATGTACAATGGAATATCACTCAGCCATGAAATCAATGTCATAAGGCTAATAGCAGCATGATGAGTGGATTTAGGTACGACGATTCTAAGTGAAATAAGTCACACAGAAAAGGACACTTCTCATAAGGTATCACTTATAGAGGGAATGTAAAAACCGTTACACTTGAACTGAATTACAAAACAGAACAGAGTCACACATGCAGAAAACACACCATGGCTGCTTAACGGGAAAGGTAAGGTGGGGTGATACATAAAACAAGGGTTTCAAATTAGCTCAGATACCGTTCCATAAACCCAATATGTAATAGACAAGACCTACTCCTTGCTCAGAGAACTGGACTCAACACGCCCTATTCACCGCACAAGAATATATCTGACTAGTAATAATCTTAAAACCTATGTATTGATATCTCTCTGTTAGTGTGTCAAGTGGGTGTAAAGCGGCATAAACACAGCAGTGAAAAGCAGCTAAACCCCATTATCAAAATAAATTACTTTGAAACACCCATGAAACAAAGACAGTGAAAGAGAGAGAAATTCTTACACAATGCGTTCAGGGGCTGTGATGCGACCTGGATTGACCATATCTAGACCCACAGCTGGATGAGACATAAGGGTGGACACTCTTGGGGCTGAGAGGTTTGGTGAGGTTGGGTGAGCAAACGCAGACCCTTTAAAGTAATACTGCGTGGTACCCATCGCATGGGTCCCAAATCTCCAGGTTCAAGGGCATCTTCCTACATCGAAAACATGCATGAGAAAACAAAAAGATGGTACACCATGTGATGGGGAAAGGTTTCTAAAACGCACCTCATTTCTCTTCTCCTTGTGCCCGGGTTCGCCATTCCAGCCGCTTTACTAACAATCTCCCTACTTGGAGCATCAGCACCTTTAACCTCCTGTTCCGTACAGGTTGCAATTTGTCCTGAGGATGAACGGGTAGACGGGGAACCAGTGAGAGACTAGCTCTTGGTGTTGGGACAGGCACAGGTCACTCTATTTTCCCATCAGGAAGAAGAATTAACCACAGGCTCATCCTCCCCCCCGGAACCAGAACAGGGCCTGAAGCCATCCTGCGCTTTTGCGGCCAGCTCCCAAAAAAGCGAGTTGTACAATGGAGCTTCAGGGCACTGCAATTCACAAACCTGCAGAGTTATAAATGATAACTCTCGTCCACAAATATATTGAGGGAAGGCAAAGAAGAGGATTTGAAAGCAAGGCAGAAATGCAGGAAACAGATTTCAGGAGGTAGATTCGAATCGCCTTTAAAGCACATGAAAAGCGGCAAAACGTTGACAATGATGCCCTTGGCCAAAAAGGGCGTATGCGTTTTTTCCTGAATATATTCAGGAAAAAACGCATACGCCCTTTTTGGCCAACCAAGCAACCTGGAACGGCAAATCAGGGCTACAAAGAAGACTCGCTACCCATCGGTCAAAAGGGCCATGCTGAAAAAAGTCTCAAAACCAGAAATGCAGGACAGGCCATGGAGAAATGGGAGCCTTGCTACACTGATGGGCGGGATGTAAATTGCCAACAGCCACTCTGGAGAAGTGTACGGTGTGTCCTGAAACATCTAAAAAACACAGCTTAGAGAGCATAGGGCACTTCCACTCATGGGGGTATAAATTGGGAAAATGAAAAATCAGCAAGACACAAGCACCCCAAAGTTTAGGGCTGCTCTGTTGACCAGGACCTCCACTTCATTCCACCTTCAATATCCCAGGAGGGAGAAAAATGGATAAAGAAGTTGTGGTCCTTATGTACAATGGAATATCACTCAGCCATGAAATCAATGTCATAAGGCTAATAGCAGCATGATGAGTGGATTTAGGTACGACGATTCTAAGTGAAATAAGTCACACAGAAAAGGACACTTCTCATAAGGTATCACTTATAGAGGGAATGTAAAAACCGTTACACTTGAACTGAATTACAAAACAGAACAGAGTCACACATGCAGAAAACACACCATGGCTGCTTAACGGGAAAGGTAAGGTGGGGTGATACATAAAACAAGGGTTTCAAATTAGCTCAGATACCGTTCCATAAACCCAATATGTAATAGACAAGACCTACTCCTTGCTCAGAGAACTGGACTCAACACGCCCTATTCACCGCACAAGAATATATCTGACTAGTAATAATCTTAAAACCTATGTATTGATATCTCTCTGTTAGTGTGTCAAGTGGGTGTAAAGCGGCATAAACACAGCAGTGAAAAGCAGCTAAACCCCATTATCAAAATAAATTACTTTGAAACACCCATGAAACAAAGACAGTGAAAGAGAGAGAAATTCTTACACAATGCGTTCAGGGGCTGTGATGCGACCTGGATTGACCATATCTAGACCCACAGCTGGATGAGACATAAGGGTGGACACTCTTGGGGCTGAGAGGTTTGGTGAGGTTGGGTGAGCAAACGCAGACCCTTTAAAGTAATACTGCGTGGTACCCATCGCATGGGTCCCAAATCTCCAGGTTCAAGGGCATCTTCCTACATCGAAAACATGCATGAGAAAACAAAAAGATGGTACACCATGTGATGGGGAAAGGTTTCTAAAACGCACCTCATTTCTCTTCTCCTTGTGCCCGGGTTCGCCATTCCAGCCGCTTTACTAACAATCTCCCTACTTGGAGCATCAGCACCTTTAACCTCCTGTTCCGTACAGGTTGCAATTTGTCCTGAGGATGAACGGGTAGACGGGGAACCAGTGAGAGACTAGCTCTTGGTGTTGGGACAGGCACAGGTCACTCTATTTTCCCATCAGGAAGAAGAATTAACCACAGGCTCATCCTCCCCCCCGGAACCAGAACAGGGCCTGAAGCCATCCTGCGCTTTTGCGGCCAGCTCCCAAAAAAGCGAGTTGTACAATGGAGCTTCAGGGCACTGCAATTCACAAACCTGCAGAGTTATAAATGATAACTCTCGTCCACAAATATATTGAGGGAAGGCAAAGAAGAGGATTTGAAAGCAAGGCAGAAATGCAGGAAACAGATTTCAGGAGGTAGATTCGAATCGCCTTTAAAGCACATGAAAAGCGGCAAAACGTTGACAATGATGCCCTTGGCCAAAAAGGGCGTATGCGTTTTTTCCTGAATATATTCAGGAAAAAACGCATACGCCCTTTTTGGCCAACCAAGCAACCTGGAACGGCAAATCAGGGCTACAAAGAAGACTCGCTACCCATCGGTCAAAAGGGCCATGCTGAAAAAAGTCTCAAAACCAGAAATGCAGGACAGGCCATGGAGAAATGGGAGCCTTGCTACACTGATGGGCGGGATGTAAATTGCCAACAGCCACTCTGGAGAAGTGTACGGTGTGTCCTGAAACATCTAAAAAACACAGCTTAGAGAGCATAGGGCACTTCCACTCATGGGGGTATAAATTGGGAAAATGAAAAATCAGCAAGACACAAGCACCCCAAAGTTTAGGGCTGCTCTGTTGACCAGGACCTCCACTTCATTCCACCTTCAATATCCCAGGAGGGAGAAAAATGGATAAAGAAGTTGTGGTCCTTATGTACAATGGAATATCACTCAGCCATGAAATCAATGTCATAAGGCTAATAGCAGCATGATGAGTGGATTTAGGTACGACGATTCTAAGTGAAATAAGTCACACAGAAAAGGACACTTCTCATAAGGTATCACTTATAGAGGGAATGTAAAAACCGTTACACTTGAACTGAATTACAAAACAGAACAGAGTCACACATGCAGAAAACACACCATGGCTGCTTAACGGGAAAGGTAAGGTGGGGTGATACATAAAACAAGGGTTTCAAATTAGCTCAGATACCGTTCCATAAACCCAATATGTAATAGACAAGACCTACTCCTTGCTCAGAGAACTGGACTCAACACGCCCTATTCAACGCACAAGAATATATCTGACTAGTAATAATCTTAAAACCTATGTATTGATATCTCTCTGTTAGTGTGTCAAGTGGGTGTAAAGCGGCATAAACACAGCAGTGAAAAGCAGCTAAACCCCATTATCAAAATAAATTACTTTGAAACACCCATGAAACAAAGACAGTGAAAGAGAGAGAAATTCTTACACAATGCGTTCAGGGGCTGTGATGCGACCTGGATTGACCATATCTAGACCCACAGCTGGATGAGACATAAGGGTGGACACTCTTGGGGCTGAGAGGTTTGGTGAGGTTGGGTGAGCAAACGCAGACCCTTTAAAGTAATACTGCGTGGTACCCATCGCATGGGTCCCAAATCTCCAGGTTCAAGGGCATCTTCCTACATCGAAAACATGCATGAGAAAACAAAAAGATGGTACACCATGTGATGGGGAAAGGTTTCTAAAACGCACCTCATTTCTCTTCTCCTTGTGCCCGGGTTCGCCATTCCAGCCGCTTTACTAACAATCTCCCTACTTGGAGCATCAGCACCTTTAACCTCCTGTTCCGTACAGGTTGCAATTTGTCCTGAGGATGAACGGGTAGACGGGGAACCAGTGAGAGACTAGCTCTTGGTGTTGGGACAGGCACAGGTCACTCTATTTTCCCATCAGGAAGAAGAATTAACCACAGGCTCATCCTCCCCCCCGGAACCAGAACAGGGCCTGAAGCCATCCTGCGCTTTTGCGGCCAGCTCCCAAAAAAGCGAGTTGTACAATGGAGCTTCAGGGCACTGCAATTCACAAACCTGCAGAGTTATAAATGATAACTCTCGTCCACAAATATATTGAGGGAAGGCAAAGAAGAGGATTTGAAAGCAAGGCAGAAATGCAGGAAACAGATTTCAGGAGGTAGATTCGAATCGCCTTTAAAGCACATGAAAAGCGGCAAAACGTTGACAATGATGCCCTTGGCCAAAAAGGGCGTATGCGTTTTTTCCTGAATATATTCAGGAAAAAACGCATACGCCCTTTTTGGCCAACCAAGCAACCTGGAAAGGCAAATCAGGGCTACAAAGAAGACTCGCTACCCATCGGTCAAAAGGGCCATGCTGAAAAAAGTCTCAAAACCAGAAATGCAGGACAGGCCATGGAGAAATGGGAGCCTTGCTACACTGATGGGCGGGATGTAAATTGCCAACAGCCACTCTGGAGAAGTGTACGGTGTGTCCTGAAACATCTAAAAAACACAGCTTAGAGAGCATAGGGCACTTCCACTCATGGGGGTATAAATTGGGAAAATGAAAAATCAGTAAGACACAAGCACCCCAAAGTTTAGGGCTGCTCTGTTGACAAGGACCTCCACTTCATTCCACCTTCAATATCCCAGGAGGGAGAAAAATGGATAAAGAAGTTGTGGTCCTTATGTACAATGGAATATCACTCAGCCATGAAATCAATGTCATAAGGCTAATAGCAGCATGATGAGTGGATTTAGGTACGACGATTCTAAGTGAAATAAGTCACACAGAAAAGGACACTTCTCATAAGGTATCACTTATAGAGGGACTGTAAAAACCGTTACACTTGAACTGAATTACAAAACAGAACAGAGTCACACATGCAGAAAACACACTATGGCTGCTTAACGGGAAAGGTGAGGTGGGGTGATACATAAAACAAGGGTTTCAAATTAGCTCAGATACCGTTCCATAAACCCAATATGTAATAGACAAGACCTACTCCTTGCTCAGAGAACTGGACTCAACACGCCCTATTCACCGCACAAGAATATATCTGACTAGTAATAATCTTAAAACCTATGTATTGATATCTCTCTGTTAGTGTGTCAAGTGGGTGTAAAGCGGCATAAACACAGCAGTGAAAAGCAGCTAAACCCCATTATCAAAATAAATTACTTTGAAACACCCATGAAACAAAGACAGTGAAAGAGAGAGAAATTCTTACACAATGCGTTCAGGGGCTGTGATGCGACCTGGATTGACCATATCTAGACCCACAGCTGGATGAGACATAAGGGTGGACACTCTTGGGGCTGAGAGGTTTGGTGAGGTTGGGTGAGCAAACGCAGACCCTTTAAAGTAATACTGCGTGGTACCCATCGCATGGGTCCCAAATCTCCAGGTTCAAGGGCATCTTCCTACATCGAAAACATGCATGAGAAAACAAAAAGATGGTACACCATGTGATGGGGAAAGGTTTCTAAAACGCACCTCATTTCTCTTCTCCTTGTGCCCGGGGTCGCCATTCCAGCCGCTTTACTAACAATCTCCCTACTTGGAGCATCAGCACCTTTAACCTCCTGTTCCGTACAGGTTGCAATTTGTCCTGAGGATGAACGGGTAGACGGGGAACCAGTGAGAGACTAGCTCTTGGTGTTGGGACAGGCACAGGTCACTCTATTTTCCCATCAGGAAGAAGAATTAACCACAGGCTCATCCTCCCCCCCGGAACCAGAACAGGGCCTGAAGCCATCCTGCGCTTTTGCGGCCAGCTCCCAAAAAAGCGAGTTGTACAATGGAGCTTCAGGGCACTGCAATTCACAAACCTGCAGAGTTATAAATGATAACTCTCGTCCACAAATATATTGAGGGAAGGCAAAGAAGAGGATTTGAAAGCAAGGCAGAAATGCAGGAAACAGATTTCAGGAGGTAGATTCGAATCGCCTTTAAAGCACATGAAAAGCGGCAAAACGTTGACAATGATGCCCTTGGCCAAAAAGGGCGTATGCGTTTTTTCCTGAATATATTCAGGAAAAAACGCATACGCCCTTTTTGGCCAACCAAGCAACCTGGAACGGCAAATCAGGGCTACAAAGAAGACTCGCTACCCATCGGTCAAAAGGGCCATGCTGAAAAAAGTCTCAAAACCAGAAATGCAGGACAGGCCATGGAGAAATGGGAGCCTTGCTACACTGATGGGCGGGATGTAAATTGCCAACAGCCACTCTGGAGAAGTGTACGGTGTGTCCTGAAACATCTAAAAAACACAGCTTAGAGAGCATAGGGCACTTCCACTCATGGGGGTATAAATTGGGAAAATGAAAAATCAGCAAGACACAAGCACCCCAAAGTTGAGGGCTGCTCTGTTGACAAGGACCTCCACTTCATTCCACCTTCAATATCCCAGGAGGGAGAAAAATGGATAAAGAAGTTGTGGTCCTTATGTACAATGGAATATCACTCAGCCATGAAATCAATGTCATAAGGCTAATAGCAGCATGATGAGTGGATTTAGGTACGACGATTCTAAGTGAAATAAGTCACACAGAAAAGGACACTTCTCATAAGGTATCACTTATAGAGGGAATGTAAAAACCGTTACACTTGAACTGAATTACAAAACAGAACAGAGTCACACATGCAGAAAACACACCATGGCTGCTTAACGGGAAAGGTAAGGTGGGGTGATACATAAAACAAGGGTTTCAAATTAGCTCAGATACCGTTCCATAAACCCAATATGTAATAGACAAGACCTACTCCTTGCTCAGAGAACTGGACTCAACACGCCCTATTCAACGCACAAGAATATATCTGACTAGTAATAATCTTAAAACCTATGTATTGATATCTCTCTGTTAGTGTGTCAAGTGGGTGTAAAGCGGCATAAACACAGCAGTGAAAAGCAGCTAAACCCCATTATCAAAATAAATTACTTTGAAACACCCATGAAACAAAGACAGTGAAAGAGAGAGAAATTCTTACACAATGCGTTCAGGGGCTGTGATGCGACCTGGATTGACCATATCTAGACCCACAGCTGGATGAGACATAAGGGTGGACACTCTTGGGGCTGAGAGGTTTGGTGAGGTTGGGTGAGCAAACGCAGACCCTTTAAAGTAATACTGCGTGGTACCCATCGCATGGGTCCCAAATCTCCAGGTTCAAGGGCATCTTCCTACATCGAAAACATGCATGAGAAAACAAAAAGATGGTACACCATGTGATGGGGAAAGGTTTCTAAAACGCACCTCATTTCTCTTCTCCTTGTGCCCGGGTTCGCCATTCCAGCCGCTTTACTAACAATCTCCCTACTTGGAGCATCAGCACCTTTAACCTCCTGTTCCGTACAGGTTGCAATTTGTCCTGAGGATGAACGGGTAGACGGGGAACCAGTGAGAGACTAGCTCTTGGTGTTGGGACAGGCACAGGTCACTCTATTTTCCCATCAGGAAGAAGAATTAACCACAGGCTCATCCTCCCCCCCGGAACCAGAACAGGGCCTGAAGCCATCCTGCGCTTTTGCGGCCAGCTCCCAAAAAAGCGAGTTGTACAATGGAGCTTCAGGGCACTGCAATTCACAAACCTGCAGAGTTATAAATGATAACTCTCGTCCACAAATATATTGAGGGAAGGCAAAGAAGAGGATTTGAAAGCAAGGCAGAAATGCAGGAAACAGATTTCAGGAGGTAGATTCGAATCGCCTTTAAAGCACATGAAAAGCGGCAAAACGTTGACAATGATGCCCTTGGCCAAAAAGGGCGTATGCGTTTTTTCCTGAATATATTCAGGAAAAAACGCATACGCCCTTTTTGGCCAACCAAGCAACCTGGAAAGGCAAATCAGGGCTACAAAGAAGACTCGCTACCCATCGGTCAAAAGGGCCATGCTGAAAAAAGTCTCAAAACCAGAAATGCAGGACAGGCCATGGAGAAATGGGAGCCTTGCTACACTGATGGGCGGGATGTAAATTGCCAACAGCCACTCTGGAGAAGTGTACGGTGTGTCCTGAAACATCTAAAAAACACAGCTTAGAGAGCATAGGGCACTTCCACTCATGGGGGTATAAATTGGGAAAATGAAAAATCAGCAAGACACAAGCACCCCAAAGTTTAGGGCTGCTCTGTTGACAAGGACCTCCACTTCATTCCACCTTCAATATCCCAGGAGGGAGAAAAATGGATAAAGAAGTTGTGGTCCTTATGTACAATGGAATATCACTCAGCCATGAAATCAATGTCATAAGGCTAATAGCAGCATGATGAGTGGATTTAGGTACGACGATTCTAAGTGAAATAAGTCACACAGAAAAGGACACTTCTCATAAGGTATCACTTATAGAGGGACTGTAAAAACCGTTACACTTGAACTGAATTACAAAACAGAACAGAGTCACACATGCAGAAAACACACTATGGCTGCTTAACGGGAAAGGTGAGGTGGGGTGATACATAAAACAAGGGTTTCAAATTAGCTCAGATACCGTTCCATAAACCCAATATGTAATAGACAAGACCTACTCCTTGCTCAGAGAACTGGACTCAACACGCCCTATTCACCGCACAAGAATATATCTGACTAGTAATAATCTTAAAACCTATGTATTGATATCTCTCTGTTAGTGTGTCAAGTGGGTGTAAAGCGGCATAAACACAGCAGTGAAAAGCAGCTAAACCCCATTATCAAAATAAATTACTTTGAAACACCCATGAAACAAAGACAGTGAAAGAGAGAGAAATTCTTACACAATGCGTTCAGGGGCTGTGATGCGACCTGGATTGACCATATCTAGACCCACAGCTGGATGAGACATAAGGGTGGACACTCTTGGGGCTGAGAGGTTTGGTGAGGTTGGGTGAGCAAACGCAGACCCTTTAAAGTAATACTGCGTGGTACCCATCGCATGGGTCCCAAATCTCCAGGTTCAAGGGCATCTTCCTACATCGAAAACATGCATGAGAAAACAAAAAGATGGTACACCATGTGATGGGGAAAGGTTTCTAAAACGCACCTCATTTCTCTTCTCCTTGTGCCCGGGGTCGCCATTCCAGCCGCTTTACTAACAATCTCCCTACTTGGAGCATCAGCACCTTTAACCTCCTGTTCCGTACAGGTTGCAATTTGTCCTGAGGATGAACGGGTAGACGGGGAACCAGTGAGAGACTAGCTCTTGGTGTTGGGACAGGCACAGGTCACTCTATTTTCCCATCAGGAAGAAGAATTAACCACAGGCTCATCCTCCCCCCCGGAACCAGAACAGGGCCTGAAGCCATCCTGCGCTTTTGCGGCCAGCTCCCAAAAAAGCGAGTTGTACAATGGAGCTTCAGGGCACTGCAATTCACAAACCTGCAGAGTTATAAATGATAACTCTCGTCCACAAATATATTGAGGGAAGGCAAAGAAGAGGATTTGAAAGCAAGGCAGAAATGCAGGAAACAGATTTCAGGAGGTAGATTCGAATCGCCTTTAAAGCACATGAAAAGCGGCAAAACGTTGACAATGATGCCCTTGGCCAAAAAGGGCGTATGCGTTTTTTCCTGAATATATTCAGGAAAAAACGCATACGCCCTTTTTGGCCAACCAAGCAACCTGGAACGGCAAATCAGGGCTACAAAGAAGACTCGCTACCCATCGGTCAAAAGGGCCATGCTGAAAAAAGTCTCAAAACCAGAAATGCAGGACAGGCCATGGAGAAATGGGAGCCTTGCTACACTGATGGGCGGGATGTAAATTGCCAACAGCCACTCTGGAGAAGTGTACGGTGTGTCCTGAAACATCTAAAAAACACAGCTTAGAGAGCATAGGGCACTTCCACTCATGGGGGTATAAATTGGGAAAATGAAAAATCAGCAAGACACAAGCACCCCAAAGTTGAGGGCTGCTCTGTTGACAAGGACCTCCACTTCATTCCACCTTCAATATCCCAGGAGGGAGAAAAATGGATAAAGAAGTTGTGGTCCTTATGTACAATGGAATATCACTCAGCCATGAAATCAATGTCATAAGGCTAATAGCAGCATGATGAGTGGATTTAGGTACGACGATTCTAAGTGAAATAAGTCACACAGAAAAGGACACTTCTCATAAGGTATCACTTATAGAGGGAATGTAAAAACCGTTACACTTGAACTGAATTACAAAACAGAACAGAGTCACACATGCAGAAAACACACCATGGCTGCTTAACGGGAAAGGTAAGGTGGGGTGATACATAAAACAAGGGTTTCAAATTAGCTCAGATACCGTTCCATAAACCCAATATGTAATAGACAAGACCTACTCCTTGCTCAGAGAACTGGACTCAACACGCCCTATTCAACGCACAAGAATATATCTGACTAGTAATAATCTTAAAACCTATGTATTGATATCTCTCTGTTAGTGTGTCAAGTGGGTGTAAAGCGGCATAAACACAGCAGTGAAAAGCAGCTAAACCCCATTATCAAAATAAATTACTTTGAAACACCCATGAAACAAAGACAGTGAAAGAGAGAGAAATTCTTACACAATGCGTTCAGGGGCTGTGATGCGACCTGGATTGACCATATCTAGACCCACAGCTGGATGAGACATAAGGGTGGACACTCTTGGGGCTGAGAGGTTTGGTGAGGTTGGGTGAGCAAACGCAGACCCTTTAAAGTAATACTGCGTGGTACCCATCGCATGGGTCCCAAATCTCCAGGTTCAAGGGCATCTTCCTACATCGAAAACATGCATGAGAAAACAAAAAGATGGTACACCATGTGATGGGGAAAGGTTTCTAAAACGCACCTCATTTCTCTTCTCCTTGTGCCCGGGTTCGCCATTCCAGCCGCTTTACTAACAATCTCCCTACTTGGAGCATCAGCACCTTTAACCTCCTGTTCCGTACAGGTTGCAATTTGTCCTGAGGATGAACGGGTAGACGGGGAACCAGTGAGAGACTAGCTCTTGGTGTTGGGACAGGCACAGGTCACTCTATTTTCCCATCAGGAAGAAGAATTAACCACAGGCTCATCCTCCCCCCCGGAACCAGAACAGGGCCTGAAGCCATCCTGCGCTTTTGCGGCCAGCTCCCAAAAAAGCGAGTTGTACAATGGAGCTTCAGGGCACTGCAATTCACAAACCTGCAGAGTTATAAATGATAACTCTCGTCCACAAATATATTGAGGGAAGGCAAAGAAGAGGATTTGAAAGCAAGGCAGAAATGCAGGAAACAGATTTCAGGAGGTAGATTCGAATCGCCTTTAAAGCACATGAAAAGCGGCAAAACGTTGACAATGATGCTCTTGGCCAAAAAGGGCGTATGCGTTTTTTCCTGAATATATTCAGGAAAAAACGCATACGCCCTTTTTGGCCAACCAAGCAACCTGGAAAGGCAAATCAGGGCTACAAAGAAGACTCGCTACCCATCGGTCAAAAGGGCCATGCTGAAAAAAGTCTCAAAACCAGAAATGCAGGACAGGCCATGGAGAAATGGGAGCCTTGCTACACTGATGGGCGGGATGTAAATTGCCAACAGCCACTCTGGAGAAGTGTACGGTGTGTCCTGAAACATCTAAAAAACACAGCTTAGAGAGCATAGGGCACTTCCACTCATGGGGGTATAAATTGGGAAAATGAAAAATCAGCAAGACACAAGCACCCCAAAGTTGAGGGCTGCTCTGTTGACAAGGACCTCCACTTCATTCCACCTTCAATATCCCAGGAAAGAGAAAAATGGATAAAGAAGTTGTGGTCCTTATGTACAATGGAATATCACTCAGCCATGAAATCAATGTCATAAGGCTAATAGCAGCATGATGAGTGGATTTAGGTACGACGATTCTAAGTGAAATAAGTCACACAGAAAAGGACACTTCTCATAAGGTATCACTTATAGAGGGACTGTAAAAACCGTTACACTTGAACTGAATTACAAAACAGAACAGAGTCACACATGCAGAAAACACACTATGGCTGCTTAACGGGAAAGGTGAGGTGGGGTGATACATAAAACAAGGGTTTCAAATTAGCTCAGATACCGTTCCATAAACCCAATATGTAATAGACAAGACCTACTCCTTGCTCAGAGAACTGGACTCAACACGCCCTATTCACCGCACAAGAATATATCTGACTAGTAATAATCTTAAAACCTATGTATTGATATCTCTCTGTTAGTGTGTCAAGTGGGTGTAAAGCGGCATAAACACAGCAGTGAAAAGCAGCTAAACCCCATTATCAAAATAAATTACTTTGAAACACCCATGAAACAAAGACACTGAAAGAGAGAGAAATTCTTACACAATGCGTTCAGGGGCTGTGATGCAACCTGGATTGACCATATGTAGACCCACAGCTGGATGAGACATAAGGGTGGACACTCTTGGGGCTGAGAGGTTTGGTGAGGTTGGGTGAGCAAACGCAGACCCTTTAAAGTAATACTGCGTGGTACCCATCGCATGGGTCCCAAATCTCCAGGTTCAAGGGCATCTTCCTACATCGAAAACATGCATGAGAAAACAAAAAGATGGTACACCATGTGATGGGGAAAGGTTTCTAAAACGCACCTCATTTCTCTTCTCCTTGTGCCCGGGTTCGCCATTCCAGCCGCTTTACTAACAATCTCCCTACTTGGAGCATCAGCACCTTTAACCTCCTGTTCCGTACAGGTTGCAATTTGTCCTGAGGATGAACGGGTAGACGGGGAACCAGTGAGAGACTAGCTCTTGGTGTTGGGACAGGCACAGGTCACTCTATTTTCCCATCAGGAAGAAGAATTAACCACAGGCTCATCCTCCCCCCCGGAACCAGAACAGGGCCTGAAGCCATCCTGCGCTTTTGCGGCCAGCTCCCAAAAAAGCGAGTTGTACAATGGAGCTTCAGGGCACTGCAATTCACAAACCTGCAGAGTTATAAATGATAACTCTCGTCCACAAATATATTGAGGGAAGGCAAAGAAGAGGATTTGAAATCAAGGCAGAAATGCAGGAAACAGATTTCAGGAGGTAGATTCGAATCGCCTTTAAAGCACATGAAAAGCGGCAAAACGTTGACAATGATGCCCTTGGCCAAAAAGGGCGTATGCGTTTTTTCCTGAATATATTCAGGAAAAAACGCATACGCCCTTTTTGTCCAACCAAGCAACCTGGAAAGGCAAATCAGGGCTACAAAGAAGACTCGCTACCCATCGGTCAAAAGGGCCATGCTGAAAAAAGTCTCAAAACCAGAAATGCAGGACAGGCCATGGAGAAATGGGAGCCTTGCTACACTGATGGGCGGGATGTAAATTGCCAACAGCCACTCTGGAGAAGTGTACGGTGTGTCCTGAAACATCTAAAAAACACAGCTTAGAGAGCATAGGGCACTTCCACTCATGGGGGTATAAATTGGGAAAATGAAAAATCAGCAAGACACAAGCACCCCAAAGTTGAGGGCTGCTCTGTTGACAAGGACCTCCACTTCATTCCACCTTCAATATCCCAGGAGGGAGAAAAATGGATAAAGAAGTTGTGGTCCTTATGTACAATGGAATATCACTCAGCCATGAAATCAATGTCATAAGGCTAATAGCAGCATGATGAGTGGATTTAGGTACGACGATTCTAAGTGAAATAAGTCACACAGAAAAGGACACTTCTCATAAGGTATCACTTATAGAGGGACTGTAAAAACCGTTACACTTGAACTGAATTACAAAACAGAACAGAGTCACACATGCAGAAAACACACTATGGCTGCTTAACGGGAAAGGTGAGGTGGGGTGATACATAAAACAAGGGTTTCAAATTAGCTCAGATACCGTTCCATAAACCCAATATGTAATAGACAAGACCTACTCCTTGCTCAGAGAACTGGACTCAACACGCCCTATTCACCGCACAAGAATATATCTGACTAGTAATAATCTTAAAACCTATGTATTGATATCTCTCTGTTAGTGTGTCAAGTGGGTGTAAAGCGGCATAAACACAGCAGTGAAAAGCAGCTAAACCCCATTATCAAAATAAATTACTTTGAAAAACCCATGAAACAAAGACAGTGAAAGAGAGAGAAATTCTTACACAATGCGTTCAGGGGCTGTGATGCAACCTGGATTGACCATTTCTAGACCCACAGCTGGATGAGACATAAGGGTGGACACTCTTGGGGCTGAGAGGTTTGGTGAGGTTGGGTGAGCAAACGCAGACCCTTTAAAGTAATACTGCGTGGTACCCATCGCATGGGTCCCAAATCTCCAGGTTCAAGGGCATCTTCCTACATCGAAAACATGCATGAGAAAACAAAAAAGATGGTACACCATGTGATGGGGAAAGGTTTCTAAAACGCACCTCATTTCTCTTCTCCTTGTGCCCGGGGTCGCCATTCCAGCCGCTTTACTAACAATCTCCCTACTTGGAGCATCAGCACCTTTAACCTCCTGTTCCGTACAGGTTGCAATTTGTCCTGAGGATGAACGGGAATACGGGGAACCAGTGAGAGACTAGCTCTTGTTGTTGGGACAGGCACAGGTCACTCTATTTTCCCATCAGGAAGAAGAATTAACCACAGGCTCATCCTCCCCCCCGGAACCAGAACAGGGCCTGAAGCCATCCTGCGCTTTTGCGGCCAGCTCCCAAAAAAGCGAGTTGTACAATGGAGCTTCAGGGCACTGCAATTCACAAACATGCAGAGTTATAAATGATAACTCTCGTCCACAAATATATTGAGGGAAGGCAAAGAAGAGGATTTGAAATCAAGGCAGAAATGCAGGAAACAGATTTCAGGAGGTAGATTCGAATCGCCTTTAAAGCACATGAAAAGCGGCAAAACGTTGACAATGATGCTCTTGGCCAAAAAGGGCGTATGCGTTTTTTCCTGAATATATTCAGGAAAAAACGCATACGCCCTTTTTGGCCAACCAAGCAACCTGGAAAGGCAAATCAGGGCTACAAAGAAGACTCGCTACCCATCGGTCAAAAGGGCCATGCTGAAAAAAGTCTCAAAACCAGAAATGCAGGACAGGCCATGGAGAAATGGGAGCCTTGCTACACTGATGGGTGGGATGTAAATTGCCAAGAGCCACTCTGGAGAAGTGTACGGTGTGTCCTGAAACATCTAAAAAACACAGCTTAGAGAGCATAGGGCACTTCCACTCATGGGGGTATAAATTGGGAAAATGAAAAATCAGCAAGACACAAGCACCCCAAAGTTTAGGGCTGCTCTGTTGACAAGGACCTCCACTTCATTCCACCTTCAATATCCCAGGAGGGAGAAAAATGGATTAAGAAGTTGTGGTCCTTATGTACAATGGAATATCACTCAGCCATGAAATCAATGTCATAAGGCTAATAGCAGCATGATGAGTGGATTTAGGTACGACGATTCTAAGTGAAATAAGTCACACAGAAAAGGACACTTCTCATAAGGTATCACTTATAGAGGGAATGTAAAAACCGTTACACTTGAACTGAATTACAAAACAGAACAGAGTCACACATGCAGAAAACACACTATGGCTGCTTAACGGGAAAGGTAAGGTGGGGTGATACATAAAACAAGGGTTTCAAATTAGCTCAGATACCGTTCCATAAACCCAATATGTAATAGACAAGACCTACTCCTTGCTCAGAGAACTGGACTCAACACGCCCTATTCACCGCACAAGAATATATCTGACTAGTAATAATCTTAAAACCTATGTATTGATATCTCTCTGTTAGTGTGTCAAGTGGGTGTAAAGCGGCATAAACACAGCAGTGAAAAGCAGCTAAACCCCATTATCAAAATAAATTACTTTGAAACACCCATGAAACAAAGACAGTGAAAGAGAGAGAAATTCTTACACAATGCGTTCAGGGGCTGTGATGCAACCTGGATTGACCATATGTAGACCCACAGCTGGATGAGACATAAGGGTGGACACTCTTGGGGCTGAGAGGTTTGGTGAGGTTGGGTGAGCAAACGCAGACCCTTTAAAGTAATACTGCGTGGTACCCATCGCATGGGTCCCAAATCTCCAGGTTCAAGGGCATCTTCCTACATCGAAAACATGCATGAGAAAACAAAAAGATGGTACACCATGTGATGGGGAAAGGTTTCTAAAACGCACCTCATTTCTCTTCTCCTTGTGCCCGGGTTCGCCATTCCAGCCGCTTTACTAACAATCTCCCTACTTGGAGCATCAGCACCTTTAACCTCCTGTTCCGTACAGGTTGCAATTTGTCCTGAGGATGAACGGGTAGACGGGGAACCAGTGAGAGACTAGCTCTTGGTGTTGGGACAGGCACAGGTCACTCTATTTTCCCATCAGGAAGAAGAATTAACCACAGGCTCATCCTCCCCCCCGGAACCAGAACAGGGCCTGAAGCCATCCTGCGCTTTTGCGGCCAGCTCCCAAAAAAGCGAGTTGTACAATGGAGCTTCAGGGCACTGCAATTCACAAACATGCAGAGTTATAAATGATAACTCTCGTCCACAAATATATTTAGGGAAGGCAAAGAAGAGGATTTGAAATCAAGGCAGAAATGCAGGAAACAGATTTCAGGAGGTAGATTCGAATCGCCTTTAAAGCACATGAAAAGCGGCAAAACGTTGAGAATGATGCCCTTGGCCAAAAAGGGCGTATGCGTTTTTTCCTGAATATATTCAGGAAAAAACGCATACGCCCTTTTTGGCCAACCAAGCAACCTGGAAAGGCAAATCAGGGCTACAAAGAAGACTCGCTACCCATCGGTCAAAAGGGCCATGCTGAAAAAAGTCTCAAAACCAGAAATGCAGGACAGGCCATGGAGAAATGGGAGCCTTGCTACACTGATGGGCGGGATGTAAATTGCCAACAGCCACTCTGGAGAAGTGTACGGTGTGTCCTGAAACATCTAAAAAACACAGCTTAGAGAGCATAGGGCACTTCCACTCATGGGGTTATAAATTGGGAAAATGAAAAATCAGCAAGACACAAGCACCCCAAAGTTTAGGGCTGCTCTGTTGACAAGGACCTCCACTTCATTCCACCTTCAATATCCCAGGAGGGAGAAAAATGGATAAAGAAGTTGTGGTCCTTATGTACAATGGAATATCACTCAGCCATGAAATCAATGTCATAAGGCTAATAGCAGCATGATGAGTGGATTTAGGTACGACGATTCTAAGTGAAATAAGTCACACAGAAAAGGACACTTCTCATAAGGTATCACTTATAGAGGGACTGTAAAAACCGTTACACTTGAACTGAATTACAAAACAGAACAGAGTCACACATGCAGAAAACACACTATGGCTGCTTAACGGGAAAGGTGAGGTGGGGTGATACATAAAACAAGGGTTTCAAATTAGCTCAGATACCGTTCCATAAACCCAATATGTAATAGACAAGACCTACTCCTTGCTCAGAGAACTGGACTCAACACGCCCTATTCACCGCACAAGAATATATCTGACTAGTAATAATCTTAAAACCTATGTATTGATATCTCTCTGTTAGTGTGTCAAGTGGGTGTAAAGCGGCATAAACACAGCAGTGAAAAGCAGCTAAACCCCATTATAAAAATAAATTACTTTGAAAAACCCATGAAACAAAGACAGTGAAAGAGAGAGAAATTCTTACACAATGCGTTCAGGGGCTGTGATGCAACCTGGATTGACCATTTCTAGACCCACAGCTGGATGAGACATAAGGGTGGACACTCTTGGGGCTGAGAGGTTTGGTGAGGTTGGGTGAGCAAACGCAGACCCTTTAAAGTAATACTGCGTGGTACCCATCGCATGGGTCCCAAATCTCCAGGTTCAAGGGCATCTTCCTACATCGAAAACATGCATGAGAAAACAAAAAAGATGGTACACCATGTGATGGGGAAAGGTTTCTAAAACGCACCTCATTTCTCTTCTCCTTGTGCCCGGGGTCGCCATTCCAGCCGCTTTACTAACAATCTCCCTACTTGGAGCATCAGCACCTTTAACCTCCTGTTCCGTACAGGTTGCAATTTGTCCTGAGGATGAACGGGAATACGGGGAACCAGTGAGAGACTAGCTCTTGTTGTTGGGACAGGCACAGGTCACTCTATTTTCCCATCAGGAAGAAGAATTAACCACAGGCTCATCCTCCCCCCCGGAACCAGAACAGGGCCTGAAGCCATCCTGCGCTTTTGCGGCCAGCTCCCAAAAAAGCGAGTTGTACAATGGAGCTTCAGGGCACTGCAATTCACAAACCTGCAGAGTTATAAATGATAACTCTCGTCCACAAATATATTGAGGGAAGGCAAAGAAGAGGATTTGAAATCAAGGCAGAAATGCAGGAAACAGATTTCAGGAGGTAGATTCGAATCGCCTTTAAAGCACATGAAAAGCGGCAAAACGTTGACAATGATGCCCTTGGCCAAAAAGGGCGTATGCGTTTTTTCCTGAATATATTCAGGAAAAAACGCATACGCCCTTTTTGGCCAACCAAGCAACCTGGAAAGGCAAATCAGGGCTACAAAGAAGACTCGCTACCCATCGGTCAAAAGGGCCATGCTGAAAAAAGTCTCAAAACCAGAAATGCAGGACAGGCCATGGAGAAATGGGAGCCTTGCTACACTGATGGGCGGGATGTAAATTGCCAACAGCCACTCTGGAGAAGTGTACGGTGTGTCCTGAAACATCTAAAAAACACAGCTTAGAGAGCATAGGGCACTTCCACTCATGGGGGTATAAATTGGAAAAATGAAAAATCAGCAAGACACAAGCACCCCAAAGTTTAGGGCTGCTCTGTTGACAAGGACCTCCACTTCATTCCACCTTCAATATCCCAGGAGGGAGAAAAATGGATAAAGAAGTTGTGGTCCTTATGTACAATGGAATATCACTCAGCCATGAAATCAATGTCATAAGGCTAATAGCAGCATGATGAGTGGATTTAGGTACGACGATTCTAAGTGAAATAAGTCACACAGAAAAGGACACTTCTCATAAGGTATCACTTATAGAGGGACTGTAAAAACCGTTACACTTGAACTGAATTACAAAACAGAACAGAGTCACACATGCAGAAAACACACTATGGCTGCTTAACGGGAAAGGTGAGGTGGGGTGATACATAAAACAAGGGTTTCAAATTAGCTCAGATACCGTTCCATAAACCCAATATGTAATAGACAAGACCTACTCCTTGCTCAGAGAACTGGACTCAACACGCCCTATTCACCGCACAAGAATATATCTGACTAGTAATAATCTTAAAACCTATGTATTGATATCTCTCTGTTAGTGTGTCAAGTGGGTGTAAAGCGGCATAAACACAGCAGTGAAAAGCAGCTAAACCCCATTATAAAAATAAATTACTTTGAAAAACCCATGAAACAAAGACAGTGAAAGAGAGAGAAATTCTTACACAATGCGTTCAGGGGCTGTGATGCAACCTGGATTGACCATTTCTAGACCCACAGCTGGATGAGACATAAGGGTGGACACTCTTGGGGCTGAGAGGTTTGGTGAGGTTGGGTGAGCAAACGCAGACCCTTTAAAGTAATACTGCGTGGTACCCATCGCATGGGTCCCAAATCTCCAGGTTCAAGGGCATCTTCCTACATCGAAAACATGCATGAGAAAACAAAAAAGATGGTACACCATGTGATGGGGAAAGGTTTCTAAAACGCACCTCATTTCTCTTCTCCTTGTGCCCGGGGTCGCCATTCCAGCCGCTTTACTAACAATCTCCCTACTTGGAGCATCAGCACCTTTAACCTCCTGTTCCGTACAGGTTGCAATTTGTCCTGAGGATGAACGGGAATACGGGGAACCAGTGAGAGACTAGCTCTTGTTGTTGGGACAGGCACAGGTCACTCTATTTTCCCATCAGGAAGAAGAATTAACCACAGGCTCATCCTCCCCCCCGGAACCAGAACAGGGCCTGAAGCCATCCTGCGCTTTTGCGGCCAGCTCCCAAAAAAGCGAGTTGTACAATGGAGCTTCAGGGCACTGCAATTCACAAACCTGCAGAGTTATAAATGATAACTCTCGTCCACAAATATATTGAGGGAAGGCAAAGAAGAGGATTTGAAATCAAGGCAGAAATGCAGGAAACAGATTTCAGGAGGTAGATTCGAATCGCCTTTAAAGCACATGAAAAGCGGCAAAACGTTGACAATGATGCCCTTGGCCAAAAAGGGCGTATGCGTTTTTTCCTGAATATATTCAGGAAAAAACGCATACGCCCTTTTTGGCCAACCAAGCAACCTGGAAAGGCAAATCAGGGCTACAAAGAAGACTCGCTACCCATCGGTCAAAAGGGCCATGCTGAAAAAAGTCTCAAAACCAGAAATGCGGGACAGGCCATGGAGAAATGGGAGCCTTGCTACACTGATGGGCGGGATGTAAATTGCCAACAGCCACTCTGGAGAAGTGTACGGTGTGTCCTGAAACATCTAAAAAACACAGCTTAGAGAGCATAGGGCACTTCCACTCATGGGGGTATAAATTGGGAAAATGAAAAATCAGCAAGACACAAGCACCCCAAAGTTTAGGGCTGCTCTGTTGACAAGGACCTCCACTTCATTCCAACTTCAATATCCCAGGAGGGAGAAAAATGGATAAAGAAGTTGTGGTCCTTATGTACAATGGAATATCACTCCGCCATGAAATCAATGTCATAAGGCTAATAGCAGCATGATGAGTGGATTTAGGTACGACGATTCTAAGTGAAATAAGTCACACAGAAAAGGACACTTCTCATAAGGTATCACTTATAGAGGGAATGTAAAAACCGTTACACTTGAACTGAATTACAAAACAGAACAGAGTCACACATGCAGAAAACACACTATGGCTGCTTAACGGGAAAGGTAAGGTGGGGTGATACATAAAACAAGGGTTTCAAATTAGCTCAGATACCGTTCCATAAACCCAATATGTAATAGACAAGACCTACTCCTTGCTCAGAGAACTGGACTCAACACGCCCTATTCACCGCACAAGATTATATCTGACTAGTAATAATCGTAAAGCCTATGTATTGATATCTCTCTGTTAGTGTGTCAAGTGGGTGTAAAGCGGCATAAACACAGCAGTGAAAAGCAGCTAAACCCCATTATAAAAATAAATTACTTTGAAAAACCCATGAAACAGAGACAGTGAAAGAGAGAGAAATTCTTACACAATGCGTTCAGGGGCTGTGATGCAACCTGGATTGACCATTTCTAGACCAACAGCTGGATGAGACATAAGGGTGGACACTCTTGGGGCTGAGAGGTTTGGTGAGGTTGGGTGAGCAAACGCAGACCCTTTAAAGTAATACTGCGTGGTACCCATCGCATGGGTCCCAAATCTCCAGGTTCAAGGGCATCTTCCTACATCGAAAACATGCATGAGAAAACAAAAAGATGGTACACCATGTGATGGGGAAAGGTTTCTAAAACGCACCTAATTTCTCTTCTCCTTGTGCCCGGGTTAGCCATTCCAGCTGCTTTACTAACAATCTCCCTACTTGGAGCATCAGCACCTTTAACCTCCTGTTCCGTACAGGTTGCAATTTGTCCTGAGGATGAACGGGTAGACGGGGAACCAGTGAGAGACTAGCTCTTGTTGTTGGGACAGGCACAGGTCACTCTATTTTCCCATCAGGAAGAAGAATTAACCACAGGCTCATCCTCCCCCCCGGAACCAGAACAGGGCCTGAAGCCATCCTGCGCTTTTGCGGCCAGCTCCCAAAAAAGCGAGTTGTAAAATGGAGCTTCAGGGCACTTCAATTCACAAACCTACAGAGTTATAAATGATAACTCTCGTCCACAAATATATTGAGGGAAGGCAAAGAAGAGGATTTGAAATCAAGGCAGAATTGTAGGAAACAGATTTCAGGAGGTAGATTCGAATCGCCTTTAAAGCACATGAAAAGCGGCAAAACGTTGACAATGATGCCCTTGGCCAAAAAGGGCGTATGCGTTTTTTCCTGAATATATTCAGGAAAAAACGCATACGCCCTTTTTGGCCAACCAAGCAACCTGAAAAGGCAAATCAGCGCTACAAAGCAGACTCGCTACCCATCGGTCAAAAGGGCCATGCTGAAAAAAGTCTCAAAACCAGAAATGCAGGACAGGCCATGGAGAAATGGGAGCCTTGCTACACTGATGGGCGGGATGTAAATTGCCAAGAGTCACTCTGGAGAAGTGTACGGTGTGTCCTGAAACATCTAAAAAACACAGCTTAGAGAGCATAGGGCACTTCCACTCATGGGGGTATAAATTGGGAAAATGAAAAATCAGCAAGACACAAGCACCCCAAAGTTTAGGGCTGCTCTGTTGACAAGGACCTCCACTTCATTCCACCTTCAATATCCCAGGAGGGAGAAAAATGGATAAAGAAGTTGTGGTCCTTATGTACAATGGAATATCACTCAGCCATGAAATCAATGTCATAAGGCTAATAGCAGCATGATGAGTGGATTTAGGTACGACGATTCTAAGTGAAATAAGTCACACAGAAAAGGACACTTCTCATAAGGTATCACTTATAGAGGGACTGTAAAAACCGTTACACTTGAACTGAATTACAAAACAGAACAGAGTCACACATGCAGAAAACACACTATGGCTGCTTAACGGGAAAGGTGAGGTGGGGTGATACATAAAACAAGGGTTTCAAATTAGCTCAGATACCGTTCCATAAACCCAATATGTAATAGACAAGACCTACTCCTTGCTCAGAGAACTGGACTCAACACGCCCTATTCACCGCACAAGAATATATCTGACTAGTAATAATCTTAAAACCTATGTATTGATATCTCTCTGTTAGTGTGTCAAGTGGGTGTAAAGCGGCATAAACACAGCAGTGAAAAGCAGCTAAACCCCATTACAAAAATAAATTACTTTGAAAAACCCATGAAACAAAGACAGTGAAAGAGAGAGAAATTCTTACACAATGCGTTCAGGGGCTGTGATGCAACCTGGATTGACCATTTCTAGACCCACAGCTGGATGAGACATAAGGGTGGACACTCTTGGGGCTGAGAAGTTTGGTGAGGTTGGGTGAGCAAACGCAGACCCTTTAAAGTAATACTGCGTGGTACCCATCGCATGGGTCCCAAATCTCCAGGTTCAAGGGCATCTTCCTACATCGAAAACATGCATGAGAAAACAAAAAGATGGTACACCATGTGATGGGGAAAGGTTTCTAAAACGCACCTCATTTCTCTTCTCCTTGTGCCCGGGGTCGCCATTCCAGCCGCTTTACTAACAATCTCCCTACTTGGAGCATCAGCACCTTTAACCTCCTGTTCCGTACAGGTTGCAATTTGTCCTGAGGATGAACGGGTAGACGGGGAACCAGTGAGAGACTAGCTCTTGGTGTTGGGACAGGCACAGGTCACTCTATTTTCCCATCAGGAAGAAGAATTAACCACAGGCTCATCCTCCCCCCCGGAACCAGAACAGGGCCTGAAGCCATCCTGTGCTTTTGCGGCCAGCTCCCAAAAAAGCGAGTTGTACAATGGAGCTTCAGGGCACTGCAATTCACAAACATGCAGAGTTATAAATGATAACTCTCGTCCACAAATATATTTAGGGAAGGCAAAGAAGAGGATTTGAAATCAAGGCAGAAATGCAGGAAACAGATTTCAGGAGGTAGATTCGAATCGCCTTTAAAGCACATGAAAAGCGGCAAAACGTTGACAATGATGCTCTTGGCCAAAAAGGGCGTATGCGTTTTTTCCTGAATATATTCAGGAAAAAACGCATACGCCCTTTTTGGCCAACCAAGCAACCTGGAAAGGCAAATCAGGGCTACAAAGAAGACTCGCTACCCATCGGTCAAAAGGGCCATGCTGAAAAAAGTCTCAAAACCAGAAATGCAGGACAGGCCATGGAGAAATGGGAGCCTTGCTACACTGATGGGCGGGATGTAAATTGCCAACAGCCACTCTGGAGAAGTGTACGGTGTGTCCTGAAACATCTAAAAAACACAGCTTAGAGAGCATAGGGCACTTCCACTCATGGGGGTATAAATTGGGAAAATGAAAATTCAGCAAGACACAAGCACCCCAAAGTTTAGGGCTGCTCTGTTGACAAGGACCTCCACTTCATTCCACCTTCAATATCCCAGGAAAGAGAAAAATGGATAAAGAAGTTGTGGTCCTTATGTACAATGGAATATCACTCAGCCATGAAATCAATGTCATAAGGCTAGTAGCAGCATGATGAGTGGATTTAGGTACGACGATTCTAAGTGAAATAAGTCACACAGAAAAGGACACTTCTCATAAGGTATCACTTATAGAGGGAATGTAAAAACCGTTACACTTGAACTGAATTACAAAACAGAACAGAGTCACACATGTAGAAAACACACTATGGCTGCTTAACGGGAAAGGTGAGGTGGGGTGATACATAAAACAAGGGTTTCAAATTAGCTCAGATACCGTTCCATAAACCCAATATGTAATAGACAAGACCTACTCCTTGCTCAGAGAACTGGACTCAACACGCCCTATTCACCGCACAAGAATATATCTGACTAGTAATAATCTTAAAACCTATGTATTGATATCTCTCTGTTAGTGTGTCAAGTGGGTGTAAAGCGGCATAAACACAGCAGTGAAAAGCAGCTAAACCCCATTATAAAAATAAATTACTTTGAAAAACCCATGAAACAAAGACAGTGAAAGAGAGAGAAATTCTTACACAATGCGTTCAGGGGCTGTGATGCAACCTGGATTGACCATATCTAGACCCACAGCTGGATGAGACATAAGGGTGGACACTCTTGGGGCTGAGAGGTTTGGTGAGGTTGGGTGAGCAAACGCAGACCCTTTAAAGAAATACTGTGTGGTACCCATCGCATGGGTCCCAAATCTCCAGGTTCAAGGGCATCTTCCTACATCGAAAACATGCATGAGAAAACAAAAAAGATGGTACACCATGTGATGGGGAAAGGTTTCTAAAACGCACCTCATTTCTCTTCTCCTTGTGCCCGGGGTCGCCATTCCATCCGCTTTACTAACAATCTCCCTACTTGGAGCATCAGCACCTTTAACCTCCTGTTCCGTACAGGTTGCAATTTGTCCTGAGGATGAACGGGTAGACTGGGAACCAGTGAGAGACTAGCTCTTGGTGTTGGGACAGGCACAGGTCACTCTATTTTCCCATCAGGAAGAAGAATTAACCACAGGCTCATCCTCCCCCCCGGAACCAGAACAGGGCCTGAAGCCATCCTGCGCTTTTGCGGCCAGCTCCCAAAAAAGCGAGTTGTACAATGGAGCTTCAGGGCACTGCAATTCACAAACCTGCAGAGTTATAAATGATAACTCTCGTCCACAAATATATTGAGGGAAGGCAAAGAAGAGGATTTGAAAGCAAGGCAGAAATGCAGGAAACAGATTTCAGGAGGTAGATTCGAATCGCCTTTAAAGCACATGAAAAGCGGCAAAACGTTGACAATGATGCCCTTGGCCAAAAAGGGCGTATGCGTTTTTTCCTGAATATATTCAGGAAAAAACGCATACGCCCTTTTTGGCCAACCAAGCAACCTGGAAAGGCAAATCAGGGCTACAAAGAAGACTCGCTACCCATCGGTCAAAAGGGCCATGCTGAAAAAAGTCTCAAAACCAGAAATGCAGGACAGGCCATGGAGAAATGGGAGCCTTGCTACACTGATGGGCGGGATGTAAATTGCCAACAGCCACTCTGGAGAAGTGTACGGTGTGTCCTGAAACATCTAAAAAACACAGCTTAGAGAGCATAGGGCACTTCCACTCATGGGGGTATAAATTGGGAAAATGAAAAATCAGCAAGACACAAGCACCCCAAAGTTTAGGGCTGCTCTGTTGACAAGGACCTCCACTTCATTCCACCTTCAATATCCCAGGAGGGAGAAAAATGGATAAAGAAGTTGTGGTCCTTATGTACAATGGAATATCACTCAGCCATGAAATCAATGTCATAAGGCTAATAGCAGCATGATGAGTGGATTTAGGTACGACGATTCTAAGTGAAATAAGTCACACAGAAAAGGACACTTCTCATAAGGTATCACTTATAGAGGGAATGTAAAAACCGTTACACTTGAACTGAATTACAAAACAGAACAGAGTCACACATGCAGAAAACACACTATGGCTGCTTAACGGGAAAGGTAAGGTGGGGTGATACATAAAACAAGGGTTTCAAATTAGCTCAGATACCGTTCCATAAACCCAATATGTAATAGACAAGACCTACTCCTTGCTCAGAGAACTGGACTCAACACGCCCTATTCACCGCACAAGAATATATCTGACTAGTAATAATCTTAAAACCTATGTATTGATATCTCTCTGTTAGTGTGTCAAGTGGGTGTAAAGCGGCATAAACACAGCAGTGAAAAGCAGCTAAACCCCATTATAAAAATAAATTACTTTGAAAAACCCATGAAACAGAGACAGTGAAAGAGAGAGAAATTCTTACACAATGCGTTCAGGGGCTGTGATGCAACCTGGATTGACCATATCTAGACCCACAGCTGGATGAGACATAAGGGTGGACACTCTTGGGGCTGAGAGGTTTGGTGAGGTTGGGTGAGCAAACGCAGACCCTTTAAAGTAATACTGCGTGGTACCCATCGCATGGGTCCCAAATCTCCAGGTTCAAGGGCATCTTCCTACATCGAAAACATGCATGAGAAAACAAAAAGATGGTACACCATGTGATGGGGAAAGGTTTCTAAAACGCACCTCATTTCTCTTCTCCTTGTGCCCGGGTTCGCCATTCCAGCCGCTTTACTAACAATCTCCCTACTTGGAGCATCAGCACCTTTAACCTCCTGTTCCGTACAGGTTGCAATTTGTCCTGAGGATGAACGGGTAGACGGGGAACCAGTGAGAGACTAGCTCTTGGTGTCGGGACAGGCACAGGTCACTCTATTTTCCCATCAGGAAGAAGAATTAACCACAGGCTCATCCTCCCCCCCGGAACCAGAACAGGGCCTGAAGCCATCCTGTGCTTTTGCGGCCAGCTCCCAAAAAAGCGAGTTGTACAATGGAGGTCCAGGGCACTGCAATTCACAAACCTGCAGAGTTATAAATGATAACTCTCGTCCACAAATATATTGAGGGAAGGCAAAGAAGAGGATTTGAAATCAAGGCAGAATTGCAGGAAACAGATTTCAGGAGGTAGATTCGAATCGCCTTTAAAGCACATGAAAAGCGGCAAAACGTTGACAATGATGCCCTTGGCCAAAAAGGGCGTATGTGTTTTTTCCTGAATATATTCAGGAAAAAACGCATACGCCCTTTTTGGCCAACCAAGCAACCTGGAAAGGCAAATCAGCGCTATGGAGAAGTCTCGCTTCCCATCGGTCAAAAGGGCCATGCTGAAAAAAGTTTCAAAACCAGAAATGCAGGACAGGCCATGGAGAAATGGGAGCCTTGCTACACTGATGGGCGGGATGTAAATTGCCAACAGCCACTCTGGAGAAGTGTACGGTGTGTCCTGAAACATCTGAAAAACACAGCTTAGAGAGCATAGGGCACTTCCACTCATGGGGGTATATATTGGGAAAATGAAAAATCAGCAAGACACAAGCACCCCAAAGTTGAGGGCTGCTCTGTTGACAAGGACCTCCACTTCATTCCACCTTAAATATCCCAGGAAAGAGAAACATGGATAAAGAAGTTGTGGTCCTTATGTACAATGGAATATCACTCAGCCATGAAATCAATGTCATAAGGTTAGTAGCAGCATGATGAGTAGATTTAGGTACGACGATTCTAAGTGAAATAAGTCACACAGAAAAGGACACTTCTCATAAGGTATCACTTATAGAGGGACTGTAAAAACCGTTACACTTGAACTGAATTACAAAACAGAACAGAGTCACACATGCAGAAAACACACTATGGCTGCTTAACGGGAAAGGTGAGGTGGGGTGATACATAAAACAAGGGTATCAAATTAGCTCAGATACCGTTCCATAAACCCAATATGTAGTAGACAAGACCTACTCCTTGCTCAGAGAACTGGACTCAACACGCCCTATTCACCGCACAAGAATATATCTGACTAGTAATAATCTTGAAACCTATGTATTGATATCTCTCTGTTAGTGTGTCAAGTGGGTGTAAAGCGGCATAAACACAGCCGTGAAAAGCAGCTAAACCCCATTATGAAAATAAATTACTTTGAAAAACCCATGAAACAACGACAGTGAAAGAGATAGAAATTCTTACACAATGAGTTCAGGGGCTGTGATGCAACCTGGATTGACCATATCTAGACCCACAGCTGGATGAGACATAAGGGTGGACACTCTTGGGGCTGAGAGGTTTGGTGAGGTTGGGTGAGCAAACCCAGACCCTTTAAAGTAATACTGCGTGGTACCCATCGCATGGGTCCCAAATCTCCAGCTTCAAGGGCATCTTCCTACATCGAAAACATGCATGAGAAACCCAGAAGATGGTACACCGTGTGATGGGGAAAGGTTTCTAAAACGCACCTCATTTCTCATCTCCTTGTGCCCGGGTTCGCCATTCCAGCCACTTTACTAGCAATCTCCCTACTTGGAGCATCAGCACCTTTAACCTCCTGTTCCGTACAGGTTGCAATTTGTCCTGAGGATGAACGGGAAGACGGGGAACCAACGAGAGACTAGCTCTTGGTGTTGGGACAGGCACAGGTCACTCTATTTTCCCATCAGGAAGAAGAATTAACCACAGGCTCAGCCTGCCCCCCGGAACCAGAACAGGGCCTGAAGCCATCCTGCGCTTTTGCGGCCAGCTCCCAAAAAAGCGAGTTGTAAAATGGAGGTTCAGGGCACTGCAATTCACAAACCTGCAGAGTTATAAATGATAACTCTCGTCCACAAATATATTGAGGGAAGGCAAAGAAGAGGATTTGAAATCAAGGCAGAATTGAACGAAACAGATTTCAGGAGGTAGATACGAATCGCCTTTAAAGCACATGAAAAGCGGCAAAACGTTGACAATGATGCCCTTGGCCAAAAAGGGCGTATGCGTTTTTTCCTGAATATATTCAGGAAAAAACGCATACGCCCTTTTTGGCCAACCAAGCAACCTGGAAAGGCAAATCAGCGCTACAGAGAAGTCTCGCTTCCCATCGGTCAAAAGGGCCATGCTGAAAAAAGTGTCAAAACCAGAAATGCAGGACAGGCCATGGAGAAATGGGAGCCTTGCTACACTGATGGGCGGGATGTAAATTGCCAACAGCCACTCTGGAGAAGTGTACGGTGTGTCCTGAAACATCTGAAAAACACAGCTTAGAGAGCATAGGGCACTTCCACTCATGGGGGTATAAATTGGGAAAATGAAAAATCAGCAAGACACAAGCACCCCAAAGTTGAGGGCTGCTCTGTTGACAAGGACCTCCACTTCATTCCACCTTAAATATCCCAGGAAAGAGAAAAATGGATAAAGAAGTTGTGGTCCTTATGTACAATGGAATATCACTCAGCCATGAAATCAATGTCATAAGGTTAGTAGCAGCATGATGAGTGGATTTAGGTACGACGATTCTAAGAGAAATAAGTCACACAGAAAAGGACACTTCTCATAAGGTATCACTTATAGAGGGAATGTAAAAACCGTTACACTTGAACTGAATTACAAAACAGAACAGAGTCACACATGCAGAAAACACACTATGGCTGCTTAACGGGAAAGGTGAGGTGGGGTGATACATAAAACAAGGGTATCAAATTAGCTCAGATACCGTTCCATAAACCCAATATGTAATAGACAAGACCTACTCCTTGCTCAGAGAACTGGACTCAACACGCCCTATTCACCGCACAAGAATATATCTGACTAGTAATAATCTTAAAACCTATGTATTGACATCTCTCTGTTAGTGTGTCAAGTGGGTGTAAAGCGGCATAAACACAGCCGTGAAAAGCGGCTAAACCCCATTATGAAAATAAATTACTTTGTAAAACCCATGAAACAACGACAGTGAAAGAGATAGAAATTCTTACACAATGAGTTCAGGGGCTGTGATGCAACCTGGATTGACCATATCTAGACCCACAGCTGGATGAGACATAAGGGTGGACACTCTTGGGGCTGAGAGGTTTGGTGAGGTTGGGTGAGCAAACGCAGACCCTTTAAAGTAATACTGCGTGGTACCCATCGCATGGGTCCCAAATCTCCAGGATCAAGGGCATCTTCCTACATCGAAAACATGCATGAGAAACCCAGAAGATGGTATACCGTGTGATGGGGAAAGGTTTCTAAAACGCACCTAATTTCTCATCTCCTTGTGCCCGGGTTCGCCATTCCAGCCGCTTTACTAGCAATCTCCCTACTTGGAGCATCAGCACCTTTAACCTCCTGTTCCGTACAGGTTGCAATTTGTCCTGAGGATGAACGGGAAGACGGGGAACCAACGAGAGACTAGCTCTTGGTGTTGGGACAGGCACAGGTCACTCTATTTTCCCATCAGGAAGAAGAATTAACCACAGGCTCAGCCTGCCCCCCAGAACCAGAACAGGGCCTGAAGCCATCCTGCGCTTTTGCGGCCAGCTCCCAAAAAAGCGAGTTGTAAAATGGAGCTTCAGGGCACTGCAATTCACAAACCTGCAGAGTTATAAATGATAACTCTCGTCCACAAATATATTGAGGGAAGGCAAAGAAGAGGATTTGAAATCAAGGCAGAATTGCGCGAAACAGATTTCAGGAGGTAGATACGAATCGCCTTTAAAGCACATGAAAAGCGGCAAAACGTTGACAATGATGCCCTTGGCCAAAAAGGGCGTATGCGTTTTTTCCTGAATATATTCAGGAAAAAACGCATACGCCCTTTATGGCCAACCAAGCAACCTGGAAAGGCAAATCAGCGCTACAGAGAAGTCTCGCTTCCCATCGGTCAAAAGGGCCATCCTGAAAAAAGTGTCAAAACCAGAAATGCAGGACAGGCCATGGAGAAATGGGAGCCTTGGTACACTGATGGGCGGGATGTAAATTGCCAACAGCCACTCTGGAGAAGTGTACGGTGTGTCCTGAAACATCTGAAAAACACAGCTTAGAGAGCATAGGGCACTTCCACTCATGGGGGTATAAATTGGGAAAATGAAAAATCAGCAAGACACAAGCACCCCAAAGTTGAGGGCTGCTCTGTTGACAAGGACCTCCACTTCATTCCACCTTCAATATCCCAGGAAAGAGAAAAATGGATAAAGAAGTTGTGGTCCTTATGTACAATGGAATATCACTCAGCCATGAAATCAATGTCATAAGGTTAGTAGCAGCATGATGAGTGGATATAGGTACGACGATTCTAAGTGAAATAAGTCACACAGAAAAGGACACTTCTCATAAGGTATCACTTATAGAGGGAATGTAAAAACCGTTACACTTGAACTGAATTACAAAACAGAACAGAGTCACACATGCAGAAAACACACTATGGCTGCTTAACGGGAAAGGTGAGGTGGGGTGATACATAAAACAAGGGTATCAAATTAGCTCAGATACCGTTCCATAAACCCAATATGTAGTAGACAAGACCTACTCCTTGCTCAGAGAACTGTACTCAACACGTCCTATTCACCGCACAAGAATATATCTGACTAGTAATAATCTTGAAACCTATGTATTGATATCTCTCTGTTAGTGTGTCAAGTGGGTGTAAAGCGGCATAAACACAGCCGTGAAAAGCAGCTAAACCCCATTATGAAAATAAATTACTTTGAAAAACCCATGAAACAACGACAGTGAAAGAGATAGAAATTCTTACACAATGAGTTCAGGGGGCTGTGATGCAACCTGGATTGACCATATCTAGACCCACAGCTGGATGAGACATAAGGGTGGACACTCTTGGGGCTGAGAGGTTTGGTGAGGTTGGGTGAGCAAACGCAGACCCTTTAAAGTAATACTGCGTGGTACCCATCGCATGGGTCCCAAATCTCCAGGTTCAAGGGCATCTTCCTACATCAAAAACATGCATGAGAAACCCAGAAGATGGTACACCGTGTGATGGGGAAAGGTTTCTAAAACGCACCTCATTTCTCATCTCCTTGTGCCCGGGTTCGCCATTCCAGCCACTTTACTAGCAATCTCCCTACTTGGAGCATCAGCACCTTTAACCTCCTGTTCCGTACAGGTTGCAATTTGTCCTGAGGATGAACGGGAAGACGGGGAACCAACGAGATACTAGCTCTTGGTGTTGGGACAGGCACAGGTCACTCTATTTTCCCATCAGGAAGAAGAATTAACCACAGGCTCAGCCTGCCCCCCGGAACCAGAACAGAGCCTGAAGCCATCCTGCGCTTTTGCGGCCAGCTCCCAAAAAAGCGAGTTGTAAAATGGAGGTTCAGGGCACTGCAATTCACAAACCTGCAGAGTTATAAATGATAACTCTCGTCCACAAATATATTGAGGGAAGGCAAAGAAGAGGATTTGAAATCAAGGCAGAATTGCACGAAACAGATTTCAGGAGGTAGATACGAATCGCCTTTAAAGCACATGAAAAGCGGCAAAACGTTGACAATGATGCCCTTGGCCAAAAAGGGCGTATGCGTTTTTTCCTGAATATATTCAGGAAAAATCGCATACGCCCTTTTTGGCCAACCAAGCAACCTGGAAAGGCAAATCAGCGCTACAGAGAAGTCTCGCTTCCCATCGGTCAAAAGGGCCATGCTGAAAAAAGTGTCAAAACCAGAAATGCAGGACAGGCCATGGAGAAATGGGAGCCTTGCTACACTGATGGGCGGGATGTAAATTGCCAACAGCCACTCTGGAGAAGTGTACGGTGTGTCCTGAAACATCTGAAAAACACAGCTTAGAGAGCATAGGGCACTTCCACTCATGGGGGTATAAATTGGGAAAATGAAAAATCAGCAAGACACAAGCACCCCAAAGTTGAGGGCTGCTCTGTTGACAAGGACCTCCACTTCATTCCACCTTCAATATCCCAGGAAAGAGAAAAATGGATAAAGAAGTTGTGGTCCTTATGTACAATGGAATATCACTCAGCCATGAAATCAATGTCATAAGGTTAGTAGCAGCATGATGAGTGGATTTAGGTACGACGATTCTAAGTGAAATAAGTCACACAGAAAAGGACACTTCTCATAAGGTATCACTTATAGAGGGAATGTAAAAACCGTTACAGTTGAACTGACTTACAAAACAGAACAGAGTCACACATGCAGAAAACACACTATGGCTGCTTAACGGGAAAGGTGAGGTGGGGTGATACATAAAACAAGGGTATCAAATTAGCTCAGATACCGTTCCATAAACCCAATATGTAGTAGACAAGACCTACTCCTTGCTCAGAGAACTGGACTCAACACGCCCTATTCACCGCACAAGAATATATCTGACTAGTAATAATCGTAAAGCCTATGTATTGATATCTCTCTGTTAGTGTGTCAAGTGGGTGTAAAGCGGCATAAACACAGCAGTGAAAAGCAGCTAAACCCCATTATAAAAATAAATTACTTTGAAACACCCATGAAACAAAGACAGTGAAAGAGAGAGAAATTCTTACACAATGCGTTCAGGGGCTGTGATGCAACCTGGATTGACCATATCTAGACTCACAGCTGGATCAGACATAAGGGTGGACACTCTTGGGGCTGAGAGGTTTGGTGAGGTTGGGTGAGCAAACGCAGACCCTTTAAAGTAATACTGCATGGTACCCATCGCATGGGTCCCAAATCTCCAGCTTCAAGGGCATCTGCCTACATCAAAAACATGCATGAGAAACCCAGAAGATGGTACACAGTGTGATGGGTAAAGGTTTCTAAAACGCACCTCATTTCTCATCGCCTTGTGCCCGGGTTCGCCATTCCAGCCGCTTTACTAGCAAGCTCCCTACTTGGAGCATCAGCACCTTTAACCTCCTGTTCCGTACAGGTTGCAATTTGTCCTGAGGATAAACGGGAAGACGTGGAACCAACGAGAGACTAGCTCTTGGTGTTGGGACAGGCACAGGTCACTCTATTTTCCCATCAGAAAGAAGAATTAACCACAGGCTCAGCCTGCCCCCCGGAACCAGAACAGGGTCTGAAGCCATTCTGCGATTTTGCGGCCAGCTCCCATAAAAACGAGTTGTAAAATGGAGGTTCAGGGCACTGCAATTCACAAACCTGCAGAGTTATAAATGATAACTCTCGTCCACAAATATATTGCGGGAAGGCAAAGAAGAGGATTTGAAATCAAGGCAGAATTGCAGGAAAGAGATTTCAGGAGGTAGATTCGAATCGCCTTTAAAGCACATGAAAAGCGGCAAAACGTTGACAATGATGCCCTTGGCCAAAAAGGGCGTATGCGTTTTTTCCTGAATATATTCAGGAAAAACGCATACGCCCTTTTTGGCCAACCAAGCAACCTGGAAAGGCAAATCAGCGCTACAAAGAAGTCTCGCTTCCCATTGGTCAAAAGGACCATGCTGAAAAAAGTGTCAAAACCAGAAATGCAGGACAGGCCATGGAGAAATGGGAGCCTTGCTACACTGATGGGCGGGATGTAAATTGCCAACAGCCACTCTGGAGAAGTGTACGGTGAGTCCTGAAACATCTAAAAAACACAGCTTAGAGAGCATAGGGCACTTCCACTCATGGGGGTATGAATTGGGAAAATGAAAAATCAGCAAGACACAAGCACCCCAAAGTTTAGGGCTGCTCTGTTGACAAGGACCTCCACTTCATTCCACCTTAAATATCCCAGGAAAGAGAAACATGGGTAAAGAAGTTGTGGTCCTTATGTACAATGGAATATCACTCAGCCATGAAATCAATGTCATAAGGCTAGTAGCAGCATGATGAGTGGATTTAGGTACGACGATTCTAAGTGAAATAAGTCACACAGAAAAGGACACTTCTCATAAGGTATCACTGATAGAGGGAATGTAAAAACCGTTACACTTGAACTGAATTACAAAACAGAACAGAGTCACACATGCAGAAAACACACTATGGCTGCTTAACGGGAAAGGTGAGGTGGGGTGATACATAAAACAAGGGTATCAAATTAGCTCAGATACCATTCCATAAACCCAATATGTAATAGACAAGACCTACTCCTTGCTCAGAGAACTGGACTCAACACGCCCTATTCACCGCACAAGAATATATCTGAATAATAATAATCGTAAAACCTATGTATTGATATCTCTCTGTTAGTGTGTCAAGTGGGTGTAAAGCGGCATAAACACAGCAGTGAAAAGCAGCTAAACCCCATTATAAAAATAAATTACTTTGAAACACCCATGAAAAAAAGACAGTGAAAGAGAAATTCTTACACAATGCGTTCAGGGGCTGTGATGCAACCTGGATTGACCATATCTAGACTCACAGCTGGATCAGACATAAGGGTGGACACTCTTGGGGCTGAGAGGTTTGGTGAGGTTGGGTGAGCAAACGCAGACCCTTTAAAGTAATACTGCATGATACCCATCGCATGGGTCCAAAATCTCCAGGTTCAAGGGCATCTTCCTACATCAAAAACATGCATGAGAGACCCAGAAGATGGTACACCGTGTGATGGGGAAAGGTTTCTAAAACGCACCTCATTTCTCATCGCCTTGTGCCCGGGTTCGCCATTCCAGCCGCTTTACTAGCAAGCTCCCTACTTGGAGCATCAGCACCGTTAACCTCCTGTTCCGTACAGGTTGCAATTTGTCCTGAGGATAAATGGGAAGACGTGGAACCAACGAGAGACTAGCTCTTGGTGTTGGGACAGGCACAGGTCACTCTATTTTCCCATCAGAAAGAAGAATTAACCACAGGCTCAGCCTGCCCCCCGGAACCAGAACAGGGCCTGAAGCCATTCTCCGATTTTGCGGCCAGCTCCCATAAAAACGAGTTGTAAAATGGAGGTTCAGGGCACTGCAATTCACAAACCTGCAGAGTTATAAATGATAACTCTCGTCCACAAATATATTGAGGGAAGGCAAAGAAGAGGATTTGAAATCAAGGCAGAATTGCAGGAAAGAGATTTCAGGAGGTAGATTCGAATCGCCTTTAAAGCACATGAAAAGCGGCAAAACGTTGACAATGATGCCCTTGGCCAAAAAGGGCGTATGCGTTTTTTCCTGAATATATTCAGGAAAAAACGCATACGCCCTTTTTGGCCAACCAAGCAACCTGGAAAGGCAAATCAGCGCTACAAACAAGTCTCGCTTCCCATCGGTCAAAAGGGCCATGCTGAAAAAAGTGTCAAAACCAGAAATGCAGGACAGGCCATGGAGAAATGGGAGCCTTGCTACACTGATGGGCGGGATGTAAATTGCCAACAGCCACTCTGGAGAAGTGTCCGGTGAGTCCTGAAACATCTGAAAAACACAGCTTAGAGAGCATAGGGCACTTCCACTCATGGGGGTATGAATTGGGAAAATGAAAAATCAGCAAGACACAAGCACCCCAAAGTTTAGGGCTGCTCTGTTGACCAGGACCTCCACTTCATTCCACCTTAAATATCCCAGGAAAGAGAAAAATGGGTAAAGAAGTTGTGGTCCTTATGTACAATGGAATATCACTCAGCCATGAAATCAATGTCATAAGGCTAGTAGCAGCATGATGAGTGGATTTAGGTACGACGATTCTAAGTGAAATAAGTCACACAGAAAAGGACACTTCTCATAAGGTATCACTGATAGAGGGAATGTAAAAACCGTTACACTTGAACTGAATTACAAAACAGAACAGAGTCACACATGCAGAAAACACACTATGGCTGCTTAACGGGAAAGGTGAGGTGGGGTGATACATAAAACAAGGGTATCAAATTAGCTCAGATACCGTTCCATAAACCCAATATGTAATAGACAAGACCTACTCCTTGCTCAGAGAACTGGACTCAACACGCCCTATTCACCGCACAAGAATATATCTGACTAATAATAATCGTAAAACCTATGTATTGATATCTCTCTGTTAGTGTGTCAAGTGGGTGTAAAGCGGCATAAACACAGCAGTGAAAAGCAGCTAAACCCCATTATAAAAATAAATTACTTTGAAACACCCATGAAACAAAGACAGTGAAAGAGAGATAAATTCTTACACAATGCGTTCAGGGGCTGTGATGCAACCTGGATTGACCATTTCTAGACCCACAGCTGGATGAGACATAAGGGTGGACACTCTTGGGGCTGAGAGGTTTGGTGAGGTTGGGTGAGCAAACGCAGACCCTTTAAAGTAATACTGCATGATACCCATCGCATGGGTCCCAAATCTCCAGGTTCAAGGGCATCTTCCTACATCAAAAACATGCATGAGAAACCCAGAAGATGGTACACCGTGTGATGGGGAAAGGTTTCTAAAACGCACCTCATTTCTCATCTCCTTGTGCCCGGGTTCTCCATTCCAGCCGCTTTACTAGCAATCTCCTTATTTGGAGCATCAGCACCTTTAACCTCCTGTTCCATGCAGGTTGCAATTTGTCCTGAGGATGAACGGGTAGACGGGGAACCAGTGAGAGACTAGCTCTTGGTGTTGGGACAGGCACAGGTCACTCTATTTTCCCATCAGGAAGAAGAATTAACCACAGGCTCATCATCCCCCCCGGAACCAGAACAGGGCCTGAAGCCATCCAGCGCTTTTGCGGCCAGCTCCCAAAAAAGCGAGTTGTAAAATGGAGCTTCAGGGCACTGCAATTCACAAACCTGCAGAGTTATAAATGATAACTCTCGTCCACAAATATATTGAGGGAAGGCAAAGAAGAGGATTTGAAATCAAGGCAGAATTGCAGGAAACAGATTTCAGGAGGTAGATTCGAATCGCCTTTAAAGCACATGAAAAGCGGCAAAACGTTGACAATGATGCCCTTGGCTAAAAATGGCGTATGCGTTTTTTCCTGAATATATTCAGGAAAAAACGCATACGCCCTTTTTGGCCCACCAAGCAACCTGGAAAGGCAAATCAGCGCTACAAAGAAGACTCGCTACCCATCGGTCAAAAGGGCCATGCTGAAAAAAGTCTCAAAACCAGAAATGCGGGACAGGCCATGGAGAAATGGGAGCCTCTGCTACACTGATGGGCGGGATGTAAATTGACAACAGCCACTCTGGAGAAGTGTACGGTGTGTCTTGAAACATCTAAAAAACACAGCTTAGAGAGCATAGGGCACTTCCACTCATGGGGGTATAAATTGGGAAAATGAAAAATCAGCAAGACACAAGCACCCCAAAGTTTAGGGCTGCTCTGTTGACAAGGACCTCCACTTCATTCCACCTTCAATATCCCAGGAAAGAGAAAAATGGATAAAGAAGTTGTGGTCCTTATGTACAATGGAATATCACTCAGCCATGAAATCGATGTCATAAGGCTAGTAGCAGCATGATGAGTGGATTTAGGTACGACGATTCTAAGCGAAATAAGTCACACAGAAAAGGACACTTCTCATAAGGTATCACTTATAGAGGGAATGTAAAAACTGTTACACTTGAACTGAATTACAAAACAGAACAGAGTCACACATGCAGAAAACACACTATGGCTGCTTATCGGGAAAGGTGAGGTGGGGTGATACATAAAACAAGGGTTTCAAATTAGCTCAGATACCGTTCCATAAACCCAATATGTAATAGACAAGACGTACTCCTTGCTCAGAGAACTGGACTCAACACGCCCTATTCACCGCACAAGAATATATCTGACTAGTAATAATCTTAAAACCTATGTATTGATATCTCTCTGTTAGTGTGTCAAGTGGGTGTAAAGCGGCATAAACACAGCAGTGAAAAGCAGCTAAACCCCATTGTAAAAATAAATTACTTTGAAAAACCAATGAAACAAAGACAGTGAAAGAGAGAGAAATACTTACACAATGCGTTCAGGGGCTGTGATGCAACCTGGATTGACCATATCTAGACCCACAGCTGGATGAGACATAAGGGTGGACACTCTTGGGGCTGAGAGGTTTGGTGAGGTTGGGTGAGCAAACGCAGACCCTTTAAAGTAATACTGCGTGGTACCCATCGCATGGGTCCCAAATCTCCAGGTTCAAGGACATCTTCCTACATCGAAAACATGCATGAGAAAACAAAATGATGGTACACCATGTGATGGGGAAAGGTTTCTAAAACGCACCTCATTTCTCTTCTCCTTGTGCCCGGGGTCGCCATTCCAGCCGCTTTACTAACAATCTCCCTACTTGGAGCATCAGCACCTTTAACCTCCTGTTCCGTACAGGTTGCAATTTGTCCTGAGGATGAACGGGTAGACGGGGAACCAGTGAGAGACTAGCTCTTGGTGTTGGGACAGGCACAGGTCACTCTATCTTCCCATCAGGAAGAAGAATTAACCACAGGCTCATCCACCCCCCGGGAACCAGAACAGGGCCTGAAGCCATCCTGCGCTTTTGCGGCCAGCTCCCAAAAAAGCGAGTTGTAAAATGGAGCTTCAGGGCACTGCAATTCACAAACCTGCAGAGATATAAATGATAACTCTCGTCCACAAATATATTGAGGGAAGGCAAAGAAGAGGATTTGAAATCAAGGCAGAATTGCAGGAAACAGATTCCAGGAGGTAGATTCGAATCGCCTTTAAAGCACATGAAAAGCGGCAAAACGTTGACAATGATGCCCTTGGCCAAAAAGGGCGTATGCGTTTTTTCCTGAATATATTCAGGAAAAAACGCATACGCCCTTTTTGGCCAACCAAGCAACGTGGAAAGGCAAATCAGCGCTACAAAGAAGACTCGCTACCCATCGGTCAAAAGGGCCATGCTGAAAAAAGTCTCAAAACCAGAAATGCAGGACAGGCCATGGAGAAATGGGAGCCTTGCTACACTGATGGGCGGGATGTAAATTGCCAACAGCCACTCTGGAGAAGTGTACGGTGTGTCCTGAAACATCTAAAAAACACAGCTTAGAGAGCATAGGGCACTTCCACTCATGGGGGTATAAATTGGGAAAATGAAAAATCAGCAAGACACAAGCACCCCAAAGTTTAGGGCTGCTCTGTTGACAAGGACCTCCACTTCATTCCACCTTCAATATCCCAGGAAAGAGAAAAATGGATAAAGAAGTTGTGGTCCTTATGTACAATGGAATATCACTCAGCCATGAAATCAATGTCATAAGGCTAGTAGCAGCATGATGAGTGAATTTAGGTTCGACGATTCTAAGTGAAATAAGTCACACAGAAAAGGACACTTCTCATAAGGTATCACTTATAGAGGGAATGTAAAAACCGTTACACTTGAACTGAATTACAAAACAGAACAGAGTCACACATGCAGAAAACACACTATGGCTGCTTAACGGGAAAGGTGAGGTGGGGTGATACATAAAACAAGCGTTTCAAATTAGCTCAGATACCGTTCCATAAACCCAATATGTAATAGACAAGACCTACTCCTTGCTCAGAGAACTGGACTCAACACGCCCTATTCACCGCACAAGAATATATCTGACTAGTAATAATCTTAAAACCTATGTATTGATATCTCTCTGTTAGTGTGTCAAGTGGGTGTAAAGCGGCATAAACACAGCAGTGAAAAGCAGCTAAACCCCAGTATAAAAATAAATTACTTCGAAAAACCCATGAAACAAAGACAGTGAAAGAGAGAGAAATTCTTACACAATGCGTTCAGGGGCTGTGATGCAACCTGGATTGACCATATCTAGACCCACAGCTGGATGAGACATAAGGGTGGACACTCTTGGGGCTGAGAGGTTTGGTGAGGTTGGGTGAGCAAACGCAGACCCTTTAAAGTAATACTGCGTGGTACCCATCCCATGGGTCCCAAATCTCCAGGTTCAAGGGCATCTTCCTACATCGAAAACATGCACGAGAAACCCAGAAGATGGTACACCGTGTGATGGGGAAAAATATCTAAAACGCACCTCATTTCTCATCTCCTTGTGCCCGGGTTCTCCATTCCAGCCGCTTTACTAGCAATCTCCTTATTTGGAGCATCAGCACCTTTAACCTCCTGTTCCGTGCAGGTTGCAATTTGTCCTGAGGATGAACGGGAAGACGGGGAACCAGTGAGAGACTAGCTCTTGGTGTTGGGACAGGCACAGGTCACTCTATTTTCCCATCAGGAAGAAGAATTAACCACAGGCTCATCATAGCCCCCGGAACCAGAACAGGGCCTGAAGCCATCCAGCGCTTTTGCGGCCAGCTCCCAAAAAAGCGAGTTGTAAAATGGAGCTTCAGGGCACTGCAATTCACAAACCTGCAGAGTTATAAATGATAACTCTCGTCCACAAATATATTGAGGGAAGGCAAAGAAGAGGATTTGAAATCAAGGCAGAATTGCAGGAAACAGATTTCAGGAGGTAGATTCGAATCGCCTTTAAAGCACATGAAAAGCGGCAAAACGTTGACAATGATGCCCTTGGCTAAAAATGGCGTATGCGTTTTTTCCTGAATATATTCAGGAAAAAACGCATACGCCCTTTTTGGCCAACCAAGCAACCTAGAAAGGCAAATCAGCGCTACAAAGAAGACTCGCTACCCATCGGTCAAAAGGGCCATGCTGAAAAAAGTCTCAAAACCAGAAATGCGGGACAGGCCATGGAGAAATGGGAGCCTTGCTACACTGATGGGCGGGATGTAAATTGCCAACAGCCACTCTGGAGAAGTGTACGGTGTGTCTTGAAACATCTAAAAAACAGAGCTTAGAGAGCATAGGGCACTTCCACTCATGGGGTTATAAATTGGGAAAATGAAAAATCAGCAAGACACAAGCACCCCAAAGTTTAGGGCTGCTCTGTTGACAAGGACCTCCACTTCATTCCACCATCAATATCCCAGGAAAGAGAAAAATGGATAAAGAAGTTGTGGTCCTTATGTACAATGGAATATCACTCAGCCATGAAATCAATGTCATAAGGCTAGTAGCAGCATGATGAGTGGATTTAGGTACGACGATTCTAAGTGAAATAAGTCACACAGAAAAGGACACTTCTCATAAGGTATCACTTATAGAGGGAATGTAAAAAGCGTTACACTTGAACTGAATTACAAAACAGAACAGAGTCACACATGCAGAAAACAGACTATGGCTGCTTAACGGGAAAGGTGAGGTGGGGTGATACATAAAACAAGGGTTTCAAATTAGCTCAGATACCGTTCCATAAACCCAATATGTAATAGACAAGACCTACTCCTTGCTCAGAGAACTGGACTCAACAGGCCCTATTCCCTGCACAAGAATATATCTGACTAGTAATAATCTTAAAACCTATGTATTGATATCTCTCTGTTAGTGTGTCAAGTGGGTGTAAAGCGGCATAAACACAGCAGTGAAAAGCAGCTAAACCCCATTATAAAAATAAATTACTTCGAAAAACCCATGAAACAAAGACAGTGAAAGAGAGTGAAATTCTTACACAATGCGTTCAGGGGCTGTGATGCAACCTAGATTGACCATATCTAGACCCACAGCTGGATGAGACATAAGGGTGGACACTCTTGGGGCTGAGAGGTTTGGTGAGGTTGGGTGAGCAAACGCAGACCCTTTAAAGTAATACTGCGTGGTACCCATCGCATGGGTCCCAAATCTCCAGGTTCAAGGACATCTTCCTACATCGAAAACATGCATGAGAAAACAAAAAGATGGTACACCATGTGATGGGGAAAGGTTTCTAAAACGCACCTCATTTCTCTTCTCCTTGTGCCCGGGGTCGCCATTCCAGCCGCTTTACTAACAATCTCCCTACTTGGAGCATCAGCACCTTTAACCTCCTGTTCCGTACAGGTTGCAATTTGTCCTGAGGATGAACGGGTAGACGGGGAACCAGTGAGAGACTAGCTCTTGTTGTTGGCACAGGCACAGGTCACTCTATTTTCCCATCAGGAAGAAGAATTAACCACAGGCTCATCATCCCCCCCGGAACCAGAACAGGGCCTGAAGCCATCCTGCGCTTTTGCGGCCAGCTCCCAAAAAAGCGAGTTGTAAAATGGAGCTTCAGGGCACTGCAATTCACAAACCTGCAGAGTTATAAATGATAACTCTCGTCCACAAATATATTGAGGGAAGGCAAAGAAGAGGATTTGAAATCAAGGCAGAATTGCAGGAAACAGATTTCAGGAGGTAGATTCGAATCGCCTTTAAAGCACATGAAAAGCGGCAAAACGTTGACAATGATGCCCTTGGCCAAAAAGGGCGTATGCGTTTTTTCCTGAATATATTCAGGAAAAAACCCATACGCCCTTTTTAGCCAACCAAGCAACCTGGAAAGGCAAATCAGGGCTACAAAGAAGACTCGCTACCCATCGGTCAAAAGGGCCATGCTGAAAAAAGTCTCAAAACCAGAAATGCAGGACAGGCCATGGAGAAATGGGAGCCTTGCTACACTGATGGGCGCGATGTAAATTGCCAACAGCCACTCTGGAGAAGTGTACGGTGTGTCTTGAAACATCTGAAAAACACAGCTTAGAGAGCATAGGGCACTTCCACTCATGGGGGAATGAATTGGGAAAATGAAAAATCAGCAAGACACAAGCACCCCAAAGTTTAGGGCTGCTCTGTTGACAAGGACCTCCGCTTCATTCCACCTTCAATATCCCAGGAAAGAGAAAAATGGATAAAGAAGTTGTGGTCCTTATGTACAATGGAATATCACTCAGCCATGAAATCAATGTCATAAGGCTAGTAGCAGCATGATGAGTGGATTTAGGTACGACGATTCTAAGTGAAATAAGTCACACAGAAAAGGACACTTCTCATAAGGTATCACTGATAGAGGGAATGTAAAAACCGTTACACTTGAACTGAATTACAAAACAGAACAGAGTCACACATGCAGAAAACACACTATGGCTGCTTAACGGGAAAGGTGAGGTGGGGTGATACATAAAACAAGGGTATCAAATTAGCTCAGATACCGTTCCATAAACCCAATATGTAATAGACAAGACCTACTCCTTGCTCAGAGAACTGGACTCAACACGCCCTATTCACCGCACAAGAATATATCTGACTAATAATAATCGTAAAACCTATGTATTGATATCTCTCTGTTAGTGTGTCAAGTGGGTGTAAAGCGGCATAAACACAGCAGTGAAAAGCAGCTAAACCCCATTATAAAAATAAATTACTTTGAAACACCCATGAAACAAAGACAGTGAAAGAGAGAGAAATTCTTACACAATGCGTTCAGGGGCTGTGATGCAACCTGGATTGACCATATCTAGACGCACAGCTGGATGAGACATAAGGGTGGACAGTCTTGGGCCTGAGAGGTTTGGTGAGGTTGGGTGAGCAAACGCAGACCCTTTAAAGTAATACTGCATGATACCCATCGCATGGGTCCCAAATCTCCAGGTTCAAGGGCATCTTCCTACATCAAAAACATGCATGAGAAACCCAGAAGATGGTACACCATGTGATGGGGAAAGGTTTCTAAAACGCACCTCATTTCTCATCGCCTTGTGCCCGGGTTCGCCATTCCAGCCGCTTTACTAGCAAGCTCCCTACTTGGAGCATCAGCACCTTTAACCTCCTGTTCCGTACAGGTTGCAATTTGTCCTGAGGATAAACGGGAAGACGTGGAACCAACGAGAGACTAGCTCTTGGTGTTGGGACAGGCACAGGTCACTCTATTTTCCCATCAGAAAGAAGAATTAACCACAGGCTCAGCCTGCCCCCCGGAACCAGAACAGGGCCTGAAGCCATTCTGCGATTTTGCGGCCAGCTCCCATAAAAACGAGTTGTAAAATGGAGGTTCAGGGCACTGCAATTCACAAACCTGCAGAGTTATAAATGATAACTCTCCTCCACAAATATATTGAGGGAAGGCAAAGAAGAGGAGTTGAAATCAAGGCAGAATTGCAGGAAAGAGATTTCAGGAGGTAGATTCGAATCGCATTTAAAGCACATGAAAAGCGGCAAAACGTTGACAATGATGCCCTTGGCCAAAAAGGGCGTATGCGTTTTTTCCTGAATATATTCAGGAAAAAACGCATACGCCCTTTTTGGCCAACCAAGCAACCTGGAAAGGCAAATCAGCGCTACAAACAAGTCTTGCTTCCCATCGGTCAAAAGGGCCATGCTGAAAAAAGTGTCAAAACCAGAAATGCAGGACAGGCCATGGAGAAATGGGAGCCTTGCTACACTGATGGGCGGGATGTAAATTGCCAACAGCCACTCTGGAGAAGTGTACAGTGAGTCCTGAAACATCTGAAAAACACAGCTTAGAGAGCATAGGGCACTTCCACTCATGGGGGTATGAATTGGGAAAATGAAAAATCAGCAAGACACAAGCACCCCAAAGTTGAGGGCTGCTCTGTTGACAAGGACCTCCACTTCATTCCACCTTAAATATCCCAGGAAAGAGAAAAATGGGTAAAGAAGTTGTGGTCCTTATGTACAATGGAATATCACTCAGCCATGAAATCAATGTCATAAGGCTAGTAGCAGCATGATGAGTGGATTTAGGTACGACGATTCTAAGTGAAATAAGTCACACAGAAAAGGACACTTCTCATAAGGTATCACTGATAGAGGGAATGTAAAAACCGTTACACTTGAACTGAATTACAAAACAGAACAGAGTCACACATGCAGAAAACACACTATGGCTGCTTAACGGGAAAGGTGAGGTGGGGTGATACATAAAACAAGGGTATCAAATTAGCTCAGATACCGTTCCATAAACCCAATATGTAATAGACAAGACCTACTCCTTGCTCAGAGAACTGGACTCAACACGCCCTATTCACCGCACAAGATTATATCTGACTAGTAATAATCGTAAAGCCTATGTATTGATATCTCTCTGTTAGTGTGTCAAGTGGGTGTAAAGCGGCATAAACACAGCAGTGAAAAGCAGCTAAATCCCATTATGAAAATAAATTACTTTGAAAAACCCATGAAACAAAGACAGTGAACGAGAGAGGAATTCTTACACAATGCGTTCAGGGGCTGTGATGCAACCTGGATTGACCATATCTAGACCCACAGCTGGATGAGACATAAGGGTGGACACTCTTGGGGCTGAGAGGTTTGGTGAGGTTGGGTGAGCAAACGCAGACCCTTTAAAGTAATACTGCATGGTACCCATCGCATGGGTCCCAAATCTCCAGCTTCAAGGCCATCTTCCTACATCAAAAACATGCATGAGAAACCCAGAAGATGGTACACCGTGTGATGGGGAAAGGTTTCTAAAACGCACCTCATTTCTCATCTCCTTGTGCCCGAGTTCGCCATTCCAGCCGCTTTACTAGCAAGCTCCCTACTTGGAGCATCAGCACCTTTAACCTCCTGTTCCGTACAGGTTGCAATTTGTCCTGAGGATAAACGGGAAGACGTGGAACCAACGAGAGACTAGCTCTTGGTGTTGGGACAGGCACAGGTCACTCTATTTTCCCATCAGAAAGAAGAATTAACCACAGGCTCAGCCTGCCCCCCGGAACCAGAACAGGGCCTGAATCCATTCTGTGATTTTGCGGCCAGCTCCCATAAAAACGAGTTGTAAAATGGAGGTTCAGGGCACTGCAATTCACAAACCTGCAGTTATAAATGATAACTCTCGTCCACAAATATATTGAGGGAAGGCAACGAAGAGGATTTGAAATCAAGGCAGAATTGCAGGAAACAGATTTCAGGAAGTAGATTCGAATCGCATTTAAAGCACATGAAAAGTGGCAAAACGTTGACAATGATGCCCTTGGCCAAAAAGGGCGTATGCGTTTTTTCCTGAATATATTCAGGAAAAAACGCATACGCCCTTTTTGGCCAACCAAGCAACCTGGAAAGGCAAATCAGCGCTACAAACAAGTCTCGCTTCCCATCGGTCAAAAGGGCCATGCTGAAAAAAGTGTCAAAACCAGAAATGCAGGACAGGCCATGGAGAAATGGGAGCCTTGCTACACTGATGGGCGGGATGTAAATTGCCAAGAGCCACTCTGGAGAAGTGTCCGGTGAGTCCTGAAACATCTGAAAAACACAGCTTAGAGAGCATAGGGCACTTCCACTCATGGGGGTATAAATTGGGAAAATTAAAAATCAGCAAGACACAAGCACCCCAAAGTTTAGGGCTGCTCTGTTGACAAGGACCTCCACTTCATTCCACCTTCAATATCCCAGGAAAGAGAAAAATGGATAAAGAAGTTGTGATCCTTATGTACAATGGAATATCACTCAGCCATGAAATCAATGTCATAAGGCTAGTAGCAGCATGATGAGTGGATTAAGGTACGACGATTCTAAGTGAAATAAGTCACACAGAAAAGGACACTTCTCATAAGGTATCACTGATAGAGGGAATGTAAAAACCGTTACACTTGAACTGAATTACAAAACAGAACAGAGTCACACATGCAGAAAACACACTATGGCTGCTTAACGGGAAAGGTGAGGTGGGGTGATACATAAAACAAGGGTATCAAATTAGCTCAGATACCGTTCCATAAACCCAATATGTAATAGACAAGACCTACTCCTTGCTCAGAGAACTGGACTCAACACGCCCTATTCACCGCACAAGAATATATCTGACTAGTAATAATCGTAAAGCCTATGTATTGATATCTCTCTGTTAGTGTGTCAAGTGGGTGTAAAGCGGCATAAACACAGCAGTGAAAATCAGCTAAACCCCATTATAAAAATAAATTACTTTGAAACACCCATGAAAAAAAGACAGTGAAAGAGAGAGAAATTCTTACACAATGCATTCAGGGGCTGTGATGCAACCTGGATTGACCATATCTAGACTCACAGCTGGATCAGACATAAGGGTGGACACTCTTGGGGCTGAGTGGTTTGGTGAGGTTGGGTGAGCAAACGCAGACCCTTTAAAGTAATACTGCATGATACCCATCGCATGGGTCCCAAATCTCCAGGTTCAAGGGCATCTTCCTACATCAAAAACATGCATGAGAAACCCAGAAGATGGTACACCGTGTGATGGGGAAAGGTTTCTAAAACGCACCTCATTTCTCATCGCCTTGTGCCCGGGTTCGCCATTCCAGCCGCTTTACTAGCAAGCTCCCTACTTGGAGCATCAGCACCTTTAACCTCCTGTTCCGTACAGGTTGCAATTTGTCCTGAGGATAAACGGGAAGACGTGGAACCAACGAGAGACTAGCTCTTGGTGTTGGGACAGGCACAGGTCACTCTATTTTCCCATCAGAAAGAAGAATTAACCACAGGCTCAGCCTGCCCCCCGGAACCAGAACAGGGCCTGAAGCCATTCTGCGATTTTGCCGCCAGCTCCCATAAAAACGAGTTGTAAAATGGAGGTTCAGGGCACTGCAATTCACAAACCTGCAGAGTTATAAATGATAACTCTCGTCCACAAATATATTGAGGGAAGGCAAAGAAGAGGATTTGAAATCAAGGCAGAATTGCAGGAAAGAGATTTCAGGAGGTAGATTCGAATCGCCTTTAAAGCACATGAAAAGCAGCAAAACGTTGACAATGATGCCCTTGGCCGAAAAGGGCGTATGCGTTTTTTCCTGAATATATTCAGGAAAAAACGCATACGCCCTTTTTGGCCAACCAAGCAACCTGGAAAGGCAAATCAGCGCTACAAAGAAGACTCGCTACCCATCGGTCAAAAGGGCCATGCTGAAAAAAGTCTCAAAACCAGAAATGCAGGACAGGCCATGGAGAAATGGGAGCCTTGCTACACTGATGGGCGGGATGTAAATTGCCAACAGCCACTCTGGAGAAGTGTACGGTGAGTCCTGATACATCTGAAAAACACAGCTTAGAGAGCATAGGGCACTTCCACTCATGGGGGTATGAATTGGGAAAATGAAAAATCAGCAAGACACAAGCACCCCAAAGTTGAGGGCTGCTCTGTTGACAAGGACCTCCACTTCATTCCACCTTAAATATCCCAGGAAAGAGAAAAATGGGTAAAGAAGTTGTGGTCCTTATGTACAATGGAATATCACTCAGCCATGAAATCAATGTCATAAGGCTAGTAGCAGCATGATGAGTGGATTTAGGTACGACGATTCTAAGTGAAATAAGTCACACAGAAAAGGACACTTCTCATAAGGTATCACTGATAGAGGGAATGTAAAAACCGTTACACTTGAACTGAATTACAAAACAGAACAGAGTCACACATGCAGAAAACACACTATGGCTGCTTAACGGGAAAGGTGAGGTGGGGTGATACATAAAACAAGGGTATCAAATTAGCTCAGATACCGTTCCATAAACCCAATATGTAATAGACAAGACCTACTCCTTGCTCAGAGAACTGGACTCAACACGCCCTATTCACCGCACAAGATTATATCTGACTAGTAATAATCGTAAAGCCTATGTATTTATATCTCTCTGTTAGTGTGTCAAGTGGGTGTAAAGTGGCATAAACACAGCAGTGAAAAGCAGCTAAATCCCATTATGAAAATAAATTACTTTGAAAAACCCATGAAACAAAGACAGTGAACGAGAGAGGAATTCTTACACAATGCGTTCAGGGGCTGTGATGCAACCTGGATTGACCATATCTAGACCCACAGCTGGATGAGACATAAGGGTGGACACTCTTGGGGCTGAGAGGTTTGGTGAGGTTGGGTGAGCAAACGCAGACCCTTTAAAGTAATACTGCATGGTACCCATCGCATGGGTCCCAAATCTCCAGGTTCAAGGGCATCTTCCTACATCAAAACATGCATGAGAAACCCAGAAGATGGTACACAGTGTGATGGGGAAAGGTTTCTAAAACGCACCTCATTTCTCATCGCCTTGTGCCCGGGTTCGCCATTCCAGCCGCTTTACTAGCAAGCTCCCTACTTGGAGCATCAGCACCTTTAACCTCCTGTTCCGTACAGGTTGCAATTTGTCCTGAGGATAAACGGGAAGACGTGGAACCAACGAGAGACTAGCTCTTGGTGTTGGGACAGGCACAGGTCACTCTATTTTCCCATCAGAAAGAAGAATTAACCACAGGCTCAGCCTGCCCCCCGGAACCAGAACAGGGCCTGAAGCCATTCTGCGATTTTGCGGCCAGCTCCCATAAAAACGAGTTGTAAAATGGAGGTTCAGGGCACTGCAATTCACAAACCTGCAGAGTTATAAATGATAACTCTCGTCCACAAATATATTGAGGGAAGGCAAAGAAGAGGATTTGAAATCAAGGCAGAATTGCAGGAAAGAGATTTCAGGAGGTAGATTCGAATCGCATTTAAAGCACATGAAAAGCGGCAAAACGTTGACAATGATGCCCTTGGCCAAAAAGGGCGTATGCGTTTTTTCCTGAATATATTCAGGAAAAAACGCATACGCCCTTTTTGGCCAACCAAGCAACCTGGAAAGGCAAATCAGCGCTACAAACAAGTCTCGCTTCCCATCGGTCAAAAGGGCCATGCTGAAAAAAGTGTCAAAACCAGAAATGGAGGACAGGCCATGGAGAAATGGGAGCCTTGCTACACTGATGGGCGGGATGTAAATTGCCAACAGCCACTCTGGAGAAGTGTACGGTGAGTCCTGAAACATCTGAAAAACACAGCTTAGAGAGCATAGGGCACTTCCACTCATGGGGGTATGAATTGGGAAAATGAAAAATCAGCAAGACACAAGCACCCCAAAGTTTAGGGCTGCTCTGTTGACAAGGACCTCCACTTCATTCCACCTTAAATATCCCAGGAAAGAGAAAAATGGGTAAAGAAGTTGTGGTCCTTATGTACAATGGAATATCACTCAGCCATGAAATCAATGTCATAAGGCTAGTAGCAGCATGATGAGTGGATTAAGGTACGACGATTCTAAGTGAAATAAGTCACACAGAAAAGGACACTTCTCATAAGGTATCACTGATAGAGGGAATGTAAAAACCGTTACACTTGAACTGAATTACAAAACAGAACAGAGTCACACATGCAGAAAACACACTATGGCTTCTTAACGGGAAAGGTGAGGTGGGGTGATACATAAAACAAGGGTTTCAAATTAGCTCAGATACCGTTCCATAAACCCAATATGTAATAGACAAGACCTACTCCTTGCTCAGAGAACTGGACTCAACACGCCCTATTCACCGCACAAGAATATATCTGACTAGTAATAATCGTAAAGCCTATGTATTGATATCTCTCTGTTAGTGTGTCAAGTGGGTGTAAAGCGGCATAAACACAGCAGTGAAAAGCAGCTAAATCCCATTATGAAAATAAATTACTTTGAAAAACCCATGAAACAAAGACAGTGAACGAGAGAGGAATTCTTACACAATGCGTTCAGGGGCTGTGATGCAACCTGGATTGACCATATCTAGACCCACAGCTGGATGAGACATAAGGGTGGACACTCTTGGGGCTGAGAGGTTTGGTGAGGTTGGGTGAGCAAACGCAGACCCCTTAAAGTAATACTGCGTGGTACCCATCGCATGGGTCCCAAATCTCCAGGTTCAAGGGCATCTTCCTACATCGAAAACATGCATGAGAAAACAAAAAGATGGTACACCATGTGATGGGGAAAGGTTTCTAAAACGCACCTCATTTCTCATCGCCTTGTGCCCGGGTTCGCCATTCCAGCCGCTTTACTAGCAAGCTCCCTACTTGGAGCATCAGCACCTTTAACCTCCTGTTCCGTACAGGTTGCAATTTGTCCTGAGGATAAATGGGAAGACGTGGAACCAACGAGAGACTAGCTCTTGGTGTTGGGACAGGCACAGGTCACTCTATTTTCCCATCAGAAAGAAGAATTAACCACAGGCTCAGCCTGCCCCCCGGAACCAGAACAGGGCCTGAAGCCATTCTGCGATTTTGCCGCCAGCTCCCATAAAAACGAGTTGTAAAATGGAGGTTCAGGGCACTGCAATTCACAAACCTGCAGAGTTATAAATGATAACTCTCGTCCACAAATATATTGAGGGAAGGCAAAGAAGAGGATTTGAAATCAAGGCAGAATTGCAGGAAAGAGATTTCAGGAGGTAGATTCGAATCGCCTTTAAAGCACATGAAAAGCAGCAAAACGTTGACAATGATGCCCTTGGCCGAAAAGGGCGTATGCGTTTTTTCCTGAATATATTCAGGAAAAAACGCATACGCCCTTTTTGGCCAACCAAGCAACCTGGAAAGGCAAATCAGCGCTACAAAGAAGACTCGCTACCCATCGGTCAAAAGGGCCATGCTGAAAAAAGTCTCAAAACCAGAAATGCAGGACAGGCCATGGAGAAATGGGAGCCTTGCTACACTGATGGGCGGGATGTAAATTGCCAACAGCCACCATGGAGAAGTGTACGGTGTGTCTTGAAACATCTAAAAAACACAGCTTAGAGAGCATAGGGCACTTCCACTCATGGGGGTATAAATTGGGAAAATGAAAAATCAGCAAGACACAAGCACCCCAAAGTTTAGGGCTGCTCTGTTGACAAGGACCTCCACTTCATTCCACCTTCAATATCCCAGGAAAGAGAAAAATGGATAAAGAAGTTGTGGTCCTTATGTACAATGGAATATCACTCAGCCATGAAATCAATGTCATAAGGCTAGTAGCAGCATGATGAGTGGATTTAGGTATGACGATTCTAAGTGAAATAAGTCACACAGAAAAGGACACTTCTCATAAGGTATCACTGATAGAGGGAATGTAAAAACCGTTACACTTGAACTGAATTACAAAACAGAACAGAGTCACACATGCAGAAAACACACTATGGCTGCTTAAAGGGAAAGGTGAGGTGGGGTGATACATAAAACAAGGGTTTCAAATTAGCTCAGATACCGTTCCATAAACCCAATATGTAATAGACAAGACCTACTCCTTGCTCAGAGAACTGGACTCAACACGCCCTATTCACCACACAAGAATATATCTGACTAGTAATAATCTTAAAACCTATGTATTGATATCTCTCTGTTAGTGTGTCAAGTGGGTGTAAAGCGGCATAAACACAGCAGTGAAAAGCAGCTAAACCCCATTATAAAAATAAATTACTTTTACAAACCCATGAAACAAAGACAGTGAAAGAGAGAGAAATTCTTACACAATGCGTTCAGGGGCTGTGATGCAACCTGGATTGACCATATCTAGACCCACAGCTGGATGAGACATAAGGGTGGACACTCTTGGGGCTGAGAGGTTTGGTGAGGTTGGGTGAGCAAACGCAGACCCTTTAAAGTAATACTGCGTGGTACCCATCCCATGGGTCCCAAATCTCCAGGTTCAAGGGCATCTTCCTACATCGAAAACATGCACGAGAAACCCAGAAGATGGTACACCGTGTGATGGGGAAAAATATCTAAAACGCACCTCATTTCTCATCTCCTTGTGCCCGGGTTCTCCATTCCAGCCGCTTTACTAGCAATCTCCTTATTTGGAGCATCAGCACCTTTAACCTCCTGTTCCGTGCAGGTTGCAATTTGTCCTGAGGATGAACGGGAAGACGGGGAACCAGTGAGAGACTAGCTCTTGGTGTTGGGACAGGCACAGGTCACTCTATTTTCCCATCAGGAAGAAGAATTAACCACAGGCTCATCATAGCCCCCGGAACCAGAACAGGGCCTGAAGCCATCCAGCGCTTTTGCGGCCAGCTCCCAAAAAAGCGAGTTGTAAAATGGAGCTTCAGGGCACTGCAATTCACAAACCTGCAGAGTTATAAATGATAACTCTCGTCCACAAATATATTGAGGGAAGGCAAAGAAGAGGATTTGAAATCAAGGCAGAATTGCAGGAAACAGATTTCAGGAGGTAGATTCGAATCGCCTTTAAAGCACATGAAAAGCGGCAAAACGTTGACAATGATGCCCTTGGCTAAAAATGGCGTATGCGTTTTTTCCTGAATATATTCAGGAAAAAACGCATACGCCCTTTTTGGCCAACCAAGCAACCTAGAAAGGCAAATCAGCGCTACAAAGAAGACTCGCTACCCATCGGTCAAAAGGGCCATGCTGAAAAAAGTCTCAAAACCAGAAATGCGGGACAGGCCATGGAGAAAGGGGAGCCTTGCTACACTGATGGGCGGGATGTAAATTGCCAACAGCCACTCTGGAGAAGTGTACGGTGTGTCTTGAAACATCTAAAAAACACAGCTTAGAGAGCATAGGGCACTTCCACTCATGGGGGTATAAATTGGGAAAATGAAAAATCAGCAAGACACAAGCACCCCAAAGTTTAGGGCTGCTCTGTTGACAAGGACCTCCACTTCATTCCACCTTCAATATCCCAGGAAAGAGAAAAATGGATAAAGAAGTTGTGGTCCTTATGTACAATGGAATATCACTCAGCCATGAAATCGATGTCATAAGGCTAGTAGCAGCATTATGAGTGGATTTAGGTACGACGATTCTAAGTGAAATAAGTCACACAGAAAAGGACACTTCTCATAAGGTATCACTTATAGAGGGAATGTAAAAATTGTTACACTTGAACTGAATTACAAAACAGAACAGAGTCACACATACAGAAAACGCACTATGGCTGCTTAACGGGAAAGGGGAGGTGGGGTGATACATAAAACAAGCGTTTCAAATTAGCTCAGATACCGTTCCATAAACCCAATATGTAATAGACAAGACCTACTCCTTGCTCAGAGAACTGGACTCAACACGCCCTATTCACCGCACAAGAATATATCTGACTAGTAATAATCTTAAAACCTATGTATTGATATCTCTCTGTTAGTGTGTCAAGTGGGTGTAAAGCGGCATAAACACAGCAGTGAAAAGCAGCTAAACCCCAGTATAAAAATAAATTACTTTTACAAACCCATGAAACAAAGACAGTGAAAGAGAGAGAAATTCTTACACAATGCGTTCAGGGGCTGTGATGCAACCTGGATTGACCATTTCTAGACCCACAGCTGGATGAGACATAAGGGTGGACACTCTTGGGGCTGAGAGGTTTGGTGAGGTTGGGTGAGCAAACGCAGACCCTTTAAAGTAATACTGCGTGGTACCCATCGCATGGGTCCCAAATCTCCAGGTTCAAGGGCATCTTCCTACATCGAAAACATGCATGAGAAAACAAAAAGTTGGTACACCATGTGATGGGGAAAGGTTTCTAAAACGCACCTCATTTCTCTTCTCCTTGTGCCCGGGTTCGCCATTCCAGCCACTTTACTAACAATCTCCCTACTTGGAGCATCAGCACCTTTAACCTCCTGTTCCGTACAGGTTGCAATTTGTCCTGAGGATGAACGGGTAGACGGGGAACCAGTGAGAGACTAGCTCTTGGTGTTGGGACAGGCACAGGTCACTCTATTTTCCCATCAGGAAGAAGAATTAACCACAGGCTCATCATAGCCCCCGGAACCAGAACAGGGCCTGAAGCCATCCAGCGCTTTTGCGGCCAGCTCCCAAAAAAGCGAGTTGTAAAATGGAGCTTCAGGGCACTGCAATTCCCAAACCTGCAGAGTTATAAATGATAACTCTCGTCCACAAATATATTGAGGGAAGGCAAAGAAGAGGATTTGAAATCAAGGCAGAATTGCAGGAAACAGATTTCAGGAGGTATATACGAATCGCCTTTAAAGCACATGAAAAGCGGCAAAACGTTGACAATGATGCCCTTGGCCAAAAAGGGCGTATGCGTTTTTTCCTGAATATATTCAGGAAAAAACGCATACGCCCTTTTTGGCCAACCAAGCAACCTGGAAAGGCAAATCAGCGCTACAAAGAAGACTCGCTACCCATCGGTCAAAAGGGCCATGCTGAAAAAAGTCTCAAAACCAGAAATGCAGGACAGGCCATGGAGAAATGGGAGCCTTGCTACACTGATGGGCGGGATGTAAATTGCCAACAGCCACTCTGGAGAAGTGTACGGTGTGTCCTGAAACATCTAAAAAACACAGCTTAGAGAGCTTAGGGCACTTCCACTCATGGGGGTATAAATTGGGAAAATGAAAAATCAGCAAGACACAAGCACCCCAAAGTTTAGGGCTGCTCTGTTGACAAGGACCTCCACTTCATTCCACCTTCAATATCCCAGGAAAGAGAAAAATGGATAAAGAAGTTGTGGTCCTTATGTACAATGGAATATCACTCAGCCATGAAATCAATGTCATAAGGTTAGTAGCAGCATGATGAGTGGATTTAGGTACGACGATTCTAAGTGAAATAAGTCACACAGAAAAGGACACTTCTCATAAGGTATCACTGATAGAGGGAATGTAAAAACCTTTACACTTGAACTGAATTACAAAACAGAACAGAGTCACACATGCAGAAAACACACTATGGCTGCTTAACGGGAAAGGTGAGGTGGGGTGATACATAAAACAAGGGTATCAAATTAGCTCAGATACCGTTCCATAAACCCAATATGTAGTAGACAAGACCTACTCCTTGCTCAGAGAACTGGACTCAACACGCCCTATTCACCGCACAAGAATATATCTGACTAGTAATAATCTTAAAACCTATGTATTGATATCTCTCTGTTAGTGTGTCAAGTGGGTGTAAAGCGGCATAAACACAGCCGTGAAAAGCAGCTAAACCCCATTATGAAAATAAATTACTTTGAAAAACCCATGAAACAACGACAGTGAAAGAGATAGAAATTCTTACACAATGCGTTCAGGGGCTGTGATGCAACCTGGATTGACCATATCTAGACCCACAGCTGGATGAGACATAAGGGTGGACACTCTTGGGGCTGAGAGGTTTGGTGAGGTTGGGTGAGCAAACGCAGACCCTTTAAAGTAATACTGCGTGGTACCCATCGCATGGGTCCCAAATCTCCAGGTTCAAGGGCATCTTCCTACATCGAAAACATGCATGAGAAACCCAGAAGATGGTACACCGTGTGATAGGGAAAGGTTTCTAAAACGCACCTCATTTCTCATCTCCTTGTGCCCGGGTTCGCCATTCCAGCCGCTTTACTAGCAATCTCCCTACTTGGAGCATCAGCACCTTTAACCTCCTGTTCCGTACAGGTTGCAATTTGTCCTGAGGATGAACGGGAAGACGGGGAACCAACGAGAGACTAGCTCTTGGTGTTGGGACAGGCACAGGTCACTCTATTTTCCCATCAGGAAGAAGAATTAACCACAGGCTCAGCCTGCCCCCCGGAACCAGAACAGGGCCTGAAGCCATCCTGCGCTTTTGCGGCCAGCTCCCAAAAAAGCGAGTTGTAAAATGGAGCTTCAGGGCACTGCAATTCACAAACCTGCAGAGTTATAAATGATAACTCTCGTCCACAAATATATTGAGGGAAGGCAAAGAAGAGGATTTGAAATCAAGGCAGAAATGCACGAAACAGATTTCAGGAGGTAGATACGAATCGCCTTTAAAGCACATGAAAAGCGGCAAAACATTGACAATGATGCCCTTGGCCAAAAAGGGCGTATGCGTTTTTTCCTGAATATATTCAGGAAAAAACGCATACGCCCTTTTTGGCCAACCAAGCAACCTGGAAAGGCAAATCAGCGCTACAGAGAAGTCTCGCTTCCCATCGGTCAAAAGGGCCATGTTGAAAAAAGTGTCAAAACCAGAAATGCAGGACAGGCCATGGAGAAATGGGAGCCTTGCTACACTGATGGGCGGGATGTAAATTGCCAACAGCCACTCTGGAGAAGTGTACGGTGTGTCCTGAAACATCTGAAAAACACAGCTTAGAGAGCATAGGGAACTTCCACTCATGGGGGTATAAATTGGGAAAATGAAAAATTAGCAAGACACAAGCACCCCAATGTTGAGGGCTGCTCTGTTGACAAGGACCTCCACTTCATTCCACCTTCAATATCCCAGGAAAGAGAAAAATGGATAAAGAAGTTGTGGTCCTTATGTACAATGGAATATCACTCAGCCATGAAATCAATGTCATAAGGTTAGTAGCAGCATGATGAGTGGATTTAGGTACGACGATTCTAAGTGAGATAAGTCACACAGAAAAGGACACTTCTCATAAGGTATCACTGATAGAGGGAATGTAAAAACCGTTACACTTGAACTGAATTACAAAACAGAACAGAGTCACACATGCAGAAAACACACTATGGCTGCTTAACGGGAAAGGTGAGGTGGGGTGATACATAAAACAAGGGTATCAAATTAGCTCAGATACCGTTCCATAAACCCAATATGTAGTAGAAAAGACCTACTCCTTGCTCAGAGAACTGGACTCAACACGCCCTATTCACCGCACAAGAATATATCTGACTAGTAATAATCTTAAAACCTATGTATTGATATCTCTCTGTTAGTGTGTCAAGTGGGTGTAAAGCGGCATAAACACAGCCGTGAAAAGCAGCTAAACCCCATTATGAAAATAAATTACTTTGAAAAAGCCATGAAACAACGACAGTGAAAGAGATAGAAATTCTTACACAATGCGTTCAGGGGCTGTGATGCAACCTGGATTGACCATATCTAGACCCACAGCTGGATGAGACATAAGGGTGGACACTCTTGGGGCTGAGAGGTTTGGTGAGGTTGGGTGAGCAAACACAGACCCTTTAAAGTAATACTGCGTGGTACCCATCGCATGGGTTCCAAATCTCCAGGTTCAAGGGCATCTTCCTACATCGAAAACATGCATGAGAAACCCAGAAGATGGTACACCGTGTGATGGGGAAAGGTTTCTAAAACGCACCTCATTTCTCATCTCCTTGTGCCCGGGTTCACCTTTCCAGCCGCTTTACTAGCAATCTCCCTACTTGGAGCATCAGCACCTTTAACCTCCTGTTCCGTACAGGTTGCAATTTGTCCTGAGGATGAACGGGAAGACGGGGAACCAACGAGAGACTAGCTCTTGGTGTCGGGACAGGCACAGGTCACTCTATTTTCCCATCAGGAAGAAGAATTAACCACAGGCTCAGCCTGCCCCCCGGACCCAGAACAGGGCCTGAAGCCATCCTGCGCTTTTGCGGCCAGCTCCCAAAAAAGCGAGTTGTAAAATGGAGGTTCAGGGCACTGCAATTCACAAACCTGTAGAGTTATAAATGATAACTCTCGTCCACAAATATATTGAGGGAAGGCAAAGAAGAGGATTTGAAATCAAGGCAGAATTGCACGAAACAGATTTCAGGAGGTAGATACGAATCGCCTTTAAAGCACAGGAAGAGCAGCAAAACGTTGACAATGATGCCCTTGGCCAAAAAGGGCGTATGCGTTTTTTCCTGAATATATTCAGGAAAAAACGCATACGCCCTTTTTGGCCAACCAAGCAACCTGGAAAGGCAAATCAGCGCTACAGAGAAGTCTCGCTTCCCATCGGTCAAAAGGGCCATGCTGAAAAAAGTGTCAAAACCAGAAATGCAGGACAGGCCATGGAGAAATGGGAGCCTTGCTACACTGATGGGCGGGATGTAAATTGCCAACAGCCACTCTGGAGAAGTGTACGGTGTGTCCTGAAACATCTGAAAAACACAGCTTAGAGAGCATAGGGCACTTCCACTCATGGGGGTATAAATTGGGAAAATGAAAAATCAGCAAGACACAAGCACCCCAAAGTTGAGGGCTGCTCTGTTGACAAGGACCTCCACTTCATTCCACCTTCAATATCCCAGGAAAGAGAAAAATGGATAAAGAAGTTGTGGTCCTTATGTACAATGGAATATCACTCAGCCATGAAATCAATGTCATAAGGTTAGTAGCCGCATGATGAGTGGATTTAGGTACGACGATTCTAAGTGAAATAAGTCACACAGAAAAGGACACTTCTCATAAGGTATCACTGATAGAGGGAATGTAAAAACCTTTACACTTGAACTGAATTACAAAACAGAACAGAGTCACACATGCAGAAAACACACTATGGCTGCTTAACAGGAAAGGTGAGGTGGGGTGATACATAAAACAAGGGTATCAAATTAGCTCAGATACCGTTCCATAAACCCAATATGTAGTAGACAAGACCTACTCCTTGCTCAGAGAACTGGACTCAACACGCCCTATTCACCGCACAAGAATATATCTGACTAGTAATAATCTTAAAACCTATGTATTGATATCTCTCTGTTAGTGTGTCAAGTGGGTGTAAAGCGGCATAAACACAGCCGTGAAAAGCAGCTAAACCGCATTATGAAAATAAATTACTTTGAAAAACCAATGAAACAACGACAGTGAAAGATTGAGAAATTCTTACACAATGCATTCAGGGGCTGTGATGCAACCTGGATTGACCATATCTAGACCCACAGCTGGATGAGACATAAGGGTGGACACTCTTGGGGCTGAGAGGTTTGGTGAGGTTGGGTGAGCAAACGCAGACCCTTTAAAGTAATACTTCGTGGTACCCATCGCATGGGTCCCAAATCTCCAGCTTCAAGGGCATCTTCCTACATCGAAAACATGCATGAGAAACCCAGAAGATGGTACACCGTGTGATGGGGAAAGGTTTCTAAAACGCACCTCATTTCTCATCTCCTTGTGCCCGGGTTCGCCATTCCAGCCGCTTTACTAGCAATCTCCCTACTTGGAGCATCAGCACCTTTAACCTCCTGTTCCGTACAGGTTGCAATTTGTCCTGAGGATGAACGGGAAGACGGGGAACCAACGAGAGACTAGCTCTTGGTGTTGGGACAGGCACAGGTCACTCTATTTTCCCATCAGGAAGAAGAATTAACCACAGGCTCAGCCTGCCCCCCGGAACCAGAACAGGGCCTGAAGCCATCCTGCGCTTTTGCGGCCAGCTCCCAAAAAAGCGAGTTGTAAAATGGAGGTTCAGGGCACTGCAATTCACAAACCTGCAGAGTAATAAATGATAACTCTCGTCCACAAATATATTGAGGGAAGGCAAAGAAGAGGATTTGAAATCAAGGCAGAATTGCAGGAAACAGATTTCAGGAGGTAGATTCGAATCGCCTTTAAAGCACATGAAAAGCAGCAAAATGTTGACAATGATGCCCTTGGCCAAAAAGGGCGTATGCGTTTTTTCCTGAATATATTCAGGAAAAAACGCATACGCCCTTTTTGGCCAACCAAGCAACCTGGAAAGGCAAATCAGCGCTACAAAGAAGTCTCGCTTCCCATCGGTCAAAAGGGCCATGCTGAAAAAAGTGTCAAAACCAGAAATGCAGGACAGGCCATGGAGAAATGAGAGCCTTGCTACACTGATGGGCGGGATGTAAATTGCCAAAAGCCACTCTGGAGAAGTGTACGGTGTGTCCTGAAATATCTGAAAAACACAGCTTAGAGAGCATAGGGCACTTCCACTCATGGGGGTATAAATTGGGAAAATGAAAAATCAGCAAGACACAAGCACCCCAAAGTTTAGGGCTGCTCTGTTGACAAGGACCTCCACTTCATTCCACCTTCAATATCCCAGGAAAGAGAAAAATGGATAAAGAAGTTGTGGTCCTTATGTACAATGGAATATCACTCAGCCATGAAATCAATGTCATAAGGTTAGTAGCAGCATGATGAGTGGATTTAGGTACGACGATTCTAAGTGAAATAAGTCACACAGAAAAGGACACTTCTCATAAGGTATCACTTTTAGAGGGAATGTAAAAACCGTTACACTTGAACTGAATTACAAAACAGAACAGAGTCACACATGCAGAAAACACACTATGGCTGCTTAACGGGAAAGGTGAGGTGGGGTGATACATAAAACAGGGGTATCAAATTAGCTCAGATTCCGTTCCATAAACCCAATATGTAGTAGACAAGACCTACTCCTTGCTCAGAGAACTGGACTCAACACGCCCTATTCACCGCACAAGAATATACCTGACTAGTAATAATCTTAAAACCTATGTATTGATATCTCTCTGTTAGTGTGTCAAGTGGGTGTAAAGCGGCATAAACACAGCCGTGAAAAGCAGCTAAACCGCATTATGATAATAAATTACTTTGAAAAACCCATGAAACAACGACAGTGAAAGAGATAGAAATTCTTACACAATGAGTTCAGGGGCTGTGATGCAACCTGGATTGACCATATCTAGACCCACAGCTGGATGAGACATAAGGGTGGACACTCTTGGGGCTGAGAGGTTTGGTGAGGTTGGGTGAGCAAACGCAGACCCTTTAAAGTAATACTGCGTGGTACCCATCGCATGGTTCCCAAATCTCCAGGTTCAAGGGCATCTTCCTACATCGAAAACATGCATGAGAAACCCAGAAGATGGTACACCGTGTGATAGGGAAAGGTTTCTAAAACGCACCTCATTTCTCATCTCCTTGTGCCCGGGTTCGCCATTCCAGCCGCTTTACTAGCAATCTCCCTACTTGGAGCATCAGCACCTTTAACCTCCTGTTCTGTACAGGTTGCAATTTGTCCTGAGGATTTACGGGAAGACGGGGAACCAACGAGAGACAAGCTCTTGGTGTCGGGACAGGCACAGGTCACTCTATTTTCCCATCAGGAAGAAGAATTAACCACAGGCTCAGCCTGCCCCCCGGAACCAGAACAGGGCCTGAAGCCATCCTGCGCTTTTGCGGCCAGCTCCCAAAAAAGCGAGTTATAAAATGGAGGTTCAGGGCACTGCAATTCACAAACCTGCAGAGTTATAAATGATAACTCTCGTCCACAAATATATTGAGGGAAGGCAAAGAAGAGGATTTGAAATCAAGGCAGAATTGCACGAAACAGATTTCAGGAGGTAGATACGAATCACCTTTAAAGCACATGAAAAGCGGCAAAACGTTGACAATGATGCCCTTGGCCAAAAAGGGCGTATGCGTTTTTTCCTGAATATATTCAGGAAAAAACGCATACGCCCTTTTTGGCCAACCAAGCAACCTGGAAAGGCAAATCAGCGCTACAGAGAAGTCTCGCTTCCCATCGGTCAAAAGGGCCATGCTGAAAAAAGTGTCAAAACCAGAAATGCAGGACAGGCCATGGAGAAATGGGAGCCTTGCTACACTGATGGGCGGGATGTAAATTGCCAACAGCCACTCTGGAGAAGTGTACGGTGTGTCCTGAAACATCTGAAAAACACAGCTTAGAGAGCATAGGGCACTTCCACTGATGGGGGTATAAATTGGGAAAATGAAAAATCAGCAAGACACAAGCACCCCAAAGTTGAGGGCTGCTCTGTTGACAAGGACCTCCACTTCATTCCACCTTCAATATCCCAGGAAAGAGAAAAATGGATAAAGAAGTTGTGGTCCTTATGTACAATGGAATATCACTCAGCCATGAAATCAATGTCATAAGGTTAGTAGCAGCATGATGAGTGGATTTAGGTACGACGATTCTAAGTGAAATAAGTCACACAGAAAAGGACACTTCTCATAAGGTATCACTTATAGAGGGAATGTAAAAGCCGTTACACTTGAACTCAATTACAAAACAGAACAGAGTCACACATGCAGAAAACACACTATGGCTGCTTAACGGGAAAGGTGAGGTAGGGTGATACATAAAACAAGGGTATCAAATTAGCTCAGATACCGTTCCATAAACCCAATATGTAGTAGACAAGACCTACTCCTTGCTCAGAGAACTGGACTCAACACGCCCTATTCACCACACAAGAATATATCTGACTAGTAATAATCTTAAAACCTATGTATTGATATCTCTCTGTTAGTGTGTCAAGTGGGTATAAAGCAGCATAAACACAGCAGTGAAAAGCAGCTAAACCCCATTATAAAAATAAATTACTTTTACAAACCCATGAAACAAAGACAGTGAAAGAGAGAGAAATTCTTACACAATGCGTTCAGGGGCTGTGATGCAACCTGGATTGACCATATCTAGACCCACAGCTGGATGAGACATAAGGGTGGACACTCTTGGGGCTGAGAGGTTTGGTGAGGTTGGGTGAGTAAAACGCAGACCCTTTAAAGTAATACTGCGTGGTACCCATCCAATGGGTCCCAAATCTCCAGGTTCAAGGGCATCTTCCTACATCGAAAACATGCACGAGAAACCCAGAAGATGGTACACCGTGTGATGGGGAAAAATATCTAAAACGCACCTCATTTCTCATCTCCTTGTGCCCGGGCTCTCCATTCCAGCTGCTTTACTAGCAATCTCCTTATTTGGAGCATCAGCACCTTTAACCTCCTGTTCCATGCAGGTTGCAATTTGTCCTGAGGATGAACGGGTAGACGGGGAACCAGTGAGAGACTAGCTCTTGGTGTTGGGACAGGCACAGGTCACTCTATTTTCCCATCAGGAAGAAGAATTAACCACAGGCTCATCATCCCCCCCGGAACCAGAACAGGGCCTGAAGCCATCCAGCGCTTTTGCGGCCAGCTCCCAAAAAAGCGAGTTGTAAAATGGAGCTTCAGGGCACTGCAATTCACAAACCTGCAGAGTTATAAATGATAACTCTCGTCCACAAATATATTGAGGGAAGGCAAAGAAGAGGATTTGAAATCAAGGCAGAATTGCAGGAAACAGATTTCAGGAGGTAGATTCGAATCGCCTTTAAAGCACATGAAAAGCGGCAAAACGTTGACAATGATGCCCTTGGCTAAAAATGGCGTATGCGTTTTTTCCTGAATATATTCAGGAAAAAACGCATACGCCCTTTTTGGCCCACAAAGCAACCTGGAAAGGCAAATCAGCGCTACAAAGAAGACTCGCTACCCATCGGTCAAAAGGGCCATGCTGAAAAAAGTCTCAAAACCAGAAATGCGGGACAGGCCATGGAGAAATGGGAGCCTCTGCTACACTGATGGGCGGGATGTAAATTGACAACAGCCACTCTGGAGAAGTGTACGGTGTGTCTTGAAACATCTAAAAAACACAGCTTAGAGAGCATAGGGCACTTCCACTCATGGGGGTATAAATTGGGAAAATGAAAAATCAGCAAGACACAAGCACCCCAAAGTTTAGGGCTGCTCTGTTGACAAGGACCTCCACTTCATTCCACCTTCAATATCCCAGGAAAGAGAAAAATGGATAAAGAAGTTGTGGTCCTTATGTACAATGGAATATCACTCAGCCATGAAATCGATGTCATAAGGCTAGTAGCAGCATGATGAGTGGATTTAGGTACGACGATTCTAAGCGAAATAAGTCACACAGAAAAGGACACTTCTCATAAGGTATCACTTATAGAGGGAATGTAAAAACTGTTACACTTGAACTGAATTACAAAACAGAACAGAGTCACACATGCAGAAAACACACTATGGCTGCTTATCGGGAAAGGTGAGGTGGGGTGATACATAAAACAAGGGTTTCAAATTAGCTCAGATACCGTTCCATAAACCCAATATGTAATAGACAAGACGTACTCCTTGCTCAGAGAACTGGACTCAACACGCCCTATTCACCGCACAAGAATATATCTGACTAGTAATAATCTTAAAACCTATGTATTGATATCTCTCTGTTAGTGTGTCAAGTGGGTGTAAAGCGGCATAAACACAGCAGTGAAAAGCAGCTAAACCCCATTGTAAAAATAAATTACTTTGAAAAACCAATGAAACAAAGACAGTGAAAGAGAGAGAAATACTTACACAATGCGTTCAGGGGCTGTGATGCAACCTGGATTGACCATATCTAGACCCACAGCTGGATGAGACATAAGGGTGGACACTCTTGGGGCTGAGAGGTTTGGTGAGGTTGGGTGAGCAAACGCAGACCCTTTAAAGTAATACTGCGTGGTACCCATCGCATGGGTCCCAAATCTCCAGGTTCAAGGACATCTTCCTACATCGAAAACATGCATGAGAAAACAAAATGATGGTACACCATGTGATGGGGAAAGGTTTCTAAAACGCACCTCATTTCTCTTCTCCTTGTGCCCGGGTTGGCCATTCCAGCCGCTTTACTAACAATCTCCCTACTTGGAGCATCAGCACCTTTAACCTCCTGTTCCGTACAGGTTGCAATTTGTCCTGAGGATGAACGGGTAGACGGGGAACCAGTGAGAGACTAGCTCTTGGTGTTGGGACAGGCACAGGTCACTCTATCTTCCCATCAGGAAGAAGAATTAACCACAGGCTCATCCACCCCCCGGGAACCAGAACAGGGCCTGAAGCCATCCTGCGCTTTTGCGGCCAGCTCCCAAAAAAGCGAGTTGTAAAATGGAGCTTCAGGGCACTGCAATTCACAAACCTGCAGAGATATAAATGATAACTCTCGTCCACAAATATATTGAGGGAAGGCAAAGAAGAGGATTTGAAATCAAGGCAGAATTGCAGGAAACAGATTCCAGGAGGTAGATTCGAATCGCCTTTAAAGCACATGAAAAGCGGCAAAACGTTGACAATGATGCCCTTGGCCAAAAAGGGCGTATGCGTTTTTTCCTGAATATATTCAGGAAAAAACGCATACGCCCTTTTTGGCCAACCAAGCAACGTGGAAAGGCAAATCAGCGCTACAAAGAAGACTCGCTACCCATCGGTCAAAAGGGCCATGCTGAAAAAAGTCTCAAAACCAGAAATGCAGGACAGGCCATGGAGAAATGGGAGCCTTGCTACACTGATGGGCGGGATGTAAATTGCCAACAGCCACTCTGGAGAAGTGTACGGTGTGTCCTGAAACATCTAAAAAACACAGCTTAGAGAGCATAGGGCACTTCCACTCATGGGGGTATAAATTGGGAAAATGAAAAATCAGCAAGACACAAGCACCCCAAAGTTTAGGGCTGCTCTGTTGACAAGGACCTCCACTTCATTCCACCTTCAATATCCCAGGAAAGAGAAAAATGGATAAAGAAGTTGTGGTCCTTATGTACAATGGAATATCACTCAGCCATGAAATCAATGTCATAAGGCTAGTAGCAGCATGATGAGTGGATTTAGGTTCGACGATTCTAAGTGAAATAAGTCACACAGAAAAGGACACTTCTCATAAGGTATCACTTATAGAGGGAATGTAAAAACCGTTACACTTGAACTGAATTACAAAACAGAACAGAGTCACACATGCAGAAAACACACTATGGCTGCTTAACGGGAAAGGTGAGGTGGGGTGATACATAAAACAAGCGTTTCAAATTAGCTCAGATACCGTTCCATAAACCCAATATGTAATAGACAAGACCTACTCCTTGCTCAGAGAACTGGACTCAACACGCCCTATTCACCGCACAAGAATATATCTGACTAGTAATAATCTTAAAACCTATGTATTGATATCTCTCTGTTAGTGTGTCAAGTGGGTGTAAAGCGGCATAAACACAGCAGTGAAAAGCAGCTAAACCCCAGTATAAAAATAAATTACTTCGAAAAACCCATGAAACAAAGACAGTGAAAGAGAGAGAAATTCTTACACAATGCGTTCAGGGGCTGTGATGCAACCTGGATTGACCATATCTAGACCCACAGCTGGATGAGACATAAGGGTGGACACTCTTGGGGCTGAGAGGTTTGGTGAGGTTGGGTGAGCAAACGCAGACCCTTTAAAGTAATACTGCGTGGTACCCATCCCATGGGTCCCAAATCTCCAGGTTCAAGGGCATCTTCCTACATCGAAAACATGCACGAGAAACCCAGAAGATGGTACACCGTGTGATGGGGAAAAATATCTAAAACGCACCTCATTTCTCATCTCCTTGTGCCCGGGTTCTCCATTCCAGCCGCTTTACTAGCAATCTCCTTATTTGGAGCATCAGCACCTTTAACCTCCTGTTCCGTGCAGGTTGCAATTTGTCCTGAGGATGAACGGGAAGACGGGGAACCAGTGAGAGACTAGCTCTTGGTGTTGGGACAGGCACAGGTCACTCTATTTTCCCATCAGGAAGAAGAATTAACCACAGGCTCATCATAGCCCCCGGAACCAGAACAGGGCCTGAAGCCATCCAGCGCTTTTGCGGCCAGCTCCCAAAAAAGCGAGTTGTAAAATGGAGCTTCAGGGCACTGCAATTCACAAACCTGCAGAGTTATAAATGATAACTCTCGTCCACAAATATATTGAGGGAAGGCAAAGAAGAGGATTTGAAATCAAGGCAGAATTGCAGGAAACAGATTTCAGGAGGTAGATTCGAATCGCCTTTAAAGCACATGAAAAGCGGCAAAACGTTGACAATGATGCCCTTGGCTAAAAATGGCGTATGCGTTTTTTCCTGAATATATTCAGGAAAAAACGCATACGCCCTTTTTGGCCAACCAAGCAACCTAGAAAGGCAAATCAGCGCTACAAAGAAGACTCGCTACCCATCGGTCAAAAGGGCCATGCTGAAAAAAGTCTCAAAACCAGAAATGCGGGACAGGCCATGGAGAAATGGGAGCCTTGCTACACTGATGGGCGGGATGTAAATTGCCAACAGCCACTCTGGAGAAGTGTACGGTGTGTCTTGAAACATCTAAAAAACAGAGCTTAGAGAGCATAGGGCACTTCCACTCATGGGGGTATAAATTGGGAAAATGAAAAATCAGCAAGACACAAGCACCCCAAAGTTTAGGGCTGCTCTGTTGACAAGGACCTCCACTTCATTCCACCATCAATATCCCAGGAAAGAGAAAAATGGATAAAGAAGTTGTGGTCCTTATGTACAATGGAATATCACTCAGCCATGAAATCAATGTCATAAGGCTAGTAGCAGCATGATGAGTGGATTTAGGTACGACGATTCTAAGTGAAATAAGTCACACAGAAAAGGACACTTCTCATAAGGTATCACTTATAGAGGGAATGTAAAAAGCGTTACACTTGAACTGAATTACAAAACAGAACAGAGTCACACATGCAGAAAACAGACTATGGCTGCTTAACGGGAAAGGTGAGGTGGGGTGATACATAAAACAAGGGTTTCAAATTAGCTCAGATACCGTTCCATAAACCCAATATGTAATAGACAAGACCTACTCCTTGCTCAGAGAACTGGACTCAACAGGCCCTATTCCCTGCACAAGAATATATCTGACTAGTAATAATCTTAAAACCTATGTATTGATATCTCTCTGTTAGTGTGTCAAGTGGGTGTAAAGCGGCATAAACACAGCAGTGAAAAGCAGCTAAACCCCATTATAAAAATAAATTACTTCGAAAAACCCATGAAACAAAGACAGTGAAAGAGAGTGAAATTCTTACACAATGCGTTCAGGGGCTGTGATGCAACCTAGATTGACCATATCTAGACCCACAGCTGGATGAGACATAAGGGTGGACACTCTTGGGGCTGAGAGGTTTGGTGAGGTTGGGTGAGCAAACGCAGACCCTTTAAAGTAATACTGCGTGGTACCCATCGCATGGGTCCCAAATCTCCAGGTTCAAGGACATCTTCCTACATCGAAAACATGCATGAGAAAACAAAAAGATGGTACACCATGTGATGGGGAAAGGTTTCTAAAACGCACCTCATTTCTCTTCTCCTTGTGCCCGGGGTCGCCATTCCAGCCGCTTTACTAACAATCTCCCTACTTGGAGCATCAGCACCTTTAACCTCCTGTTCCGTACAGGTTGCAATTTGTCCTGAGGATGAACGGGTAGACGGGGAACCAGTGAGAGACTAGCTCTTGTTGTTGGCACAGGCACAGGTCACTCTATTTTCCCATCAGGAAGAAGAATTAACCACAGGCTCATCCTCCCCCCCGGAACCAGAACAGGGCCTGAAGCCATCCTGCGCTTTTGCGGCCAGCTCCCAAAAAAGCGAGTTGTAAAATGGAGCTTCAGGGCACTGCAATTCACAAACCTGCAGAGTTATAAATGATAACTCTCGTCCACAAATATATTGAGGGAAGGCAAAGAAGAGGATTTGAAATCAAGGCAGAATTGCAGGAAACAGATTTCAGGAGGTAGATTCGAATCGCCTTTAAAGCACATGAAAAGCGGCAAAACGTTGACAATGATGCCCTTGGCCAAAAAGGGCGTATGCGTTTTTTCCTGAATATATTCAGGAAAAAACCCATACGCCCTTTTTAGCCAACCAAGCAACCTGGAAAGGCAAATCAGGGCTACAAAGAAGACTCGCTACCCATCGGTCAAAAGGGCCATGCTGAAAAAAGTCTCAAAACCAGAAATGCAGGACAGGCCATGGAGAAATGGGAGCCTTGCTACACTGATGGGCGCGATGTAAATTGCCAACAGCCACTCTGGAGAAGTGTACGGTGTGTCTTGAAACATCTGAAAAACACAGCTTAGAGAGCATAGGGCACTTCCACTCATGGGGGAATGAATTGGGAAAATGAAAAATCAGCAAGACACAAGCACCCCAAAGTTTAGGGCTGCTCTGTTGACAAGGACCTCCACTTCATTCCACCTTCAATATCCCAGGAAAGAGAAAAATGGATAAAGAAGTTGTGGTCCTTATGTACAATGGAATATCACTCAGCCATGAAATCAATGTCATAAGGCTAGTAGCAGCATGATGAGTGGATTTAGGTACGACGATTCTAAGTGAAATAAGTCACACAGAAAAGGACACTTCTCATAAGGTATCACTGATAGAGGGAATGTAAAAACCGTTACACTTGAACTGAATTACAAAACAGAACAGAGTCACACATGCAGAAAACACACTATGGCTGCTTAACGGGAAAGGTGAGGTGGGGTGATACATAAAACAAGGGTATCAAATTAGCTCAGATACCGTTCCATAAACCCAATATGTAATAGACAAGACCTACTCCTTGCTCAGAGAACTGGACTCAACACGCCCTATTCACCGCACAAGAATATATCTGACTAATAATAATCGTAAAACCTATGTATTGATATCTCTCTGTTAGTGTGTCAAGTGGGTGTAAAGCGGCATAAACACAGCAGTGAAAAGCAGCTAAACCCCATTATAAAAATAAATTACTTTGAAACACCCATGAAACAAAGACAGTGAAAGAGAGAGAAATTCTTACACAATGCGTTCAGGGGCTGTGATGCAACCTGGATTGACCATATCTAGACGCACAGCTGGATGAGACATAAGGGTGGACAGTCTTGGGCCTGAGAGGTTTGGTGAGGTTGGGTGAGCAAACGCAGACCCTTTAAAGTAATACTGCATGATACCCATCGCATGGGTCCCAAATCTCCAGGTTCAAGGGCATCTTCCTACATCAAAAACATGCATGAGAAACCCAGAAGATGGTACACCGTGTGATGGGGAAAGGTTTCTAAAACGCACCTCATTTCTCATCGCCTTGTGCCCGGGTTCGCCATTCCAGCCGCTTTACTAGCAAGCTCCCTACTTGGAGCATCAGCACTTTTAACCTCCTGTTCCGTACAGGTTGCAATTTGTCCTGAGGATAAACGGGAAGACGTGGAACCAACGAGAGACTAGCTCTTGGTGTTGGGACAGGCACAGGTCACTCTATTTTCCCATCAGAAAGAAGAATTAACCACAGGCTCAGCCTGCCCCCCGGAACCAGAACAGGGCCTGAAGCCATTCTGCGATTTTGCGGCCAGCTCCCATAAAAACGAGTTGTAAAATGGAGGTTCAGGGCACTGCAATTCACAAACCTGCAGAGTTATAAATGATAACTCTCCTCCACAAATATATTGAGGGAAGGCAAAGAAGAGGAGTTGAAATCAAGGCAGAATTGCAGGAAAGAGATTTCAGGAGGTAGATTCGAATCGCATTTAAAGCACATGAAAAGCGGCAAAACGTTGACAATGATGCCCTTGGCCAAAAAGGGCGTATGCGTTTTTTCCTGAATATATTCAGGAAAAAACGCATACGCCCTTTTTGGCCAACCAAGCAACCTGGAAAGGCAAATCAGCGCTACAAACAAGTCTTGCTTCCCATCGGTCAAAAGGGCCATGCTGAAAAAAGTGTCAAAACCAGAAATGCAGGACAGGCCATGGAGAAATGGGAGCCTTGCTACACTGATGGGCGGGATGTAAATTGCCAACAGCCACTCTGGAGAAGTGTACGGTGAGTCCTGAAACATCTGAAAAACACAGCTTAGAGAGCATAGGGCACTTCCACTCATGGGGGTATGAATTGGGAAAATGAAAAATCAGCAAGACACAAGCACCCCAAAGTTTAGGGCTGCTCTGTTGACAAGGACCTCCACTTCATTCCACCTTAAATATCCCAGGAAAGAGAAAAATGGGTAAAGAAGTTGTGGTCCTTATGTACAATGGAATATCACTCAGCCATGAAATCAATGTCATAAGGCTAGTAGCAGCATGATGAGTGGATTAAGGTACGACGATTCTAAGTGAAATAAGTCACACAGAAAAGGACACTTCTCATAAGGTATCACTGATAGAGGGAATGTAAAAACCGTTACACTTGAACTGAATTACAAAACAGAACAGAGTCACACATGCAGAAAACACACTATGGCTTCTTAACGGGAAAGGTGAGGTGGGGTGATACATAAAACAAGGGTTTCAAATTAGCTCAGATACCGTTCCATAAACCCAATATGTAATAGACAAGACCTACTCCTTGCTCAGAGAACTGGACTCAACACGCCCTATTCACCGCACAAGAATATATCTGACTAGTAATAATCGTAAAGCCTATGTATTGATATCTCTCTGTTAGTGTGTCAAGTGGGTGTAAAGCGGCATAAACACAGCAGTGAAAAGCAGCTAAATCCCATTATGAAAATAAATTACTTTGAAAAACCCATGAAACAAAGACAGTGAACGAGAGAGGAATTCTTACACAATGCGTTCAGGGGCTGTGATGCAACCTGGATTGACCATATCTAGACCCACAGCTGGATGAGACATAAGGGTGGACACTCTTGGGGCTGAGAGGTTTGGTGAGGTTGGGTGAGCAAACGCAGACCCCTTAAAGTAATACTGCGTGGTACCCATCGCATGGGTCCCAAATCTCCAGGTTCAAGGGCATCTTCCTACATCGAAAACATGCATGAGAAAACAAAAAGATGGTACACCATGTGATGGGGAAAGGTTTCTAAAACGCACCTCATTTCTCATCGCCTTGTGCCCGGGTTCGCCATTCCAGCCGCTTTACTAGCAAGCTCCCTACTTGGAGCATCAGCACCTTTAACCTCCTGTTCCGTACAGGTTGCAATTTGTCCTGAGGATAAATGGGAAGACGTGGAACCAACGAGAGACTAGCTCTTGGTGTTGGGACAGGCACAGGTCACTCTATTTTCCCATCAGAAAGAAGAATTAACCACAGGCTCAGCCTGCCCCCCGGAACCAGAACAGGGCCTGAAGCCATTCTGCGATTTTGCCGCCAGCTCCCATAAAAACGAGTTGTAAAATGGAGGTTCAGGGCACTGCAATTCACAAACCTGCAGAGTTATAAATGATAACTCTCGTCCACAAATATATTGAGGGAAGGCAAAGAAGAGGATTTGAAATCAAGGCAGAATTGCAGGAAAGAGATTTCAGGAGGTAGATTCGAATCGCCTTTAAAGCACATGAAAAGCAGCAAAACGTTGACAATGATGCCCTTGGCCGAAAAGGGCGTATGCGTTTTTTCCTGAATATATTCAAGAAAAAACGCATACTCCCTTTTTGGCCAACCAAGCAACCTGGAAAGGCAAATCAGCGCTACAAAGAAGACTCGCTACCCATCGGTCAAAAGGGCCATGCTGAAAAAAGTCTCAAAACCAGAAATGCAGGACAGGCCATGGAGAAATGGGAGCCTTGCTACACTGATGGGCGGGATGTAAATTGCCAACAGCCACCATGGAGAAGTGTACGGTGTGTCTTGAAACATCTAAAAAACACAGCTTAGAGAGCATAGGGCACTTCCACTCATGGGGGTATAAATTGGGAAAATGAAAAATCAGCAAGACACAAGCACCCCAAAGTTGAGGGCTGCTCTGTTGACAAGGACCTCCACTTCATTCCACCTTCAATATCCCAGGAAAGAGAAAAATGGATAAAGAAGTTGTGGTCCTTATGTACAATGGAATATCACTCAGCCATGAAATCAATGTCATAAGGCTAGTAGCAGCATGATGAGTGGATTTAGGTACGACGATTCTAAGTGAAATAAGTCACACAGAAAAGGACACTTCTCATAAGGTATCACTGATAGAGGGAATGTAAAAACCGTTACACTTGAACTGAATTACAAAACAGAACAGAGTCACACATGCAGAAAACACACTATGGCTGCTTAAAGGGAAAGGTGAGGTGGGGTGATACATAAAACAAGGGTTTCAAATTAGCTCAGATACCGTTCCATAAACCCAATATGTAATAGACAAGACCTACTCCTTGCTCAGAGAACTGGACTCAACACGCCCTATTCACCACACAAGAATATATCTGACTAGTAATAATCTTAAAACCTATGTATTGATATCTCTCTGTTAGTGTGTCAAGTGGGTGTAAAGCGGCATAAACACAGCAGTGAAAAGCAGCTAAACCCCATTATAAAAATAAATTACTTTTACAAACCCATGAAACAAAGACAGTGAAAGAGAGAGAAATTCTTACACAATGCGTTCAGGGGCTGTGATGCAACCTGGATTGACCATATCTAGACCCACAGCTGGATGAGACATAAGGGTGGACACTCTTGGGGCTGAGAGGTTTGGTGAGGTTGGGTGAGCAAACGCAGACCCTTTAAAGTAATACTGCGTGGTACCCATCCCATGGGTCCCAAATCTCCAGGTTCAAGGGCATCTTCCTACATCGAAAACATGCACGAGAAACCCAGAAGATGGTACACCGTGTGATGGGGAAAAATATCTAAAACGCACCTCATTTCTCATCTCCTTGTGCCCGGGTTCTCCATTCCAGCCGCTTTACTAGCAATCTCCTTATTTGGAGCATCAGCACCTTTAACCTCCTGTTCCGTGCAGGTTGCAATTTGTCCTGAGGATGAACGGGAAGACGGGGAACCAGTGAGAGACTAGCTCTTGGTGTTGGGACAGGCACAGGTCACTCTATTTTCCCATCAGGAAGAAGAATTAACCACAGGTTCATCATAGCCCCCGGAACCAGAACAGGGCCTGAAGCCATCCAGCGCTTTTGCGGCCAGCTCCCAAAAAAGCGAGTTGTAAAATGGAGCTTCAGGGCACTGCAATTCACAAACCTGCAGAGTTATAAATGATAACTCTCGTCCACAAATATATTGAGGGAAGGCAAAGAAGAGGATTTGAAATCAAGGCAGAATTGCAGGAAACAGATTTCAGGAGGTAGATTCGAATCGCCTTTAAAGCACATGAAAAGCGGCAAAACGTTGACAATGATGCCCTTGGCTAAAAATGGCGTATGCGTTTTTTCCTGAATATATTCAGGAAAAAACGCATACGCCCTTTTTGGCCAACCAAGCAACCTAGAAAGGCAAATCAGCGCTACAAAGAAGACTCGCTACCCATCGGTCAAAAGGGCCATGCTGAAAAAAGTGTCAAAACCAGAAATGCAGGACAGGCCATGGAGAAATGGGAGCCTTGCTACACTGATGGGCGGGATGTAAATTGCCAACAGCCACTCTGGAGAAGTGTACGGTGAGTCCTGAAACATCTGAAAAACACAGCTTAGAGAGCATAGGGCACTTCCACTCATGGGGGTATGAATTGGGAAAATGAAAAATCAGCAAGACACAAGCACCCCAAAGTTTAGGGCTGCTCTGTTGACAAGGACCTCCACTTCATTCCACCTTAAATATCCCAGGAAAGAGAAAAATGGGTAAAGAAGTTGTGGTCCTTATGTACAATGGAATATCACTCAGCCATGAAATCAATGTCATAAGGCTAGTAGCAGCATGATGAGTGGATTAAGGTACGACGATTCTAAGTGAAATAAGTCACACAGAAAAGGACACTTCTCATAAGGTATCACTGATAGAGGGAATGTAAAAACCGTTACACTTGAACTGAATTACAAAACAGAACAGAGTCACACATGCAGAAAACACACTATGGCTTCTTAACGGGAAAGGTGAGGTGGGGTGATACATAAAACAAGGGTTTCAAATTAGCTCAGATACCGTTCCATAAACCCAATATGTAATAGACAAGACCTACTCCTTGCTCAGAGAACTGGACTCAACACGCCCTATTCACCGCACAAGAATATATCTGACTAGTAATAATCGTAAAGCCTATGTATTGATATCTCTCTGTTAGTGTGTCAAGTGGGTGTAAAGCGGCATAAACACAGCAGTGAAAAGCAGCTAAATCCCATTATGAAAATAAATTACTTTGAAAAACCCATGAAACAAAGACAGTGAACGAGAGAGGAATTCTTACACAATGCGTTCAGGGGCTGTGATGCAACCTGGATTGACCATATCTAGACCCACAGCTGGATGAGACATAAGGGTGGACACTCTTGGGGCTGAGAGGTTTGGTGAGGTTGGGTGAGCAAACGCAGACCCCTTAAAGTAATACTGCGTGGTACCCATCGCATGGGTCCCAAATCTCCAGGTTCAAGGGCATCTTCCTACATCGAAAACATGCATGAGAAAACAAAAAGATGGTACACCATGTGATGGGGAAAGGTTTCTAAAACGCACCTCATTTCTCATTGCCTTGTGCCCGGGTTCGCCATTCCAGCCGCTTTACTAGCAAGCTCCCTACTTGGAGCATCAGCACCTTTAACCTCCTGTTCCGTACAGGTTGCAATTTGTCCTGAGGATAAATGGGAAGACGTGGAACCAACGAGAGACTAGCTCTTGGTGTTGGGACAGGCACAGGTCACTCTATTTTCCCATCAGAAAGAAGAATTAACCACAGGCTCAGCCTGCCCCCCGGAACCAGAACAGGGCCTGAAGCCATTCTGCGATTTTGCCGCCAGCTCCCATAAAAACGAGTTGTAAAATGGAGGTTCAGGGCACTGCAATTCACAAACCTGCAGAGTTATAAATGATAACTCTCGTCCACAAATATATTGAGGGAAGGCAAAGAAGAGGATTTGAAATCAAGGCAGAATTGCAGGAAAGAGATTTCAGGAGGTAGATTCGAATCGCCTTTAAAGCACATGAAAAGCAGCAAAACGTTGACAATGATGCCCTTGGCCGAAAAGGGCGTATGCGTTTTTTCCTGAATATATTCAAGAAAAAACGCATACGCCCTTTTTGGCCAACCAAGCAACCTGGAAAGGCAAATCAGCGTTACAAAGAAGACTCGCTACCCATCGGTCAAAAGGGCCATGCTGAAAAAAGTCTCAAAACCAGAAATGCAGGACAGGCCATGGAGAAATGGGAGCCTTGCTACACTGATGGGCGGGATGTAAATTGCCAACAGCCACCATGGAGAAGTGTACGGTGTGTCTTGAAACATCTAAAAAACACAGCTTAGAGAGCATAGGGCACTTCCACTCATGGGGGTATAAATTGGGAAAATGAAAAATCAGCAAGACACAAGCACCCCAAAGTTTAGGGCTGCTCTGTTGACAAGGACCTCCACTTCATTCCACCTTCAATATCCCAGGAAAGAGAAAAATGGATAAAGAAGTTGTGGTCCTTATGTACAATGGAATATCACTCAGCCATGAAATCAATGTCATAAGGCTAGTAGCAGCATGATGAGTGGATTTAGGTACGACGATTCTAAGTGAAATAAGTCACACAGAAAAGGACACTTCTCATAAGGTATCACTGATAGAGGGAATGTAAAAACCGTTACACTTGAACTGAATTACAAAACAGAACAGAGTCACACATGCAGAAAACACACTATGGCTGCTTAAAGGGAAAGGTGAGGTGGGGTGATACATAAAACAAGGGTTTCAAATTAGCTCAGATACCGTTCCATAAACCCAATATGTAATAGACAAGACCTACTCCTTGCTCAGAGAACTGGACTCAACACGCCCTATTCACCACACAAGAATATATCTGACTAGTAATAATCTTAAAACCTATGTATTGATATCTCTCTGTTAGTGTGTCAAGTGGGTGTAAAGCGGCATAAACACAGCAGTGAAAAGCAGCTAAACCCCATTATAAAAATAAATTACTTTTACAAACCCATGAAACAAAGACAGTGAAAGAGAGAGAAATTCTTACACAATGCGTTCAGGGGCTGTGATGCAACCTGGATTGACCATATCTAGACCCACAGCTGGATGAGACATAAGGGTGGACACTCTTGGGGCTGAGAGGTTTGGTGAGGTTGGGTGAGCAAACGCAGACCCTTTAAAGTAATACTGCGTGGTACCCATCCCATGGGTCCCAAATCTCCAGGTTCAAGGGCATCTTCCTACATCGAAAACATGCACGAGAAACCCAGAAGATGGTACACCGTGTGATGGGGAAAAATATCTAAAACGCACCTCATTTCTCATCTCCTTGTGCCCGGGTTCTCCATTCCAGCCGCTTTACTAGCAATCTCCTTATTTGGAGCATCAGCACCTTTAACCTCCTGTTCCGTGCAGGTTGCAATTTGTCCTGAGGATGAACGGGAAGACGGGGAACCAGTGAGAGACTAGCTCTTGGTGTTGGGACAGGCACAGGTCACTCTATTTTCCCATCAGGAAGAAGAATTAACCACAGGCTCATCATAGCCCCCGGAACCAGAACAGGGCCTGAAGCCATCCAGCGCTTTTGCGGCCAGCTCCCAAAAAAGCGAGTTGTAAAATGGAGCTTCAGGGCACTGCAATTCACAAACCTGCAGAGTTATAAATGATAACTCTCGTCCACAAATATATTGAGGGAAGGCAAAGAAGAGGATTTGAAATCAAGGCAGAATTGCAGGAAACAGATTTCAGGAGGTAGATTCGAATCGCCTTTAAAGCACATGAAAAGCGGCAAAACGTTGACAATGATGCCCTTGGCTAAAAATGGCGTATGCGTTTTTTCCTGAATATATTCAGGAAAAAACGCATACGCCCTTTTTGGCCAACCAAGCAACCTAGAAAGGCAAATCAGGGCTACAAAGAAGACTCGCTACCCATCGGTCAAAAGGGCCATGCTGAAAAAAGTCTCAAAACCAGAAATGCGGGACAGGCCATGGAGAAAGGGGAGCCTTGCTACACTGATGGGCGGGATGTAAATTGCCAACAGCCACTCTGGAGAAGTGTACGGTGTGTCTTGAAACATCTAAAAAACACAGCTTAGAGAGCATAGGGCACTTCCACTCATGGGGGTATAAATTGGGAAAATGAAAAATCAGCAAGACACAAGCACCCCAAAGTTTAGGGCTGCTCTGTTGACAAGGACCTCCACTTCATTCCACCTTCAATATCCCAGGAAAGAGAAAAATGGATAAAGAAGTTGTGGTCCTTATGTACAATGGAATATCACTCAGCCATGAAATCGATGTCATAAGGCTAGTAGCAGCATTATGAGTGGATTTAGGTACGACGATTCTAAGTGAAATAAGTCACACAGAAAAGGACACTTCTCATAAGGTATCACTTATAGAGGGAATGTAAAAATTGTTACACTTGAACTGAATTACAAAACAGAACAGAGTCACACATACAGAAAACGCACTATGGCTGCTTAACGGGAAAGGGGAGGTGGGGTGATACATAAAACAAGCGTTTCAAATTAGCTCAGATACCGTTCCATAAACCCAATATGTAATAGACAAGACCTACTCCTTGCTCAGAGAACTGGACTCAACACGCCCTATTCACCGCACAAGAATATATCTGACTAGTAATAATCTTAAAACCTATGTATTGATATCTCTCTGTTAGTGTGTCAAGTGGGTGTAAAGCGGCATAAACACAGCAGTGAAAAGCAGCTAAACCCCAGTATAAAAATAAATTACTTCGAAAAACCCATGAAACAAAGACAGTGAAAGAGAGAGAAATTCTTACACAATGCGTTCAGGGGCTGTGATGCAACCTGGATTGACCATATCTAGACCCACAGCTGGATGAGACATAAGGGTGGACACTCTTGGGGCTGAGAGGTTTGGTGAGGTTGGGTGAGCAAACACAGACCCTTTAAAGTAATACTGCGTGGTACCCATCGCATGGGTCCCAAATCTCCAGGTTCAAGGACATCTTCCTACATCGAAAACATGCATGAGAAAACAAAAAGATGGTACACCATGTGATGGGGAAAGGTTTCTAAAACGCACCTCATTTCTCTTCTCCTTGTGCCCGGGGTCGCCATTCCAGCCGCTTTACTAACAATCTCCCTACTTGGAGCATCAGCACCTTTAACCTCCTGTTCCGTACAGGTTGCAATTTGTCCTGAGGATGAACGGGTAGACGGGGAACCAGTGAGAGACTACCTCTTGTTGTTGGCACAGGCACAGGTCACTCTATTTTCCCATCAGGAAGAAGAATTAACCACAGGCTCATCATCCCCCCCGGAACCAGAACAGGGCCTGAAGCCATCCTGCGCTTTTGCGGCCAGCTCCCAAAAAAGCGAGTTGTAAAATGGAGCTTCAGGGCACTGCAATTCACAAACCTGCAGAGTTATAAATGATAACTCTCGTCCACAAATATATTGAGGGAAGGCAAAGAAGAGGATTTGAAATCAAGGCAGAATTGCAGGAAACAGATTTCAGGAGGTAGATTCGAATCGCCTTTAAAGCACATGAAAAGCGGCAAAACGTTGACAATGATGCCCTTGGCCAAAAAGGGCGTATGCGTTTTTTCCTGAATATATTCAGGAAAAAATGCATACGCCCTTTTTGGCCAACCAAGCAACCTGGAAAGGCAAATCAGGGCTACAAAGAAGACTCGCTACCCATCGGTCAAAAGGGCCATGCTGAAAAAAGTCTCAAAACCAGAAATGCAGGACAGGCCATGGAGAAATGGGAGCCTTGCTACACTGATGGGCGCGATGTAAATTGCCAACAGCCACTCTGGAGAAGTGTACGGTGTGTCTTGAAACATCTAAAAAACACAGCTTAGAGAGCATAGGGCACTTCCACTCATGGGGGTATAAATTGGGAAAATGAAAAATCAGCAAGACACAAGCACCCCAAAGTTTAGGGCTGCTCTGTTGACAAGGACCTCCACTTCATTCCACCTTCAATATCCCAGGAAAGAGAAAAATGGATAAAGAAGTTGTGGTCCTTATGGACAATGGAATATCACTCAGCCATGAAATCAATATCATAAGGCTAGTAGCAGCATGATGAGTGGATTTAGGTACGACGATTCTAAGTGAAATAAGTCACACAGAAAAGGACACTTCTCATAAGGTATCACTTATAGAGGGAATGTAAAAACCGTTACACTTGAACTGAATTACAAAACAGAACAGAGTCACACATGCAGAAAACACACTATGGCTGCTTAAAGGGAAAGGTGAGGTGGGGTGATATATAAAACAAGCGTTTCAAATTAGCTCAGATACCGTTCCATAAACCCAATATGTAATAGACAAGACCTACTCCTTGCTCAGAGAACTGGACTCAACACGCCCTATTCACCACACAAGAATATATCTGACTAGTAATAATCTTAAAACCTATGTATTGATATCTCTCTGTTAGTGTGTCAAGTGGGTGTAAAGCAGCATAAACACAGCAGTGAAAAGCAGCTAAACCCCATTATAAAAATAAATTACTTTTACAAACCCATGAAACAAAGACAGTGAACGAGAGAGAAATTCTTACACAATGCGTTCAGGGGCTGTGATGCAACCTGGATTGACCATATCTAGACCCACAGCTGGATGAGACATAAGGGTGGACACTCTTGGGGCTGAGAGGTTTGGTGAGGTTGGGTGAGCAAACGCAGACCCTTTAAAGTAATACTGCGTGGTACCCATCCCATGGGTCCCAAATCTCCAGGTTCAAGGGCATCTTCCTACATCGAAAACATGCACGAGAAACCCAGAAGATGGTACACCGTGTGATGGGGAAAAATATCTAAAACGCACCTCATTTCTCATCTCCTTGTGCCCGGGTTCTCCATTCCAGCCGCTTTACTAGCAATCTCCTTATTTGGAGCATCAGCACCTTTAACCTCCTGTTCCATGCAGGTTGCAATTTGTCCTGAGGATGAACGGGTAGACGGGGAACCAGTGAGAGACTAGCTCTTGGTGTTGGGACAGGCACAGGTCACTCTATTTTCCCATCAGGAAGAAGAATTAACCACAGGCTCATCATCCCCCCCGGAACCAGAACAGGGCCTGAAGCCATCCAGCGCTTTTGCGGCCAGCTCCCAAAAAAGCGAGTTGTAAAATGGAGCTTCAGGGCACTGCAATTCACAAACCTGCAGAGTTATAAATGATAACTCTCGTCCACAAATATATTGAGGGAAGGCAAAGAAGAGGATTTGAAATCAAGGCAGAATTGCAGGAAACAGATTTCAGGAGGTAGATTCGAATCGCCTTTAAAGCACATGAAAAGCGGCAAAACGTTGACAATGATGCCCTTGGCTAAAAATGGCGTATGCGTTTTTTCCTGAATATATTCAGGAAAAAACGCATACGCCCTTTTTGGCCCACCAAGCAACCTGGAAAGGCAAATCAGCGCTACAAAGAAGACTCGCTACCCATCGGTCAAAAGGGCCATGCTGAAAAAAGTCTCAAAACCAGAAATGCGGGACAGGCCATGGAGAAATGGGAGCCTCTGCTACACTGATGGGCGGGATGTAAATTGACAACAGCCACTCTGGAGAAGTGTACGGTGTGTCTTGAAACATCTAAAAAACACAGCTTAGAGAGCATAGGGCACTTCCACTCATGGGGGTATAAATTGGGAAAATGAAAATTCAGCAAGACACAAGCACCCCAAAGTTTAGGGCTGCTCTGTTGACAAGGACCTCCACTTCATTCCACCTTCAATATCCCAGGAAAGAGAAAAATGGATAAAGAAGTTGTGGTCCTTATGTACAATGGAATATCACTCAGCCATGAAATCGATGTCATAAGGCTAGTAGCAGCATGATGAGTGGATTTAGGTACGACGATTCTAAGTGAAATAAGTCACACAGAAAAGGACACTTCTCATAAGGTATCACTTATAGAGGGAATGTAAAAACTGTTACACTTGAACTGAATTACAAAACAGAACAGAGTCACACATGCAGAAAACACACTATGGCTGCTTATCGGGAAAGGTGAGGTGGGGTGATACATAAAACAAGGGTTTCAAATTAGCTCAGATACCGTTCCATAAACCCAATATGTAATAGACAAGACGTACTCCTTGCTCAGAGAACTGGACTCAACACGCCCTATTCACCGCACAAGAATATATCTGACTAGTAATAATCTTAAAACCTATGTATTGATATCTCTCTGTTAGTGTGTCAAGTGGGTGTAAAGCGGCATAAACACAGCAGTGAAAAGCAGCTAAACCCCATTGTAAAAATAAATTACTTTGAAAAACCAATGAAACAAAGACAGTGAAAGAGAGAGAAATACTTACACAATGCGTTCAGGGGCTGTGATGCAACCTGGATTGACCATATCTAGACCCACAGCTGGATGAGACATAAGGGTGGACACTCTTGGGGCTGAGAGGTTTGGTGAGGTTGGGTGAGCAAACGCAGACCCTTTAAAGTAATACTGCGTGGTACCCATCGCATGGGTCCCAAATCTCCAGGTTCAAGGGCATCTTCCTACATCGAAAACATGCATGAGAAAACAAAATGATGGTACACCATGTGATGGGGAAAGGTTTCTAAAACGCACCTCATTTCTCTTCTCCTTGTGCCCGGGTTGGCCATTCCAGCCGCTTTACTAACAATCTCCCTACTTGGAGCATCAGCACCTTTAACCTCCTGTTCCGTACAGGTTGCAATTTGTCCTGAGGATGAACGGGTAGACGGGGAACCAGTGAGAGACTAGCTCTTGGTGTTGGGACAGGCACAGGTCACTCTATCTTCCCATCAGGAAGAAGAATTAACCACAGGCTCATCCACCCCCCGGGAACCAGAACAGGGCCTGAAGCCATCCTGCGCTTTTGCGGCCAGCTCCCAAAAAAGCGAGTTGTAAAATGGAGCTTCAGGGCACTGCAATTCACAAACCTGCAGAGATATAAATGATAACTCTCGTCCACAAATATATTGAGGGAAGGCAAAGAAGAGGATTTGAAATCAAGGCAGAATTGCAGGAAACAGATTCCAGGAGGTAGATTCGAATCGCCTTTAAAGCACATGAAAAGCGGCAAAACGTTGACAATGATGCCCTTGGCCAAAAAGGGCGTATGCGTTTTTTCCTGAATATATTCAGGAAAAAACGCATACGCCCTTTTTGGCCAACCAAGCAACGTGGAAAGGCAAATCAGCGCTACAAAGAAGACTCGCTACCCATCGGTCAAAAGGGCCATGCTGAAAAAAGTCTCAAAACCAGAAATGCAGGACAGGCCATGGAGAAATGGGAGCCTTGCTACACTGATGGGCGGGATGTAAATTGCCAACAGCCACTCTGGAGAAGTGTACGGTGTGTCCTGAAACATCTAAAAAACACAGCTTAGAGAGCATAGGGCACTTCCACTCATGGGGGTATAAATTGGGAAAATGAAAAATCAGCAAGACACAAGCACCCCAAAGTTTAGGGCTGCTCTGTTGACAAGGACCTCCACTTCATTCCACCTTCAATATCCCAGGAAAGAGAAAAATGGATAAAGAAGTTGTGGTCCTTATGTACAATGGAATATCACTCAGCCATGAAATCAATGTCATAAGGCTAGTAGCAGCATGATGAGTGGATTTAGGTTCGACGATTCTAAGTGAAATAAGTCACACAGAAAAGGACACTTCTCATAAGGTATCACTTATAGAGGGAATGTAAAAACCGTTACACTTGAACTGAATTACAAAACAGAACAGAGTCACACATGCAGAAAACACACTATGGCTGCTTAACGGGAAAGGTGAGGTGGGGTGATACAAAAAACAAGCGTTTCAAATTAGCTCAGATACCGTTCCATAAACCCAATATGTAATAGACAAGACCTACTCCTTGCTCAGAGAACTGGACTCAACACGCCCTATTCACCGCACAAGAATATATCTGACTAGTAATAATCTTAAAACCTATGTATTGATATCTCTCTGTTAGTGTGTCAAGTGGGTGTAAAGCGGCATAAACACAGCAGTGAAAAGCAGCTAAACCCCAGTATAAAAATAAATTACTTCGAAAAACCCATGAAACAAAGACAGTGAAAGAGAGAGAAATTCTTACACAATGCGTTCAGGGGCTGTGATGCAACCTGGATTGACCATATCTAGACCCACAGCTGGATGAGACATAAGGGTGGACACTCTTGGGGCTGAGAGGTTTGGTGAGGTTGGGTGAGCAAACGCAGACCCTTTAAAGTAATACTGCGTGGTACCCATCCCATGGGTCCCAAATCTCCAGGTTCAAGGGCATCTTCCTACATCGAAAACATGCACGAGAAACCCAGAAGATGGTACACCGTGTGATGGGGAAAAATATCTAAAACGCACCTCATTTCTCATCTCCTTGTGCCCGGGTTCTCCATTCCAGCCGCTTTACTAGCAATCTCCTTATTTGGAGCATCAGCACCTTTAACCTCCTGTTCCGTGCAGGTTGCAATTTGTCCTGAGGATGAACGGGAAGACGGGGAACCAGTGAGAGACTAGCTCTTGGTGTTGGGACAGGCACAGGTCACTCTATTTTCCCATCAGGAAGAAGAATTAACCACAGGTTCATCATAGCCCCCGGAACCAGAACAGGGCCTGAAGCCATCCAGCGCTTTTGCGGCCAGCTCCCAAAAAAGCGAGTTGTAAAATGGAGCTTCAGGGCACTGCAATTCACAAACCTGCAGAGTTATAAATGATAACTCTCGTCCACAAATATATTGAGGGAAGGCAAAGAAGAGGATTTGAAATCAAGGCAGAATTGCAGGAAACAGATTTCAGGAGGTAGATTCGAATCGCCTTTAAAGCACATGAAAAGCGGCAAAACGTTGACAATGATGCCCTTGGCTAAAAATGGCGTATGCGTTTTTTCCTGAATATATTCAGGAAAAAACGCATACGCCCTTTTTGGCCAACCAAGCAACCTAGAAAGGCAAATCAGCGCTACAAAGAAGACTCGCTACCCATCGGTCAAAAGGGCCATGCTGAAAAAAGTCTCAAAACCAGAAATGCGGGACAGGCCATGGAGAAATGGGAGCCTTGCTACACTGATGGGCGGGATGTAAATTGCCAACAGCCACTCTGGAGAAGTGTACGGTGTGTCTTGAAACATCTAAAAAACACAGCTTAGAGAGCATAGGGCACTTCCACTCATGGGGGTATAAATTGGGAAAATGAAAAATCAGCAAGACACAAGCACCCCAAAGTTTAGGGCTGCTCTGTTGACAAGGACCTCCACTTCATTCCACCATCAATATCCCAGGAAAGAGAAAAATGGATAAAGAAGTTGTGGTCCTTATGTACAATGGAATATCACTCAGCCATGAAATCAATGTCATAAGGCTAGTAGCAGCATGATGAGTGGATTTAGGTACGACGATTCTAAGTGAAATAAGTCACACAGAAAAGGACACTTCTCATAAGGTATCACTTATAGAGGGAATGTAAAAAGCGTTACACTTGAACTGAATTACAAAACAGAACAGAGTCACACATGCAGAAAACAGACTATGGCTGCTTAACGGGAAAGGTGAGGTGGGGTGATACATAAAACAAGGGTTTCAAATTAGCTCAGATACCGTTCCATAAACCCAATATGTAATAGACAAGACCTACTCCTTGCTCAGAGAACTGGACTCAACAGGCCCTATTCCCTGCACAAGAATATATCTGACTAGTAATAATCTTAAAACCTATGTATTGATATCTCTCTGTTAGTGTGTCAAGTGGGTGTAAAGCGGCATAAACACAGCAGTGAAAAGCAGCTAAACCCCATTATAAAAATAAATTACTTCGAAAAACCCATGAAACAAAGACAGTGAAAGAGAGTGAAATTCTTACACAATGCGTTCAGGGGCTGTGATGCAACCTAGATTGACCATATCTAGACCCACAGCTGGATGAGACATAAGGGTGGACACTCTTGGGGCTGAGAGGTTTGGTGAGGTTGGGTGAGCAAACGCAGACCCTTTAAAGTAATACTGCGTGGTACCCATCGCATGGGTCCCAAATCTCCAGGTTCAAGGACATCTTCCTACATCGAAAACATGCATGAGAAAACAAAAAGATGGTACACCATGTGATGGGGAAAGGTTTCTAAAACGCACCTCATTTCTCTTCTCCTTGTGCCCGGGGTCGCCATTCCAGCCGCTTTACTAACAATCTCCCTACTTGGAGCATCAGCACCTTTAACCTCCTGTTCCGTACAGGTTGCAATTTGTCCTGAGGATGAACGGGTAGACGGGGAACCAGTGAGAGACTAGCTCTTGTTGTTGGCACAGGCACAGGTCACTCTATTTTCCCATCAGGAAGAAGAATTAACCACAGGCTCATCATCCCCCCCGGAACCAGAACAGGGCCTGAAGCCATCCTGCGCTTTTGCGGCCAGCTCCCAAAAAAGCGAGTTGTAAAATGGAGCTTCAGGGCACTGCAATTCAAAAACCTGCAGAGTTATAAATGATAACTCTCGTCCACAAATATATTGAGGGAAGGCAAAGAAGAGGATTTGAAATCAAGGCAGAATTGCAGGAAACAGATTTCAGGAGGTAGATTCGAATCGCCTTTAAAGCACATGAAAAGCGGCAAAACGTTGACAATGATGCCCTTGGCCAAAAAGGGCGTATGCGTTTTTTCCTGAATATATTCAGGAAAAAACCCATACGCCCTTTTTAGCCAACCAAGCAACCTGGAAAGGCAAATCAGGGCTACAAAGAAGACTCGCTACCCATCGGTCAAAAGGGCCATGCTGAAAAAAGTCTCAAAACCAGAAATGCAGGACAGGCCATGGAGAAATGGGAGCCTTGCTACACTGATGGGCGCGATGTAAATTGCCAACAGCCACTCTGGAGAAGTGTACGGTGTGTCTTGAAACATCTGAAAAACACAGCTTAGAGAGCATAGGGCACTTCCACTCATGGGGGAATGAATTGGGAAAATGAAAAATCAGCAAGACACAAGCACCCCAAAGTTTAGGGCTGCTCTGTTGACAAGGACCTCCACTTCATTCCACCTTCAATATCCCAGGAAAGAGAAAAATGGATAAAGAAGTTGTGGTCCTTATGTACAATGGAATATCACTCAGCCATGAAATCAATGTCATAAGGCTAGTAGCAGCATGATGAGTGGATTTAGGTACGACGATTCTAAGTGAAATAAGTCACACAGAAAAGGACACTTCTCATAAGGTATCACTGATAGAGGGAATGTAAAAACCGTTACACTTGAACTGAATTACAAAACAGAACAGAGTCACACATGCAGAAAACACACTATGGCTGCTTAACGGGAAAGGTGAGGTGGGGTGATACATAAAACAAGGGTATCAAATTAGCTCAGATACCGTTCCATAAACCCAATATGTAATAGACAAGACCTACTCCTTGCTCAGAGAACTGGACTCAACACGCCCTATTCACCGCACAAGAATATATCTGACTAATAATAATCGTAAAACCTATGTATTGATATCTCTCTGTTAGTGTGTCAAGTGGGTGTAAAGCGGCATAAACACAGCAGTGAAAAGCAGCTAAACCCCATTATAAAAATAAATTACTTTGAAACACCCATGAAACAAAGACAGTGAAAGAGAGAGAAATTCTTACACAATGCGTTCAGGGGCTGTGATGCAACCTGGATTGACCATATCTAGACGCACAGCTGGATGAGACATAAGGGTGGACAGTCTTGGGCCTGAGAGGTTTGGTGAGGTTGGGTGAGCAAACGCAGACCCTTTAAAGTAATACTGCATGATACCCATCGCATGGGTCCCAAATCTCCAGGTTCAAGGGCATCTTCCTACATCAAAAACATGCATGAGAAACCCAGAAGATGGTACACCGTGTGATGGGGAAAGGTTTCTAAAACGCACCTCATTTCTCATCGCCTTGTGCCCGGGTTCGCCATTCCAGCCGCTTTACTAGCAAGCTCCCTACTTGGAGCATCAGCACCTTTAACCTCCTGTTCCGTACAGGTTGCAATTTGTCCTGAGGATAAACGGGAAGACGTGGAACCAACGAGAGACTAGCTCTTGGTGTTGGGACAGGCACAGGTCACTCTATTTTCCCATCAGAAAGAAGAATTAACCACAGGCTCAGCCTGCCCCCCGGAACCAGAACAGGGCCTGAAGCCATTCTGCGATTTTGCGGCCAGCTCCCATAAAAACGAGTTGTAAAATGGAGGTTCAGGGCACTGCAATTCACAAACCTGCAGAGTTATAAATGATAACTCTCCTCCACAAATATATTGAGGGAAGGCAAAGAAGAGGAGTTGAAATCAAGGCAGAATTGCAGGAAAGAGATTTCAGGAGGTAGATTCGAATCGCATTTAAAGCACATGAAAAGCGGCAAAACGTTGACAATGATGCCCTTGGCCAAAAAGGGCGTATGCGTTTTTTCCTGAATATATTCAGGAAAAAACGCATACGCCCTTTTTGGCCAACCAAGCAACCTGGAAAGGCAAATCAGCGCTACAAACAAGTCTTGCTTCCCATCGGTCAAAAGGGCCATGCTGAAAAAAGTGTCAAAACCAGAAATGCAGGACAGGCCATGGAGAAATGGGAGCCTTGCTACACTGATGGGCGGGATGTAAATTGCCAACAGCCACTCTGGAGAAGTGTACAGTGAGTCCTGAAACATCTGAAAAACACAGCTTAGAGAGCATAGGGCACTTCCACTCATGGGGGTATGAATTGGGAAAATGAAAAATCAGCAAGACACAAGCACCCCAAAGTTTAGGGCTGCTCTGTTGACAAGGACCTCCACTTCATTCCACCTTAAATATCCCAGGAAAGAGAAAAATGGGTAAAGAAGTTGTGGTCCTTATGTACAATGGAATATCACTCAGCCATGAAATCAATGTCATAAGGCTAGTAGCAGCATGATGAGTGGATTAAGGTACGACGATTCTAAGTGAAATAAGTCACACAGAAAAGGACACTTCTCATAAGGTATCACTGATAGAGGGAATGTAAAAACCGTTACACTTGAACTGAATTACAAAACAGAACAGAGTCACACATGCAGAAAACACACTATGGCTTCTTAACGGGAAAGGTGAGGTGGGGTGATACATAAAACAAGGGTTTCAAATTAGCTCAGATACCGTTCCATAAACCCAATATGTAATAGACAAGACCTACTCCTTGCTCAGAGAACTGGACTCAACACGCCCTATTCACCGCACAAGAATATATCTGACTAGTAATAATCGTAAAGCCTATGTATTGATATCTCTCTGTTAGTGTGTCAAGTGGGTGTAAAGCGGCATAAACACAGCAGTGAAAAGCAGCTAAATCCCATTATGAAAATAAATTACTTTGAAAAACCCATGAAACAAAGACAGTGAACGAGAGAGGAATTCTTACACAATGCGTTCAGGGGCTGTGATGCAACCTGGATTGACCATATCTAGACCCACAGCTGGATGAGACATAAGGGTGGACACTCTTGGGGCTGAGAGGTTTGGTGAGGTTGGGTGAGCAAACGCAGACCCTTTAAAGTAATACTGCATGGTACCCATCGCATGGGTCCCAAATCTCCAGCTTCAAGGGCATCTTCCTACATCAAAAACATGCATGAGAAACCCAGAAGATGGTACACCGTGTGATGGGGAAAGGTTTCTAAAACGCACCTCATTTCTCATCTCCTTGTGCCCGGGTTCGCCATTCCAGCCGCTTTACTAGCAAGCTCCCTACTTGGAGCATCAGCACCTTTAACCTCCTGTTCCGTACAGGTTGCAATTTGTCCTGAGGATAAACGGGAAGACGTGGAACCAACGAGAGACTAGCTCTTGGTGTTGGGACAGGCACAGGTCACTCTATTTTCCCATCAGAAAGAAGAATTAACCACAGGCTCAGCCTGCCCCCCGGAACCAGAACAGGGCCTGAATCCATTCTGTGATTTTGCGGCCAGCTCCCATAAAAACGAGTTGTAAAATGGAGGTTCAGGGCACTGCAATTCACAAACCTGCAGTTATAAATGATAACTCTCGTCCACAAATATATTGAGGGAAGGCAACGAAGAGGATTTGAAATCAAGGCAGAATTGCAGGAAACAGATTTCAGGAAGTAGATTCGAATCGCATTTAAAGCACATGAAAAGTGGCAAAACGTTGACAATGATGCCCTTGGCCAAAAAGGGCGTATGCGTTTTTTCCTGAATATATTCAGGAAAAAAAGCATACGCCCTTTTTGGCCAACCAAGCAACCTGGAAAGGCAAATCAGCGCTACAAACAAGTCTCGCTTCCCATCGGTCAAAAGGGCCATGCTGAAAAAAGTGTCAAAACCAGAAATGCAGGACAGGCCATGGAGAAATGGGAGCCTTGCTACACTGATGGGCGGGATGTAAATTGCCAAGAGCCACTCTGGAGAAGTGTCCGGTGAGTCCTGAAACATCTGAAAAACACAGCTTAGAGAGCATAGGGCACTTCCACTCATGGGGGTATAAATTGGGAAAATTAAAAATCAGCAAGACACAAGCACCCCAAAGTTTAGGGCTGCTCTGTTGACAAGGACCTCCACTTCATTCCACCTTCAATATCCCAGGAAAGAGAAAAATGGATAAAGAAGTTGTGATCCTTATGTACAATGGAATATCACTCAGCCATGAAATCAATGTCATAAGGCTAGTAGCAGCATGATGAGTGGATTAAGGTACGACGATTCTAAGTGAAATAAGTCACACAGAAAAGGACACTTCTCATAAGGTATCACTGATAGAGGGAATGTAAAAACCGTTACACTTGAACTGAATTACAAAACAGAACAGAGTCACACATGCAGAAAACACACTATGGCTGCTTAACGGGAAAGGTGAGGTGGGGTGATACATAAAACAAGGGTTTCAAATTAGCTCAGATACCGTTCCATAAACCCAATATGTAATAGACAAGACCTACTCCTTGCTCAGAGAACTGGACTCAACACGCCCTATTCACCGCACAAGAATATATCTGACTAGTAATAATCGTAAAGCCTATGTATTGATATCTCTCTGTTAGTGTGTCAAGTGGGTGTAAAGCGGCATAAACACAGCAGTGAAAATCAGCTAAACCCCATTATAAAAATAAATTACTTTGAAACACCCATGAAAAAAAGACAGTGAAAGAGAGAGAAATTCTTACACAATGCATTCAGGGGCTGTGATGCAACCTAGATTGACCATATCTAGACTCACAGCTGGATCAGACATAAGGGTGGACACTCTTGGGGCTGAGAGGTTTGGTGAGGTTGGGTGAGCAAACGCAGACCCTTTAAAGTAATACTGCATGATACCCATCGCATGGGTCCCAAATCTCCAGGTTCAAGGGCATCTTCCTACATCAAAAACATGCATGAGAAACCCAGAAGATGGTACACCGTGTGATGGGGAAAGGTTTCTAAAACGCACCTCATTTCTCATCGCCTTGTGCCCGGGTTCGCCATTCCAGCCGCTTTACTAGCAAGCTCCCTACTTGGAGCATCAGCACCTTTAACCTCCTGTTCCGTACAGGTTGCAATTTGTCCTGAGGATAAACGGGAAGACGTGGAACCAACGAGAGACTAGCTCTTGGTGTTGGGACAGGCACAGGTCACTCTATTTTCCCATCAGAAAGAAGAATTAACCACAGGCTCAGCCTGCCCCCCGGAACCAGAACAGGGCCTGAAGCCATTCTGCGATTTTGCCGCCAGCTCCCATAAAAACGAGTTGTAAAATGGAGGTTCAGGGCACTGCAATTCACAAACCTGCAGAGTTATAAATGATAACTCTCGTCCACAAATATATTGAGGGAAGGCAAAGAAGAGGATTTGAAATCAAGGCAGAATTGCAGGAAAGAGATTTCAGGAGGTAGATTCGAATCGCCTTTAAAGCACATGAAAAGCGGCAAAACGTTGACAATGATGCCCTTGGCCAAAAAGGGCGTATGCGTTTTTTCCTGAATATATTCAGGAAAAAACGCATACGCCCTTTTTGCCCAACCAAGCAACCTGGAAAGGCAAATCAGCGCTACAATCAAGTCTCGCTTCCCATCGGTCAAAAGGGCCATGCTGAAAAAAGTGTCAAAACCAGAAATGCAGGACAGGCCATGGAGAAATGGGAGCCTTGCTACACTGATGGGCGGGATGTAAATTGCCAACAGCCACTCTGGAGAAGTGTACGGTGAGTCCTGATACATCTGAAAAACACAGCTTAGAGAGCATAGGGCACTTCCACTCATGGGGGTATGAATTGGGAAAATGAAAAATCAGCAAGACACAAGCACCCCAAAGTTGAGGGCTGCTCTGTTGACAAGGACCTCCACTTCATTCCACCTTAAATATCCCAGGAAAGAGAAAAATGGGTAAAGAAGTTGTGGTCCTTATGTACAATGGAATATCACTCAGCCATGAAATCAATGTCATAAGGCTAGTAGCAGCATGATGAGTGGATTTAGGTACGACGATTCTAAGTGAAATAAGTCACACAGAAAAGGACACTTCTCATAAGGTATCACTGATAGAGGGAATGTAAAAACCGTTACACTTGAACTGAATTACAAAACAGAACAGAGTCACACATGCAGAAAACACACTATGGCTGCTTAACGGGAAAGGTGAGGTGGGGTGATACATAAAACAAGGGTATCAAATTAGCTCAGATACCGTTCCATAAACCCAATATGTAATAGACAAGACCTACTCCTTGCTCAGAAAACTGGACTCAACACGCCCTATTCACCGCACAAGATTATATCTGACTAGTAATAATCGTAAAGCCTATGTATTTATATCTCTCTGTTAGTGTGTCAAGTGGGTGTAAAGTGGCATAAACACAGCAGTGAAAAGCAGCTAAATCCCATTATGAAAATAAATTACTTTGAAAAACCCATGAAACAAAGACAGTGAACGAGAGAGGAATTCTTACACAATGCGTTCAGGGGCTGTGATGCAACCTGGATTGACCATATCTAGACCCACAGCTGGATGAGACATAAGGGTGGACACTCTTGGGGCTGAGAGGTTTGGTGAGGTTGGGTGAGCAAACGCAGACCCTTTAAAGTAATACTGCATGGTACCCATCGCATGGGTCCCAAATCTCCAGGTTCAAGGGCATCTTCCTACATCAAAACATGCATGAGAAACCCAGAAGATGGTACACAGTGTGATGGGGAAAGGTTTCTAAAACGCACCTCATTTCTCATCGCCTTGTGCCCGGGTTCGCCATTCCAGCCGCTTTACTAGCAAGCTCCCTACTTGGAGCATCAGCACCTTTAACCTCCTGTTCCGTACAGGTTGCAATTTGTCCTGAGGATAAACGGGAAGACGTGGAACCAACGAGAGACTAGCTCTTGGTGTTGGGACAGGCACAGGTCACTCTATTTTCCCATCAGAAAGAAGAATTAACCACAGGCTCAGCCTGCCCCCCGGAACCAGAACAGGGCCTGAAGCCATTCTGCGATTTTGCCGCCAGCTCCCATAAAAACGAGTTGTAAAATGGAGGTTCAGGGCACTGCAATTCACAAACCTGCAGAGTTATAAATCATAACTCTCGTCCACAAATATATTGAGGGAAGGCAAAGAAGAGGATTTGAAATCAAGGCAGAATTGCAGGAAAGAGATTTCAGGAGGTAGATTCGAATCGCATTTAAAGCACATGAAAAGCGGCAAAACGTTGACAATGATGCCCTTGGCCAAAAAGGGCGTATGCGTTTTTTCCTGAATATATTCAGGAAAAAACGCATACGCCCTTTTTGGCCAACCAAGCAACCTGGAAAGGCAAATGAGCGCTACAAAGAAGACTCGCTACCCATCGGTCAAAAGGGCCATGCTGAAAAAAGTGTCAAAACCAGAAATGGAGGACAGGCCATGGAGAAATGGGAGCCTTGCTACACTGATGGGCGGGATGTAAATTGCCAACAGCCACTCTGGAGAAGTGTACGGTGAGTCCTGAAACATCTGAAAAACACAGCTTAGAGAGCATAGGGCACTTCCACTCATGGGGGTATGAATTGGGAAAATGAAAAATCAGCAAGACACAAGCACCCCAAAGTTTAGGGCTGCTCTGTTGACAAGGACCTCCACTTCATTCCACCTTAAATATCCCAGGAAAGAGAAAAATGGGTAAAGAAGTTGTGGTCCTTATGTACAATGGAATATCACTCAGCCATGAAATCAATGTCATAAGGCTAGTAGCAGCATGATGAGTGGATTAAGGTACGACGATTCTAAGTGAAATAAGTCACACAGAAAAGGACACTTCTCATAAGGTATCACTGATAGAGGGAATGTAAAAACCGTTACACTTGAACTGAATTACAAAACAGAACAGAGTCACACATGCAGAAAACACACTATGGCTTCTTAACGGGAAAGGTGAGGTGGGGTGATACATAAAACAAGGGTTTCAAATTAGCTCAGATACCGTTCCATAAACCCAATATGTAATAGACAAGACCTACTCCTTGCTCAGAGAACTGGACTCAACACGCCCTATTCACCGCACAAGAATATATCTGACTAGTAATAATCGTAAAGCCTATGTATTGATATCTCTCTGTTAGTGTGTCAAGTGGGTGTAAAGCGGCATAAACACAGCAGTGAAAAGCAGCTAAATCCCATTATGAAAATAAATTACTTTGAAAAACCCATGAAACAAAGACAGTGAACGAGAGAGGAATTCTTACACAATGCGTTCAGGGGCTGTGATGCAACCTGGATTGACCATATCTAGACCCACAGCTGGATGAGACATAAGGGTGGACACTCTTGGGGCTGAGAGGTTTGGTGAGGTTGGGTGAGCAAACGCAGACCCCTTAAAGTAATACTGCGTGGTACCCATCCCATGGGTCCCAAATCTCCAGGTTCAAGGGCATCTTCCTACATCGAAAACATGCATGAGAAAACAAAAAGATGGTACACCATGTGATGGGGAAAGGTTTCTAAAACGCACCTCATTTCTCATCGCCTTGTGCCCGGGTTCGCCATTCCAGCCGCTTTACTAGCAAGCTCCCTACTTGGAGCATCAGCACCTTTAACCTCCTGTTCCGTACAGGTTGCAATTTGTCCTGAGGATAAATGGGAAGACGTGGAACCAACGAGAGACTAGCTCTTGGTGTTGGGACAGGCACAGGTCACTCTATTTTCCCATCAGAAAGAAGAATTAACACAGCCTCAGCCTGCCCCCCGGAACCAGAACAGGGCCTGAAGCCATTCTGCGATTTTGCCGCCAGCTCCCATAAAAACGAGTTGTAAAATGGAGGTTCAGGGCACTGCAATTCACAAACCTGCAGAGTTATAAATGATAACTCTCGTCCACAAATATATTGAGGGAAGGCAAAGAAGAGGATTTGAAATCAAGGCAGAATTGCAGGAAAGAGATTTCAGGAGGTAGATTCGAATCGCCTTTAAAGCACATGAAAAGCAGCAAAACGTTGACAATGATGCCCTTGGCCGAAAAGGGCGTATGCGTTTTTTCCTGAATATATTCAGGAAAAAACGCATACGCCCTTTTTGGCCAACCAAGCAACCTGGAAAGGCAAATCAGCGCTACAAAGAAGACTCGCTACCCATCGGTCAAAAGGGCCATGCTGAAAAAAGTCTCAAAACCAGAAATGCAGGACAGGCCATGGAGAAATGGGAGCCTTGCTACACTGATGGGCGGGATGTAAATTGCCAACAGCCACCATGGAGAAGTGTACGGTGTGTCTTGAAACATCTAAAAAACACAGCTTAGAGAGCATAGGGCACTTCCACTCATGGGGGTATAAATTGGGAAAATGAAAAATCAGCAAGACACAAGCACCCCAAAGTTTAGGGCTGCTCTGTTGACAAGGACCTCCACTTCATTCCACCTTCAATATCCCAGGAAAGAGAAAAATGGATAAAGAAGTTGTGGTCCTTATGTACAATGGAATATCACTCAGCCATGAAATCAATGTCATAAGGCTAGTAGCAGCATGATGAGTGGATTTAGGTACGACGATTCTAAGTGAAATAAGTCACACAGAAAAGGACACTTCTCATAAGGTATCACTGATAGAGGGAATGTAAAAACCGTTACACTTGAACTGAATTACAAAACAGAACAGAGTCACACATGCAGAAAACACACTATGGCTGCTTAAAGGGAAAGGTGAGGTGGGGTGATACATAAAACAAGGGTTTCAAATTAGCTCAGATACCGTTCCATAAACCCAATATGTAATAGACAAGACCTACTCCTTGCTCAGAGAACTGGACTCAACACGCCCTATTCACCACACAAGAATATATCTGACTAGTAATAATCTTAAAACCTATGTATTGATATCTCTCTGTTAGTGTGTCAAGTGGGTGTAAAGCGGCATAAACACAGCAGTGAAAAGCAGCTAAACCCCATTATAAAAATAAATTACTTTTACAAACCCATGAAACAAAGACAGTGAAAGAGAGAGAAATTCTTACACAATGCGTTCAGGGGCTGTGATGCAACCTGGATTGACCATATCTAGACCCACAGCTGGATGAGACATAAGGGTGGACACTCTTGGGGCTGAGAGGTTTGGTGAGGTTGGGTGAGCAAACGCAGACCCTTTAAAGTAATACTGCGTGGTACCCATCCCATGGGTCCCAAATCTCCAGGTTCAAGGGCATCTTCCTACATCGAAAACATGCACGAGAAACCCAGAAGATGGTACACCGTGTGATGGGGAAAAATATCTAAAACGCACCTCATTTCTCATCTCCTTGTGCCCGGGTTCTCCATTCCAGCCGCTTTACTAGCAATCTCCTTATTTGGAGCATCAGCACCTTTAACCTCCTGTTCCGTGCAGGTTGCAATTTGTCCTGAGGATGAACGGGAAGACGGGGAACCAGTGAGAGACTAGCTCTTGGTGTTGGGACAGGCACAGGTCACTCTATTTTCCCATCAGGAAGAAGAATTAACCACAGGCTCATCATAGCCCCCGGAACCAGAACAGGGCCTGAAGCCATCCAGCGCTTTTGCGGCCAGCTCCCAAAAAAGCGAGTTGTAAAATGGAGCTTCAGGGCACTGCAATTCACAAACCTGCAGAGTTATAAATGATAACTCTCGTCCACAAATATATTGAGGGAAGGCAAAGAAGAGGATTTGAAATCAAGGCAGAATTGCAGGAAACAGATTTCAGGAGGTAGATTCGAATCGCCTTTAAAGCACATGAAAAGCGGCAAAACGTTGACAATGATGCCCTTGGCTAAAAATGGCGTATGCGTTTTTTCCTGAATATATTCAGGAAAAAACGCATACGCCCTTTTTTGCCAACCAAGCAACCTAGAAAGGCAAATCAGCGCTACAAAGAAGACTCGCTACCCATCGGTCAAAAGGGCCATGCTGAAAAAAGTCTCAAAACCAGAAATGCGGGACAGGCCATGGAGAAAGGGGAGCCTTGCTACACTGATGGGCGGGATGTAAATTGCCAACAGCCACTCTGGAGAAGTGTACGGTGTGTCTTGAAACATCTAAAAAACACAGCTTAGAGAGCATAGGGCACTTCCACTCATGGGGGTATAAATTGGGAAAATGAAAAATCAGCAAGACACAAGCACCCCAAAGTTTAGGGCTGCTCTGTTGACAAGGACCTCCACTTCATTCCACCTTCAATATCCCAGGAAAGAGAAAAATGGATAAAGAAGTTGTGGTCCTTATGTACAATGGAATATCACTCAGCCATGAAATCGATGTCATAAGGCTAGTAGCAGCATTATGAGTGGATTTAGGTACGACGATTCTAAGTGAAATAAGTCACACAGAAAAGGACACTTCTCATAAGGTATCACTTATAGAGGGAATGTAAAAATTGTTACACTTGAACTGAATTACAAAACAGAACAGAGTCACACATACAGAAAACGCACTATGGCTGCTTAACGGGAAAGGGGAGGTGGGGTGATACATAAAACAAGCGTTTCAAATTAGCTCAGATACCGTTCCATAAACCCAATATGTAATAGACAAGACCTACTCCTTGCTCAGAGAACTGGACTCAACACGCCCTATTCACCGCACAAGAATATATCTGACTAGTAATAATCTTAAAACCTATGTATTGATATCTCTCTGTTAGTGTGTCAAGTGGGTGTAAAGCGGCATAAACACAGCAGTGAAAAGCAGCTAAACCCCAGTATAAAAATAAATTACTTCGAAAAACCCATGAAACAAAGACAGTGAAAGAGAGAGAAATTCTTACACAATGCGTTCAGGGGCTGTGATGCAACCTGGATTGACCATATCTAGACCCACAGCTGGATGAGACATAAGGGTGGACACTCTTGGGGCTGAGAGGTTTGGTGAGGTTGGGTGAGCAAACACAGACCCTTTAAAGTAATACTGCGTGGTACCCATCGCATGGGTCCCAAATCTCCAGGTTCAAGGACATCTTCCTACATCGAAAACATGCATGAGAAAACAAAAAGATGGTACACCATGTGATGGGGAAAGGTTTCTAAAACGCACCTCATTTCTCTTCTCCTTGTGCCCGGGGTCGCCATTCCAGCCGCTTTACTAACAATCTCCCTACTTGGAGCATCAGCACCTTTAACCTCCTGTTCCGTACAGGTTGCAATTTGTCCTGAGGATGAACGGGTAGACGGGGAACCAGTGAGAGACTAGCTCTTGTTGTTGGCACAGGCACAGGTCACTCTATTTTCCCATCAGGAAGAAGAATTAACCACAGGCTCATCATCCCCCCCGGAACCAGAACAGGGCCTGAAGCCATCCTGCGCTTTTGCGGCCAGCTCCCAAAAAAGCGAGTTGTAAAATGGAGCTTCAGGGCACTGCAATTCACAAACCTGCAGAGTTATAAATGATAACTCTCGTCCACAAATATATTGAGGGAAGGCAAAGAAGAGGATTTGAAATCAAGGCAGAATTGCAGGAAACAGATTTCAGGAGGTAGATTCGAATCGCCTTTAAAGCACATGAAAAGCGGCAAAACGTTGACAATGATGCCCTTGGCCAAAAAGGGCGTATGCGTTTTTTCCTGAATATATTCAGGAAAAAATGCATACGCCCTTTTTGGCCAACCAAGCAACCTGGAAAGGCAAATCAGGGCTACAAAGAAGACTCGCTACCCATCGGTCAAAAGGGCCATGCTGAAAAAAGTCTCAAAACCAGAAATGCAGGACAGGCCATGGAGAAATGGGAGCCTTGCTACACTGATGGGCGCGATGTAAATTGCCAACAGCCACTCTGGAGAAGTGTACGGTGTGTCTTGAAACATCTAAAAAACACAGCTTAGAGAGCATAGGGCACTTCCACTCATGGCGGTATAAATTGGGAAAATGAAAAATCAGCAAGACACAAGCAACCCAAAGTTTAGGGCTGCTCTGTTGACAAGGACCTCCACTTCATTCCACCTTCAATATCCCAGGAAAGAGAAAAATGGATAAAGAAGTTGTGGTCCTTATGGACAATGGAATATCACTCAGCCATGAAATCAATATCATAAGGCTAGTAGCAGCATGATGAGTGGATTTAGGTACGACGATTCTAAGTGAAATAAGTCACACAGAAAAGGACACTTCTCATAAGGTATCACTTATAGAGGGAATGTAAAAACCGTTACACTTGAACTGAATTACAAAACAGAACAGAGTCACACATGCAGAAAACACACTATGGCTGCTTAAAGGGAAAGGTGAGGTGGGGTGATATATAAAACAAGCGTTTCAAATTAGCTCAGATACCGTTCCATAAACCCAATATGTAATAGACAAGACCTACTCCTTGCTCAGAGAACTGGACTCAACACGCCCTATTCACCACACAAGAATATATCTGACTAGTAATAATCTTAAAACCTATGTATTGATATCTCTCTGTTAGTGTGTCAAGTGGGTGTAAAGCAGCATAAACACAGCAGTGAAAAGCAGCTAAACCCCATTATAAAAATAAATTACTTTTACAAACCCATGAAACAAAGACAGTGAAAGAGAGAGAAATTCTTACACAATGCGTTCAGGGGCTGTGATGCAACCTGGATTGACCATATCTAGACCCACAGCTGGATGAGACATAAGGGTGGACACTGTTGCGGCTGAGAGGTTTGGTGAGGTTGGGTGAGCAAACGCAGACCCTTTAAAGTAATACTGCGTGGTACCCATCCCATGGGTCCCAAATCTCCAGCTTCAAGGGCATCTTCCTACATCGAAAACATGCACGAGAAACCCAGAAGATGGTACACCGTGTGATGGGGAAAAATATCTAAAACGCACCTCATTTCTCATCTCCTTGTGCCCGGGTTCTCCATTCCAGCCGCTTTACTAGCAATCTCCTTATTTGGAGCATCAGCACCTTTAACCTCCTGTTCCATGCAGGTTGCAATTTGTCCTGAGGATGAACGGGTAGACGGGGAACCAGTGAGAGACTAGCTCTTGGTGTTGGGACAGGCACAGGTCACTCTATTTTCCCATCAGGAAGAAGAATTAACCACAGGCTCATCATCCCCCCCGGAACCAGAACAGGGCCTGAAGCCATCCAGCGCTTTTGCGGCCAGCTCCCAAAAAAGCGAGTTGTAAAATGCAGCTTCAGGGCACTGCAATTCACAAACCTGCAGAGTTATAAATGATAACTCTCGTCCACAAATATATTGAGGGAAGGCAAAGAAGAGGATTTGAAATCAAGGCAGAATTGCAGGAAACAGATTTCAGGAGGTAGATTCGAATCGCCTTTAAAGCACATGAAAAGCGGCAAAACGTTGACAATGATGCCCTTGGCTAAAAATGGCGTATGCGTTTTTTCCTGAATATATTCAGGAAAAAACGCATACGCCCTTTTTGGCCCACCAAGCAACCTGGAAAGGCAAATCAGCGCTACAAAGAAGACTCGCTACCCATCGGTCAAAAGGGCCATGCTGAAAAAAGTCTCAAAACCAGAAATGCGGGACAGGCCATGGAGAAATGGGAGCCTCTGCTACACTGATGGGCGGGATGTAAATTGACAACAGCCACTCTGGAGAAGTGTACGGTGTGTCTTGAAACATCTAAAAAACACAGCTTAGAGAGCATAGGGCACTTCCACTCATGGGGGTATAAATTGGGAAAATGAAAATTCAGCAAGACACAAGCACCCCAAAGTTTAGGGCTGCTCTGTTGACAAGGACCTCCACTTCATTCCACCTTCAATATCCCAGGAAAGAGAAAAATGGATAAAGAAGTTGTGGTCCTTATGTACAATGGAATATCACTCAGCCATGAAATCGATGTCATAAGGCTAGTAGCAGCATGATGAGTGGATTTAGGTACGACGATTCTAAGCGAAATAAGTCACACAGAAAAGGACACTTCTCATAAGGTATCACTTATAGAGGGAATGTAAAAACTGTTACACTTGAACTGAATTACAAAACAGAACAGAGTCACACATGCAGAAAACACACTATGGCTGCTTATCGGGAAAGGTGAGGTGGGGTGATACATAAAACAAGGGTTTCAAATTAGCTCAGATACCGTTCCATAAACCCAATATGTAATAGACAAGACGTACTCCTTGCTCAGAGAACTGGACTCAACACGCCCTATTCACCGCACAAGAATATATCTGACTAGTAATAATCTTAAAACCTATGTATTGATATCTCTCTGTTAGTGTGTCAAGTGGGTGTAAAGCGGCATAAACACAGCAGTGAAAAGCAGCTAAACCCCATTGTAAAAATAAATTACTTTGAAAAACCAATGAAACAAAGACAGTGAAAGAGAGAGAAATACTTACACAATGCGTTCAGGGGCTGTGATGCAACCTGGATTGACCATATCTAGACCCACAGCTGGATGAGACATAAGGGTGGACACTCTTGGGGCTGAGAGGTTTGGTGAGGTTGGGTGAGCAAACGCAGACCCTTTAAAGTAATACTGCGTGGTACCCATCGCATGGGTCCCAAATCTCCAGGTTCAAGGACATCTTCCTACATCGAAAACATGCATGAGAAAACAAAATGATGGTACACCATGTGATGGGGAAAGGTTTCTAAAACGCACCTCATTTCTCTTCTCCTTGTGCCCGGGTTGGCCATTCCAGCCGCTTTACTAACAATCTCCCTACTTGGAGCATCAGCACCTTTAACCTCCTGTTCCGTACAGGTTGCAATTTGTCCTGAGGATGAACGGGTAGACGGGGAACCAGTGAGAGACTAGCTCTTGGTGTTGGGACAGGCACAGGTCACTCTATCTTCCCATCAGGAAGAAGAATTAACCACAGGCTCATCCACCCCCCGGGAACCAGAACAGGGCCTGAAGCCATCCTGCGCTTTTGCGGCCAGCTCCCAAAAAAGCGAGTTGTAAAATGGAGCTTCAGGGCACTGCAATTCACAAACCTGCAGAGATATAAATGATAACTCTCGTCCACAAATATATTGAGGGAAGGCAAAGAAGAGGATTTGAAATCAAGGCAGAATTGCAGGAAACAGATTCCAGGAGGTAGATTCGAATCGCCTTTAAAGCACATGAAAAGCGGCAAAACGTTGACAATGATGCCCTTGGCCAAAAAGGGCGTATGCGTTTTTTCCTGAATATATTCAGGAAAAAACGCATACGCCCTTTTTGGCCAACCAAGCAACGTGGAAAGGCAAATCAGCGCTACAAAGAAGACTCGCTACCCATCGGTCAAAAGGGCCATGCTGAAAAAAGTCTCAAAACCAGAAATGCAGGACAGGCCATGGAGAAATGGGAGCCTTGCTACACTGATGGGCGGGATGTAAATTGCCAACAGCCACTCTGGAGAAGTGTACGGTGTGTCCTGAAACATCTAAAAAACACAGCTTAGAGAGCATAGGGCACTTCCACTCATGGGGGTATAAATTGGGAAAATGAAAAATCAGCAAGACACAAGCACCCCAAAGTTTAGGGCTGCTCTGTTGACAAGGACCTCCACTTCATTCCACCTTCAATATCCCAGGAAAGAGAAAAATGGATAAAGAAGTTGTGGTCCTTATGTACAATGGAATATCACTCAGCCATGAAATCAATGTCATAAGGCTAGTAGCAGCATGATGAGTGGATTTAGGTTCGACGATTCTAAGTGAAATAAGTCACACAGAAAAGGACACTTCTCATAAGGTATCACTTATAGAGGGAATGTAAAAACCGTTACACTTGAACTGAATTACAAAACAGAACAGAGTCACACATGCAGAAAACACACTATGGCTGCTTAACGGGAAAGGTGAGGTGGGGTGATACATAAAACAAGCGTTTCAAATTAGCTCAGATACCGTTCCATAAACCCAATATGTAATAGACAAGACCTACTCCTTGCTCAGAGAACTGGACTCAACACGCCCTATTCACCGCACAAGAATATATCTGACTAGTAATAATCTTAAAACCTATGTATTGATATCTCTCTGTTAGTGTGTCAAGTGGGTGTAAAGCGGCATAAACACAGCAGTGAAAAGCAGCTAAACCCCAGTATAAAAATAAATTACTTCGAAAAACCCATGAAACAAAGACAGTGAAAGAGAGAGAAATTCTTACACAATGCGTTCAGGGGCTGTGATGCAACCTGGATTGACCATATCTAGACCCACAGCTGGATGAGACATAAGGGTGGACACTCTTGGGGCTGAGAGGTTTGGTGAGGTTGGGTGAGCAAACGCAGACCCTTTAAAGTAATACTGCGTGGTACCCATCCCATGGGTCCCAAATCTCCAGGTTCAAGGGCATCTTCCTACATCGAAAACATGCACGAGAAACCCAGAAGATGGTACACCGTGTGATGGGGAAAAATATCTAAAACGCACCTCATTTCTCATCTCCTTGTGCCCGGGTTCTCCATTCCAGCCGCTTTACTAGCAATCTCCTTATTTGGAGCATCAGCACCTTTAACCTCCTGTTCCGTGCAGGTTGCAATTTGTCCTGAGGATGAACGGGAAGACGGGGAACCAGTGAGAGACTAGCTCTTGGTGTTGGGACAGGCACAGGTCACTCTATTTTCCCATCAGGAAGAAGAATTAACCACAGGCTCATCATAGCCCCCGGAACCAGAACAGGGCCTGAAGCCATCCAGCGCTTTTGCGGCCAGCTCCCAAAAAAGCGAGTTGTAAAATGGAGCTTCAGGGCACTGCAATTCACAAACCTGCAGAGTTATAAATGATAACTCTCGTCCACAAATATATTGAGGGAAGGCAAAGAAGAGGATTTGAAATCAAGGCAGAATTGCAGGAAACAGATTTCAGGAGGTAGATTCGAATCGCCTTTAAAGCACATGAAAAGCGGCAAAACGTTGACAATGATGCCCTTGGCTAAAAATGGCGTATGCGTTTTTTCCTGAATATATTCAGGAAAAAACGCATACGCCCTTTTTGGCCAACCAAGCAACCTAGAAAGGCAAATCAGCGCTACAAAGAAGACTCGCTACCCATCGGTCAAAAGGGCCATGCTGAAAAAAGTCTCAAAACCAGAAATGCGGGACAGGCCATGGAGAAATGGGAGCCTTGCTACACTGATGGGCGGGATGTAAATTGCCAACAGCCACTCTGGAGAAGTGTACGGTGTGTCCTGAAACATCTAAAAAACACAGCTTAGAGAGCATAGGGCACTTCCACTCATGGGGGTATAAATTGGGAAAATGAAAAATCAGCAAGACACAAGCACCCCAAAGTTTAGGGCTGCTCTGTTGACAAGGACCTCCACTTCATTCCACCATCAATATCCCAGGAAAGAGAAAAATGGATAAAGAAGTTGTGGTCCTTATGTACAATGGAATATCACTCAGCCATGAAATCAATGTCATAAGGCTAGTAGCAGCATGATGAGTGGATTTAGGTACGACGATTCTAAGTGAAATAAGTCACACAGAAAAGGACACTTCTCATAAGGTATCACTTATACAGGGAATGTAAAAAGCGTTACACTTGAACTGAATTACAAAACAGAACAGAGTCACACATGCAGAAAACAGACTATGGCTGCTTAACGGGAAAGGTGAGGTGGGGTGATACATAAAACAAGGGTTTCAAATTAGCTCAGATACCGTTCCATAAACCCAATATGTAATAGACAAGACCTACTCCTTGCTCAGAGAACTGGACTCAACAGGCCCTATTCCCTGCACAAGAATATATCTGACTAGTAATAATCTTAAAACCTATGTATTGATATCTCTCTGTTAGTGTGTCAAGTGGGTGTAAAGCGGCATAAACACAGCAGTGAAAAGCAGCTAAACCCCATTATAAAAATAAATTACTTCGAAAAACCCATGAAACAAAGACAGTGAAAGAGAGTGAAATTCTTACACAATGCGTTCAGGGGCTGTGATGCAACCTAGATTGACCATATCTAGACCCACAGCTGGATGAGACATAAGGGTGGACACTCTTGGGGCTGAGAGGTTTGGTGAGGTTGGGTGAGCAAACGCAGACCCTTTAAAGTAATACTGCGTGGTACCCATCGCATGGGTCCCAAATCTCCAGGTTCAAGGACATCTTCCTACATCGAAAACATGCATGAGAAAACAAAAAGATGGTACACCATGTGATGGAGAAAGGTTTCTAAAACGCACCTCATTTCTCTTCTCCTTGTGCCCGGGGTCGCCATTCCAGCCGCTTTACTAACAATCTCCCTACTTGGAGCATCAGCACCTTTAACCTCCTGTTCCGTACAGGTTGCAATTTGTCCTGAGGATGAACGGGTAGACGGGGAACCAGTGAGAGACTAGCTCTTGTTGTTGGCACAGGCACAGGTCACTCTATTTTCCCATCAGGAAGAAGAATTAACCACAGGCTCATCATCCCCCCCGGAACCAGAACAGGGCCTGAAGCCATCCTGCGCTTTTGCGGCCAGCTCCCAAAAAAGCGAGTTGTAAAATGGAGCTTCAGGGCACTGCAATTCAAAAACCTGCAGAGTTATAAATGATAACTCTCGTCCACAAATATATTGAGGGAAGGCAAAGAAGAGGATTTGAAATCAAGGCAGAATTGCAGGAAACAGATTTCAGGAGGTAGATTCGAATCGCCTTTAAAGCACATGAAAAGCGGCAAAACGTTGACAATGATGCCCTTGGCCAAAAAGTGCGTATGCGTTTTTTCCTGAATATATTCAGGAAAAAACCCATACGCCCTTTTTAGCCAACCAAGCAACCTGGAAAGGCAAATCAGGGCTACAAAGAAGACTCGCTACCCATCGGTCAAAAGGGCCATGCTGAAAAAAGTCTCAAAACCAGAAATGCAGGACAGGCCATGGAGAAATGGGAGCCTTGCTACACTGATGGGCGCGATGTAAATTGCCAACAGCCACTCTGGAGAAGTGTACGGTGTTTCTTGAAACATCTGAAAAACACAGCTTAGAGAGCATAGGGCACTTCCACTCATGGGGGAATGAATTGGGAAAATGAAAAATCAGCAAGACACAAGCACCCCAAAGTTTAGGGCTGCTCTGTTGACAAGGACCTCCACTTCATTCCACCTTCAATATCCCAGGAAAGAGAAAAATGGATAAAGAAGTTGTGGTCCTTATGTACAATGGAATATCACTCAGCCATGAAATCAATGTCATAAGGCTAGTAGCAGCATGATGAGTGGATTTAGGTACGACGATTCTAAGTGAAATAAGTCACACAGAAAAGGACACTTCTCATAAGGTATCACTTATAGAGGGAATGTAAAAACCGTTACACTTGAACTGAATTACAAAACAGAACAGAGTCACACATGCAGAAAACACACTATGGCTGCCTAAAGGGAAAGGTGAGGTGGGGTGATACATAAAACAAGGGTTTCAAATTAGCTCAGATACCGTTCCATAAACCCAATATGTAATAGACAAGACCTACTCCTTGCTCACAGAACTGGACTCAACACGCCCTATTCACCACACAAGAATATATCTGACTAGTAATAATCTTAAAACCTATGTATTGATATCTCTCTGTTAGTGTGTCAAGTGGGTGTAAAGCAGCATAAACACAGCAGTGAAAAGCAGCTAAACCCCATTATAAAAATAAATTACTTTGAAAAACCCATGAAACAAAGACAGTGAAAGAGAGAGAAATTCTTACACAATGCGTTCAGGGGCTGTGATGCAACCTGGAATGACCATATCTAGACCCACAGCTGGATGAGACATAAGGGTGGACACTCTTGGGGCTGAGAGGTTTGGTGAGGTTGGGTGAGCAAACGCAGACCCTTTAAAGTAATACTGCGTGGTACCCATCGCATGGGTCCCAAATCTCCAGGTTCAAGGACATCTTCCTACATCGAAAACATGCATGAGAAAACAAAATGATGGTACACCATGTGATGGGGAAAGGTTTCTAAAACGCACCTCATTTCTCTTCTCCTTGTGCCCGGGGTCGCCATTCCAGACGCTTTACTAACAATCTCCCTACTTGGAGCATCAGCACCTTTAACCTCCTGTTCCGTACAGGTTGCAATTTGTCCTGAGGCTGAACGGGAAGATGGGGAACCAGTGAGAGACTACCTCTTGTTGTTGGGACAGGAACAGGCCACTCTATTTTCCCATCAGGAAGAAGAATTTACCACAGGCTCATCCTCCCCCCCCCCCGGAACCAGAACAGGGCCTGAAGCCATCCTGCGCTTTTGCGGCCAGCTCCCAAAAAAGCGAGTTGTAAAATGGAGCTTCAGGGCACTGCAATTCACAAACCTGCAGAGATATAAATGATAACTCTCATCCACAAATATATTGAGGGAAGGCAAAGAAGAGGATTTGAAATCAAGGCAGAATTGCAGGAAACAGATTCCAGGAGGTAGATTCGAATCGCCTTTAAAGCACATGAAAAGCGGCAAAACGTTGACAATGATGCCCTTGGCCAAAAAGGGCGTATGCGTTTTTTCCTGAATATATTCAGGAAAAAACGCATACGCCCTTTTTGGCCAACCAAGCAACGTGGAAAGGCAAATCAGCGCTACAAAGAAGACTCGCTACCCATCGGTCAAAAGGGCCATGCTGAAAAAAGTCTCAAAACCAGAAATGCAGGACAGGCCATGGAGAAATGGGAGCCTTGCTACACTGATGGGCGGGATGTAAATTGCCAACAGCCACTCTGGAGAAGTGTACGATGTGTCCTGAAACATCTAAAAAACACAGCTTAGAGAGCATAGGGCACTTCCACTCATGGGGGTATAAATTGGGAAAATGAAAAATCAGCAAGACACAAGCACCCCAAAGTTTAGGGCTGCTCTGTTGACAAGGACCTCCACTTCATTCCACCTTCAATATCCCAGGAAAGAGAAAAATGGATAAAGAAGTTGTGGTCCTTATGTACAATGGAATATCACTCAGCCATGAAATCAATGTCATAAGGCTAGTAGCAGCATGATGAGTGGATTTAGGTTCGACGATTCTAAGTGAAATAAGTCACACAGAAAAGGACACTTCTCATAAGGTATCACTTATAGAGGGAATGTAAAAACCGTTACACTTGAACTGAATTACAAAACAGAACAGAGTCACACATGCAGAAAACACACTATGGCTGCTTAACGGGAAAGGTGAGGTGGGGTGATACATAAAACAAGCGTTTCAAATTAGCTCAGATACCGTTCCATAAACCCAATATGTAATAGACAAGACCTACTCCTTGCTCAGAGAACTGGACTCAACACGCCCTATTCACCGCACAAGAATATATCTGACTAGTAATAATCTTAAAACCTATGTATTGATATCTCTCTGTTAGTGTGTCAAGTGGGTGTAAAGCGGCATAAACACAGCAGTGAAAAGCAGCTAAACCCCAGTATAAAAATAAATTACTTCGAAAAACCCATGAAACAAAGACAGTGAAAGAGAGAGAAATTCTTACACAATGCGTTCAGGGGCTGTGATGCAACCTGGATTGACCATATCTAGACCCACAGCTGGATGAGACATAAGGGTGGACACTCTTGGGGCTGAGAGGTTTGGTGAGGTTGGGTGAGCAAACGCAGACCCTTTAAAGTAATACTGCGTGGTACCCATCCCATGGGTCCCAAATCTCCAGGTTCAAGGGCATCTTCCTACATCGAAAACATGCACGAGAAACCCAGAAGATGGTACACCGTGTGATGGGGAAAAATATCTAAAACGCACCTCATTTCTCATCTCCTTGTGCCCGGGTTCTCCATTCCAGCCGCTTTACTAGCAATCTCCTTATTTGGAGCATCAGCACCTTTAACCTCCTGTTCCGTGCAGGTTGCAATTTGTCCTGAGGATGAACGGGAAGACGGGGAACCAGTGAGAGACTAGCTCTTGGTGTTGGGACAGGCACAGGTCACTCTATTTTCCCATCAGGAAGAAGAATTAACCACAGGCTCATCATAGCCCCCGGAACCAGAACAGGGCCTGAAGCCATCCAGCGCTTTTGCGGCCAGCTCCCAAAAAAGCGAGTTGTAAAATGGAGCTTCAGGGCACTGCAATTCACAAACCTGCAGAGTTATAAATGATAACTCTCGTCCACAAATATATTGAGGGAAGGCAAAGAAGAGGATTTGAAATCAAGGCAGAATTGCAGGAAACAGATTTCAGGAGGTAGATTCGAATCGCCTTTAAAGCACATGAAAAGCGGCAAAACGTTGACAATGATGCCCTTGGCTAAAAATGGCGTATGCGTTTTTTCCTGAATATATTCAGGAAAAAACGCATACGCCCTTTTTGGCCAACCAAGCAACCTAGAAAGGCAAATCAGCGCTACAAAGAAGACTCGCTACCCATCGGTCAAAAGGGCCATGCTGAAAAAAGTCTCAAAACCAGAAATGCGGGACAGGCCATGGAGAAATGGGAGCCTTGCTACACTGATGGGCGGGATGTAAATTGCCAACAGCCACTCTGGAGAAGTGTACGGTGTGTCTTGAAACATCTAAAAAACAGAGCTTAGAGAGCATAGGGCACTTCCACTCATGGGGGTATAAATTGGGAAAATGAAAAATCAGCAAGACACAAGCACCCCAAAGTTTAGGGCTGCTCTGTTGACAAGGACCTCCACTTCATTCCACCATCAATATCCCAGGAAAGAGAAAAATGGATAAAGAAGTTGTGGTCCTTATGTACAATGGAATATCACTCAGCCATGAAATCGATGTCATAAGGCTAGTAGCAGCATGATGAGTGGATTTAGGTACGACGATTCTAAGTGAAATAAGTCACACAGAAAAGGACACTTCTCATAAGGTATCACTTATAGAGGGAATGTAAAAACTGTTACACTTGAACTGAATTACAAAACAGAACAGAGTCACACATACAGAAAACGCACTATGGCTGCTTAACGGGAAAGGGGAGGTGGGGTGATACATAAAACAAGCGTTTCAAATTAGCTCAGATACCGTTCCATAAACCCAATATGTAATAGACAAGACCTACTCCTTGCTCAGAGAACTGGACTCAACACGCCCTATTCACCGCACAGGAATATATCTGACTAGTAATAATCTTAAAACCTATGTATTGATATCTCTCTGTTAGTGTGTCAAGTGGGTGTAAAGCGGCATAAACACAGCAGTGAAAAGCAGCTAAACCCCAGTATAAAAATAAATTACTTCGAAAAACCCATGAAACAAAGACAGTGAAAGAGAGAGAAATACTTACACAATGCGTTCAGGGGCTGTGATGCAACCTGGATTGACCATATCTAGACCCACAGCTGGATGAGACATAAGGGTGGACACTCTTGGGGCTGAGAGGTTTGGTGAGGTTGGGTGAGCAAACGCAGACCCTTTAAAGTAATACTGCGTGGTACCCATCGCATGGGTCCCAAATCTCCAGGTTCAAGGACATCTTCCTACATCGAAAACATGCATGAGAAAACAAAAAGATGGTACACCATGTGATGGGGAAAGGTTTCTAAAACGCACCTCATTTCTCTTCTCCTTGTGCCCGGGGTCGCCATTCCAGCCGCTTTACTAACAATCTCCCTACTTGGAGCATCAGCACCTTTAACCTCCTGTTCCGTACAGGTTGCAATTTGTCCTGAGGATGAACGGGTAGACGGGGAACCAGTGAGAGACTAGCTCTTGTTGTTGGCACAGGCACAGGTCACTCTATTTTCCCATCAGGAAGAAGAATTAACCACAGGCTCATCATCCCCCCCGGAACCAGAACAGGGCCTGAAGCCATACTGCGCTTTTGCGGCCAGCTCCCAAAAAAGCGAGTTGTAAAATGGAGCTTCAGGGCACTGCAATTCACAAACCTGCAGAGTTATAAATGATAACTCTCGTCCACAAATATATTGAGGGAAGGCAAAGAAGAGGATTTGAAATCAAGGCAGAATTGCAGGAAACAGATTTCAGGAGGTAGATTCGAATCGCCTTTAAAGCACATGAAAAGCGGCAAAACGTTGACAATGATGCCCTTGGCCAAAAAGGGCGTATGGGTTTTTTCCTGAATATATTCAGGAAAAAACGCATACGCCCTTTTTGGCCAACCAAGCAACCTGGAAAGGCAAATCAGGGCTACAAAGAAGACTCGCTACCCATCGGTCAAAAGGGCCATGCTGAAAAAAGTCTCAAAACCAGAAATGCAGGACAGGCCATGGAGAAATGGGAGCCTTGCTACACTGATGGGCACGATGTAAATTGCCAACAGCCACTCTGGAGAAGTGTACTGTGTGTCTTGAAACATCTAAAAAACACAGCTTAGAGAGCATAGGGCACTTCCACTCATGGGGGTATAAATTGGGAAAATGAAAAATCAGCAAGACACAAGCACCCCAAAGTTTAGGGCTGCTCTGTTGACAAGGACCTCCACTTCATTCCACCTTCAATATCCCAGGAAAGAGAAAAATGGATAAAGAAGTTGTGGTCCCTATGTACAATGGAATATCACTCAGCCATGAAATCAATGTCATAAGGCTAGTAGCAGCATGATGAGTGGATTTAGGTACGACGATTCTAAGTGAAATAAGTCACACAGAAAAGGACACTTCTCATAAGGTATCACTTATAGAGGGAATGTAAAAACCGTTACACTTGAACTGAATTACAAAACAGAACAGAGTCACACATGCAGAAAACACACTATGGCTGCTTAAAGGGAAAGGTGAGGTGGGGTGATACATAAAACAAGGGTTTCAAATTAGCTCAGATACCGTTCCATAAACCCAATATGTAATAGACAAGACCTACTCCTTGCTCAGAGAACTGGACTCAACACGCCCTATTCACCACACAAGAATATATCTGACTAGTAATAATCTTAAAACCTATGTATTGATATCTCTCTGTTAGTGTGTCAAGTGGGTGTAAAGCAGCATAAACACAGCAGTGAAAAGCAGCTAAACCCCATTATAAAAATAAATTACTTTTACAAACCCATGAAACAAAGACAGTGAAAGAGAGAGAAATTCTTACACAATGCGTTCAGGGGCTGTGATGCAACCTGGATTGACCATATCTAGACCCACAGCTGGATGAGACATAAGGGTGGACACTCTTGGGGCTGAGAGGTTTGGTGAGGTTGGGTGAGCAAACGCAGACCCTTTAAAGTAATACTGCGTGGTACCCATCGCATGGGTCCCAAATCTCCAGGTTCAAGGACATCTTCCTACATCGAAAACATGCATGAGAAAACAAAATGATGGTACACCATGTGATGGGGAAAGGTTTCTAAAACGCACCTCATTTCTCTTCTCCTTGTGCCCGGGTTCGCCATTCCAGCCGCTTTACTAACAATCTCCCTACTTGGAGCATCAGCACCTTTAACCTCCTGTTCCGTACAGGTTGCAATTTGTCCTGAGGATGAACGGGTAGACGGGGAACCAGTGAGAGACTAGCTCATGGTGTTGGGACAGGCACAGGTCACTCTATCTTCCCATCAGGAAGAAGAATTAACCACAGGCTCATCCACCCCCCGGGAACCAGAACAGGGCCTGAAGCCATCCTGCGCTTTTGCGGCCAGCTCCCAAAAAAGCGAGTTGTAAAATGGAGCTTCAGGGCACTGCAATTCACAAACCTGCAGAGTTATAAATCATAACTCTCGTCCACAAATATACTGAGGGAAGGCAAAGAAGAGGATTTGAAATCAAGGCAGATTTGCAGGAAACAGATTCCAGGAGGTAGATTCGAATCGCCTTTAAAGCACATGAAAAGCAGCAAAACGTTGACAATGATGCCCTTGGCCAAAAAGGGCGTATGCGTTTTTTCCTGAATATATTCAGGAAAAAACGCATACGCCCTTTTTGGACAACCAAGCAACCTGGAAAGGCAAATCAGCGCTACAAAGAAGACTCGCTACCCATCTGTCAAAAGGGCCATGCTGAAAAAAGTCTCAAAACCAGAAATGCAGGACAGGCCATGGAGAAATGGGAGCCTTGCTACACTGATGGGCGGGATGTAAATTGCCAACAGCCACTCTGGAGAAGTGTACGGTGTGTCCTGAAACATCTAAAAAACACAGCTTAGAGAGCATAGGGCACTTCCACTCATGGGGGTATAAATTGGGAAAATGAAAAATCAGCAAGACACAAGCACCCCAAAGTTGAGGGCTGCTCTGTTGACAAGGACCTCCACTTCATTCCACCTTCAATATCCCAGGAAAGAGAAAAATGGATAAAGAAGTTGTGGTCCTTATGTACAATGGAATATCACTCAGCCATGAAATCAATGTCATAAGGCTAGTAGCAGCATGATGAGTGGATTTAGGTTCGACGATTCTAAGTGAAATAAGTCACACAGAAAAGGACACTTCTCATAAGGTATCACTTATAGAGGGAATGTAAAAACCGTTACACTTGAACTGAATTACAAAACAGAACAGAGTCACACATGCAGAAAACACACTATGGCTGCTTAACGGGAAAGGTGAGGTGGGGTGATACATAAAACAAGCGTTTCAAATTAGCTCAGATACCGTTCCATAAACCCAATATGTAATAGACAAGACCTACTCCTTGCTCAGAGAACTGGACTCAACACGCCCTATTCACCGCACAAGAATATATCTGACTAGTAATAATCTTAAAACCTATGTATTGATATCTCTCTGTTAGTGTGTCAAGTGGGTGTAAAGCGGCATAAACACAGCAGTGAAAAGCAGCTAAACCCCAGTATAAAAATAAATTACTTCGAAAAACCCATGAAACAAAGACAGTGAAAGAGAGAGAAATTCTTACACAATGCGTTCAGGGGCTGTGATGCAACCTGGATTGACCATATCTAGACCCACAGCTGGATGAGACATAAGGGTGGACACTCTTGGGGCTGAGAGGTTTGGTGAGGTTGGGTGAGCAAACGCAGACCCTTTAAAGTAATACTGCGTGGTACCCATTGCATGGGTCCCAAATCTCCAGGTTCAAGGACATCTTCCTACATCGAAAACATGCATGAGAAAACAAAAAGATGGTACACCATGTGATGGGGAAAGGTTTCTAAAACGCACCTCATTTCTCTTCTCCTTGTGCCCGGGGTCGCCATTCCAGCCGCTTTACTAACAATCTCCCTACTTGGAGCATCAGCACCTTTAACCTCCTGTTCCGTACAGGTTGCAATTTGTCCTGAGGCTGAACGGGAAGATGGGGAACCAGTGAGAGACTACCTCTTGTTGTTGGGACAGGAACAGGTCACTCTATTTTCCCATCAGGAAGAAGAATTAACCACAGGCTCATCCTCCCCCCCCCCCCGGAACCAGAACAGGGCCTGAAGCCATCCTGCGCTTTTGCGGCCAGCTCCCAAAAAAGCGAGTTGTAAAATGGAGCTTCAGGGCACTGCAATTCACAAACCTGCAGAGTTATAAATCATAACTCTCGTCCACAAATATACTGAGGGAAGGCAAAGAAGAGGATTTGAAATCAAGGCAGATTTGCAGGAAACAGATTCCAGGAGGTAGATTCGAATCGCCTTTAAAGCACATGAAAAGCGGCAAAACGTTGACAATGATGCCCTTGGCCAAAAAGGGCGTATGCGTTTTTTCCTGAATATATTCAGGAAAAAACGCATACGCCCTTTTTGGCCAACCAAGCAACCTGGAAAGGCAAATCAGCGCTACAAAGAAGACTCGCTACCCATCTGTCAAAAGGGCCATGCTGAAAAAAGTCTCAAAACCAGAAATGCAGGACAGGCCATGGAGAAATGGGAGCCTTGCTACACTGATGGGCGGGATGTAAATTGCCAACAGCCACTCTGGAGAAGTGTACGGTGTGTCCTGAAACATCTAAAAAACACAGCTTAGAGAGCATAGGGCACTTCCACTCATGGGGGTATAAATTGGGAAAATGAAAAATCAGCAAGACACAAGCACCCCAAAGTTGAGGGCTGCTCTGTTGACAAGGACCTCCACTTCATTCCACCTTCAATATCCCAGGAAAGAGAAAAATGGATAAAGAAGTTGTGGTCCTTATGTACAATGGAATATCACTCAGCCATGAAATCAATGTCATAAGGCTAGTAGCAGCATGATGAGTGGATTTAGGTTCGACGATTCTAAGTGAAATAAGTCACACAGAAAAGGACACTTCTCATAAGGTATCACTTATAGAGGGAATGTAAAAACCGTTACACTTGAACTGAATTACAAAACAGAACAGAGTCACACATGCAGAAAACACACTATGGCTGCTTAACGGGAAAGGTGAGGTGGGGTGATACATAAAACAAGCGTTTCAAATTAGCTCAGATACCGTTCCATAAACCCAATATGTAATAGACAAGACCTACTCCTTGCTCAGAGAACTGGACTCAACACGCCCTATTCACCGCACAAGAATATATCTGACTAGTAATAATCTTAAAACCTATGTATTTATATCTCTCTGTTAGTGTGTCAAGTGGGTGTAAAGCGGCATAAACACAGCAGTGAAAAGCAGCTAAACCCCAGTATAAAAATAAATTACTTCGAAAAACCCATGAAACAAAGACAGTGAAAGAGAGAGAAATACTTACACAATGCGTTCAGGGGCTGTGATGCAACCTGGATTGACCATATCTAGACCCACAGCTGGATGAGACATAAGGGTGGACACTGTTGCGGCTGAGAGGTTTGGTGAGGTTGGGTGAGCAAACGCAGACCCTTTAAAGTAATACTGCGTGGTACCCATCGCATGGGTCCCAAATCTCCAGGTTCAAGGGCATCTTCCTACATCGAAAACATGCATGAGAAAACAAAAAGATGGTACACCATGTGATGGGGAAAGGTTTCTAAAACGCACCTCATTTCTCTTCTCCTTGTGCCCGGGGTCGCCATTCCAGCCGCTTTACTAACAATCTCCCTACTTGGAGCATCAGCACCTTTAACCTCCTGTTCCGTACAGGTTGCAATTTGTCCTGAGGATGAACGGGTAGACGGGGAACCAGTGAGAGACTAGCTCTTGTTGTTGGCACAGGCACAGGTCACTCTATTTTCCCATCAGGAAGAAGAATTAACCACAGGCTCATCATCCCCCCCGGAACCAGAACAGGGCCTGAAGCCATACTGCGCTTTTGCGGCCAGCTCCCAAAAAAGCGAGTTGTAAAATGGAGCTTCAGGGCACTGCAATTCACAAACCTGCAGAGTTATAAATGATAACTCTCGTCCACAAATATATTGAGGGAAGGCAAAGAAGAGGATTTGAAATCAAGGCAGAATTGCAGGAAACAGATTTCAGGAGGTAGATTCGAATCGCCTTTAAAGCACATGAAAAGCGGCAAAACGTTGACAATGATGCCCTTGGCCAAAAAGGGCGTATGGGTTTTTTCCTGAATATATTCAGGAAAAAACGCATACGCCCTTTTTGGCCAACCAAGCAACCTGGAAAGGCAAATCAGGGCTACAAAGAAGACTCGCTACCCATCGGTCAAAAGGGCCATGCTGAAAAAAGTCTCAAAACCAGAAATGCAGGACAGGCCATGGAGAAATGGGAGCCTTGCTACACTGATGGGCACGATGTAAATTGCCAACAGCCACTCTGGAGAAGTGTACTGTGTGTCTTGAAACATCTAAAAAACACAGCTTAGAGAGCATAGGGCACTTCCACTCATGGGGGTATAAATTGGGAAAATGAAAAATCAGCAAGACACAAGCACCCCAAAGTTTAGGGCTGCTCTGTTGACAAGGACCTCCACTTCATTCCACCTTCAATATCCCAGGAAAGAGAAAAATGGATAAAGAAGTTGTGGTCCCTATGTACAATGGAATATCACTCAGCCATGAAATCAATGTCATAAGGCTAGTAGCAGCATGATGAGTGGATTTAGGTACGACGATTCTAAGTGAAATAAGTCACACAGAAAAGGACACTTCTCATAAGGTATCACTTATAGAGGGAATGTAAAAACCGTTACACTTGAACTGAATTACAAAACAGAACAGAGTCACACATGCAGAAAACACACTATGGCTGCTTAAAGGGAAAGGTGAGGTGGGGTGATACATAAAACAAGGGTTTCAAATTAGCTCAGATACCGTTCCATAAACCCAATATGTAATAGACAAGACCTACTCCTTGCTCAGAGAACTGGACTCAACACGCCCTATTCACCACACAAGAATATATCTGACTAGTAATAATCTTAAAACCTATGTATTGATATCTCTCTGTTAGTGTGTCAAGTGGGTGTAAAGCAGCATAAACACAGCAGTGAAAAGCAGCTAAACCCCATTATAAAAATAAATTACTTTTACAAACCCATGAAACAAAGACAGTGAAAGAGAGAGAAATTCTTACACAATGCGTTCAGGGGCTGTGATGCAACCTGGATTGACCATATCTAGACCCACAGCTGGATGAGACATAAGGGTGGACACTCTTGGGGCTGAGAGGTTTGGTGAGGTTGGGTGAGCAAACGCAGACCCTTTAAAGTAATACTGCGTGGTACCCATCGCATGGGTCCCAAATCTCCAGGTTCAAGGACATCTTCCTACATCGAAAACATGCATGAGAAAACAAAATGATGGTACACCATGTGATGGGGAAAGGTTTCTAAAACGCACCTCATTTCTCTTCTCCTTGTGCCCGGGTTCGCCATTCCAGCCGCTTTACTAACAATCTCCCTACTTGGAGCATCAGCACCTTTAACCTCCTGTTCCGTACAGGTTGCAATTTGTCCTGAGGATGAACGGGTAGACGGGGAACCAGTGAGAGACTAGCTCATGGTGTTGGGACAGGCACAGGTCACTCTATCTTCCCATCAGGAAGAAGAATTAACCACAGGCTCATCCACCCCCCGGGAACCAGAACAGGGCCTGAAGCCATCCTGCGCTTTTGCGGCCAGCTCCCAAAAAAGCGAGTTGTAAAATGGAGCTTCAGGGCACTGCAATTCACAAACCTGCAGAGTTATAAATCATAACTCTCGTCCACAAATATACTGAGGGAAGGCAAAGAAGAGGATTTGAAATCAAGGCAGATTTGCAGGAAACAGATTCCAGGAGGTAGATTCGAATCGCCTTTAAAGCACATGAAAAGCAGCAAAACGTTGACAATGATGCCCTTGGCCAAAAAGGGCGTATGCGTTTTTTCCTGAATATATTCAGGAAAAAACGCATACGCCCTTTTTGGACAACCAAGCAACCTGGAAAGGCAAATCAGCGCTACAAAGAAGACTCGCTACCCATCTGTCAAAAGGGCCATGCTGAAAAAAGTCTCAAAACCAGAAATGCAGGACAGGCCATGGAGAAATGGGAGCCTTGCTACACTGATGGGCGGGATGTAAATTG